>NC_079321.1:49390523-49721911 GCF_029931775.1 Euleptes europaea | reverse complement strand
AGGGAAGTGTGTACATTTCCCCCCCCTGAAGAAGTCCTTTGAGTTTGAGACTTTATTTATATTTATTTACTATTGGCTATTTACCCACAATTAAAGGTGGAAACCCATTGTCACTTTTTAACTCATATGCCATAAAATAGTTCAGTGCTTCTCACAAAACTTTTTATCTACTCTCAAGCTGCTGAACCAGTGGAAGTTCACAGAAATCAACGAAGCTTTTACTGGAGCTGGAGAATTATATTTGGGTCTTTATCCCCCAGTTCTCAATGTAAGCATCAGGAAATTATTGATTCTCCCCCACTGTGTCCACTACATAAAGCACAATCAGATGAAGATTGTAATTGTGTATATCTGGCCCCTCTTTATTCTTCCACAATTCAAGAATGTTTCTAGTTAACTTCAATAGTTGCTTCTTGTTGTTTAAAATCTCTTTTATCATAATAATTTCAGTTAATTTTTAAACTTTTGGTAATTTGCCACATCATGTTAGCCTATTTTTTAAAGGGTAGAGTCTCAGCATTTGATCAGTTTTGGCAACTATATGCATCTGACACCATATGACAACACTTGGGAATAACGTAATCATTAGCAGGTCCCAGCAGAATGCCTTTAGGATCTGTGGAGTGTAGCACCTGCCATTCGTTTATGCTGTGATTTTCCCTGAGGAATTTTGACCAACAGGTCATTGACACCATGTATGTAAGAAATTTGCTGAGACTTGCACATATATCCAATCGTTTGTAAGAATTATTCTCATCAATAGTATTTATTAGTATTTTAAAAGGTAAAGGTAGTTCCCTGTTCAATCACCAGCAGGCCCGGGTTTACGTATAGGTTAAGTAGGCTAAAGCTTAGGGCCTTTTGTTTAATACACTCTTCCATTTTCTTCTAGTCGTGAGGGTGGGGGATTGGGAGGGACCTCACAAGTGGAGTAGCCTAGGGCCTCTCTTCATCTAAATCCGGCCCTGCACTGTCATTACTGACCCAATGGGGTGATGTCACATCCCAATGTTTACTAGGCAGACTTATGTTTACAGGGTAGTTTGCCATTGCCTTCCCCAGTCATCTACACTTTACCCCCAGCAAGCTGGGTCATTTTACCGACCTCGGAAGTCTGAGTCAACCTTGAGCTGCCTACCTGAAACCGACTTCCGTCGGGATGGAGCTCAGGTTGTGAGCAGAACTTTTGACTGCAGTACTGCAGCTTACCACTCTGCACCACGGGACTCCTTATTGTTATAGTGATGACACGTTTATACAAATTGCATTAGCTGATTTTGAATTAAATCTTTCTCCCACTCAGAATCATTATTCAACACTATTCTCCATTTAAATTTAAAACTAGCTTTGGTGGCATAATGTATTTACAACAGAAATTGGTATCATTTTGATAAAAGACTCTTTTCATCTTTTGATTTAAATGTCAGTTCTTCAGGTTTTCTTAGAGTGATTCTCAGGCTTTGTTCCCTTTTGTTTGAATTCCTATATTCCCTTAGCTGAAAACAGTGAAACTATACTGGAGTGCCATTCTGCATTTTGTTTTGTATTTGTTCTAGAGAGGTGGATTTTGTTCCCAAGCTGGTATGGTCAATATCAGACTAACAGTATAATCTTATCCAGAATAATACCAGTTTAAATTCATCGATAGATTGTTTATTTACGGCCCTTGGCCAGATAAAACAAAATACATGGACTAAAATTGTCTTGCAAACAAAGGTTTACAGTCCGAGTCTTAAATCAATTTACAAAATAAAAAATAGTAAAATAAATAACATCCAAATTACATCTGCTGTTTGGACTAAGAGACTACTCTATGGCAACGAATTTTCATTGCTGCCATACAAAATTTTGCTACCTGAGAGGTGATTGAAGGATTATCTCCTTGTAGGAGCTTTTCGATCTTTTCTCTTTCCCTGTCAGATCCCATTCTCAGTATGAGGGGCTCAATAAACTTAGAACGAGGTATTGTGTAAAAGTTACAATTCAGGAGAACATGTTCAGTGGTTTCTAAATCCCCGGATTTACAGGGACAAAGTCTCTCCGCCCTGGGTATCTTCTTAAATTTCCCCTCTAACATAGCAGAGGGTAAAACTGTGCACCTAGTCAAGGTAAAAGCCTTCCTATATTTGTTATCTTTATCTTTATCAGTTATCTTTAAGTAACTGAGGCAGGCTGCTGGTGCAAGGATAAATTTGGAGGGGGGGGGAGCCATAAATAGAGGCACTCTTGGTAAATCCCAGGGGATGTCAATCCACTTCTGGGGCTGTCATTGCAGCCACAGAATACTTGTTCTAGTCTCAGGGGCTGTCAATCCCTTTGGGGGGCTGTCAATCCAGCCCCGGGACACTTGTGCTAGTCCCAGGGGTTGTCAATCCACGGCGGGGGGAAGGGGGGCTGTCATTTCAGCCCCAGGACACTTGTACTAGTCCCAGGGGCTATCAATCCACTTGGGGGCCTGTCATTCCAGTCCCAGAGTCGTGTATCTGGGCTTAGACACCTGCGGGAAAATCCATTCCACATTTTCTTTGCAACTCTGTGCTGTAATGTGTTTCAATGGAGCTATGCAAGTCTATGGACACTCCAGGCTCCTATTATCTTAAACGGGCTGTGCAGCCTCTCCCATTGTTTCTGATGGGCGAACCTGTCGTTTCGTTTTAGTACATCCCAGCATAACAGACCTGGCAGGTAGGCACTTACGACGGTGAATGCAGCAGGAAAAACCTTTGCTGACGTGACAAAAGACAACACAGTTTAGTACAGCCTGCAAACACAATCACAACCCCCCCCCCCACTTCCGATCGGGTCTGGAGACTTCCCCTCCTCTTGGAATGTCCTGCCCAATGGGCATCTCTACCTAAGCAGCTCCTGCCCCACTTAGAAGCTTCTCCATCTCCAGGGTTTGTTCTTTGCCCGCCTCTTCCGGCCAACGCGTAGGCAACGATTGGGCCATTCGGCGAGGCTCTTGGCAAGGTTGGCAGCCAATAGGAGAGGTAGCTAGCTCCTCCCTAAGCCCCGCCCTGTTCCTCCTCATCCCGTTACCTTGGAACCTGCCGTAAATATCCCGGGACGCGGTGGCGGCCCCTTTAAGCGGATTCTGTTGGGGGAGGGGGTGTCATTGTCCGAGGCGACAGGTAGGGGGGTCAGTCATGGAGGGGGCTGCCTGTGACGAGATTGACACGGAGGTCGCGCCTCGCGCTGCCCTTTCCCTTTATCCTGCTTGCTTTCCCCCGTGTCAAGCCAGCGGTTGCAAATGGCCCCTGGCTTTCCCCCACCCGAGCGGCCGCCCTTCCCCCGCTTTTCATGTTGTACACGGCTGGTCTGGACTCTTCCCCCCCCCCCATTACTCCTACCCTGCAGGGTTATTGTGAGGAGACAGGGGGAAAGAGCAGGAGAACAACTAAACAGTTCTGCTCTTCCTCCAAGTAGCCCCGAGAGCCAGCAAAGCTCTCCTGTGTCTTTTTTTATTTTATTTATTTTGGGAGGCAGGTTGTTCCGAAGGAGAGAGTTTCACTCGGGATTTATACACGGGAAGTTTTGCCTTGGATTTGCCGTTCTCTAGATGCCCATTTTCCCATCTAAATTCTCAAAACTCAACAATAAGCCCCCATGTAGAGTTTTGAGAATTGGGATGGGGGAAAGGTGCATCTAGAGAGCGGCAAATCCAAGGCGAAACCTCCCGTGCATAAATGGCCACAGTGAGCATTGTGGCAGCTGAACCTTGGTTTACCCACGCATGTGTGTTACCCGCCAGCTGAGGGAATCCCTTCACGCATTTGTGTGCAGCGCACATGGCGCTCGTGACCCGTTGCCTTTGGAACACTTTTGAGAATTCTGCTATTATGCGCTCTGTTTGTTCTGGAGTGTTGGCAGAAGCCCTCTGGGGGAGTTGCTAAGACAACACAACGCCTTACGGAGACAACAGGATCCGGCAAAGCTCTCCTGTGTCTTGCCGGTTTTTGTCTTTTGTGAGGCAGGTTGTTCCGAAGGAGAGAGTGTCAACTCAGTGAACGTTGTGGCTGCTGAACCTTGGGTTTACCCACACATGTGTGTTACCCGCCAGCGGAGGGAATCCCTTCATAGCCTTGTTTGGTAGTCTCAGTTTCTGCCTTGTTCTGCAAAGCTTCAAAACTGGTGTGTATGTGTGGGGGGTATTTACTCTTTACGGGAAGTTTGATTAAAGGGTTAAAGTGTTTATTTTGCTACCACTTTGGCTAAGTGCGCAGCTTGTTCAGGTTCTGTGAATTAGACAGCAGGGTCAACTTGTCAGTGGCAAGTTTTTGCTGGCACAGTTGCTGCTATATTAAATGTGTACTACATTTTGTTAGAAAAGGGCAAGAGTCCAGTAGCACCTTAAAGACTAACAAAAATATTTTCTGGTAGGGTATGAGCTTTCGTGAGCCACAGCTCACTTCAGATACCACAGCTTCACTTCTTCTCCCTTCTTCAGATACATTTTGATAGGAAGACATTTTTTTCATATTTGGAGAACTGTTGTTGCATGAACATTGAAAGCACAAGTTGCTTGGGGTGTAATCCTGAGAGCGCTTTCTTGGGAATAAGCCCTGTTGAATAGACCAACGTAGTAGGCTTCTGTGTAGAATTGTTTATGGTTGCTCTTAATATTATAGGGAAGTGTGTACATTTTTTTCCCCTGAAGAAGTCCTTTGAGTTTGAAACTTTATTTATATTTATTTACTATTGGCTATTTACCCACAATTAAAGGTGGAAACCCATTGTCACTTTTTAACTCATATGCCATAAAATAATTCAGTGCTTCTCACAAAACATTTTATCTACTCCTCAAGCTGCTGAACCAGTGGAAGTTCACAGAAATCAACGAAGCTTTTACTGGAGCTTGAGCTGGAGAATTATATTTAGGTCTCTATCCCCCAGTTCTCAATGTAAGTATCAGGAAATTATTGATTCTCCCCCACTTTGTCTACTACATAAAGCACAATCAGATGAAGATTTGTGTATATCTGGCCCCTCTTTATTCTTCCACAATTCAAGAAAGTTTCTAGTTAACTTCAATAGTTGCTTCTTGTTGTTTAAAATCTCTTTTATCATAATAATTTCAGTTAATTTTGAAACTTTTGGTAATTTGCCACATCATGTTAGCCTATTTTTTAAAGGGTAGAGTCTCAGCATTTGACCAGTTTTGGCAACTATATGCATCTGACACCATATGACAACACTTGGGAATAACATAATCATTAGCAGGTCCCAGCAGAATGCCTTTAGGATCTGTGGAGTGTAGCACCTGCCATTCTTTTATGCTGTGATTTTCCCTGAGGAATTTTGACCAACAGGTCATTGCCACCATGTATGTAAGAAATTTGCTGAGACTTGTACATATATCCAATCGTTTGTACGAATTATTCTTACAAATTATTTTTACAAAAGATTGGATATCCCCAGTGGGCAGTCTCCCCTCTCCCAAAATTGCAAACCCAAAACTTCATGCAAGAGCAAGGCAACTCGGGCCCAGCAACTATGAGACTCAGGGCCAGCCAGTGGGGCCCAATTTGAAACTCTGGGGCCCCCTGGCCGGCCCCTCCCCACTGGATCTGCCGGCTGGCAAACTTCAGTAGAGCGTCTCCTTGGCAGGGGCTGTGGATCAGGAGGAGAGCATCTCCTTGGCAGGGGCTGTGGATCAGGGGGCGAGCATCTCCTTGGCAGGGGCTGTGGATCAGTGGGACAACATCTCCTTGGCAGGGGCTGTGGATCAGTGGGAGAGCATCTCCTTGGCAGGGGCTGTGGATCAGTGGGAGAGCATCTCCTTGGCAGGGGCTGTGGATCAGAGGGAGAGCATCTCCTTGGCAGGAGCTGTGGATCACTGGGAGAGCATATCTTTGGCAGGGGCTGTGGATCAGTGGGAGAGCATCTGCTTGGCAGGGGCTGGGGATCAGTGGGAGAGCATCTCCTTGGCAGGGGCTGTGGATCAGTGGGAGAGCATCTCCTTGGCAGGGGCTGTGGATCAGGTGTAGAGCATCTCCTTGGCAGGGGCTGTGGATCAGTGGGAGAGCATCTGCTTGGCAGGGGCTGTGGATCAGTGGGAGAGCATCTGTTTGGCAGGAGCTGTGGATCAGTGGGAGAGCATCTCCTTGGCAGGGGCTGTGGATCAGTGGGAGAGCATCTGTTTGGCAGGAGCTGTGGATCACTGGGAGAGCATATCTTTGGCAGGGGCTGTGGATCAGTGGGAGAGCATCTGCTTGGCAGGGGCTGGGGATCAGTGGGAGAGCATCTCCTTGGCAGGGGCTGTGGATCTGAGGGAGAGCATCTCCTTGGCAGGGGCTGTGGACCAGTGGGAGAGCATCTGTTTGGGAGGGGCTGTGGATCAGGTGTAGAGCATCTCCTTGGCATGGGCTGTGGATCAGTGGGAGAGCATCTGCTTGGCAGGGGCTGTGGATCAGTGGGAGAGCATCTGTTTGGCAGGAGCTGTGGATCACTGGGAGAGCATCTCTTTGGCAGGGGCTGTGGATCAGTGGGAGAGCATCTGCTTGGCAGGGGCTGGGGATCAGTGGGAGAGCATCTCCTTGGCAGGGGCTGTGGATCAGTGGGAGAGCATCTCCTTGGCAGGGGCTGTGGATCAGGTGTAGAGCATCCGCTTGGCAGGGGCTGTGGATCAGTGGGAGAGCATCTGTTTGGCAGGAGCTGTGGATCACTGGGAGAGCATCTCTTTGGCAGGGGCTGTGGATCAGTGGGAGAGCATCTGCTTGGCAGGGGCGGGGATCAGTGGGAGAGCATCTGCTTGGCAGGGGCTGTGGATCAGTGGGAGAGCATCTGCTTGGCAGGGGCTGGGGATCAGTGGGAGAGCATCTCCTTGGCAGGGGCTGTGGATCAGATGTAGAGCATCTGCTTGGCAGGGGCTGGGGATCAGTGGAAGAGCATCTCCTTGGCAGGGGCTGTGGATCAGGGGGAGAGCATCTCCTTGGCAGGGGCTGGGGATCAGTGGTAGAGCACCTGCTTGGCAGAGGCTGGGGATCAGGGGGAGAGCATCTCATTGGCAGGGGCTGTGTATCAGGGGGAGAGCATCTGCTTGGCAGGGGCTGTGGATCAGTGGTAGAGCATCTGCTTGGCAGGGACTGTGGATCAAGGGTGGAGCATCTCCTTGGCAGGGGCTGTGGATCAGTGGTACAGCATCTGTTTGGGAGGGGCTGTAAATCTGGTGGATGTAAATCCGGTGTGTTCAAGGAACTGACTATGTTATTTATATAATAGCTGAATAGCAGGGGGGCGATTTAATAGCCCTGCCTAACTCCTCTATAGGTGTTTATGGGGACAGTAAGATGTCCTCTTCTATTGCACCTGACTCTCAGTGCTGTCCATTCATCGATTTCAGTGGATTTATGAATAGAATTGTATAGAATTGCTCAGTTAAGGCTGAGACTCTCCTAAGAAGTAAGCCCAATTAAAATTCATAGGAATTATTTATAAGTAAACAATAAGACTACTTAGTTCATTACCGAAATCCTGAACTGCAGTTACCTGAAAACATCAGTCTGAGCACTTCATGCTCTCTGCCAGCTTTGAACATGCGTTGGAAAATGAAGCCAATGAGAAAAGTGGATTTATTACTGCCAAGAAAGTCTGTAAAGGACTTGAATTTTGAATAATGTTATCAAAATTGTCAAGGAAATGTAGATAACCTTGAAGATTTAGCTTACGTGTGTTGAAATTCAAGTGGCTTCATAATTAAATGAAAGTGTTCCATGATAGTTAAAGGCAATGAACCAAAAAGTTTCTTAATTATAAAAGTTCTTATACTTGCTGAAGTAACTCAGATTTCAAAGCAATTCATTAGCCTCTAAAATGAACAGCACTTCTTTAGTCTGATGAAATTACTTTACAAATTGGCTGGGTACCAAGAGGATGAAACTTGGCAGAGAAGTACTTGATTTTATGTGGGGAAATAAAGTTCCTAATTTATAAAATCTAGGGGGGGAGTTAAAAGGGCTGTTGTAGATCCTTTTCAGGAAATATTTGAGCATTTGCATCAGTAGGTCTTATGCAATGCTACAGTAATGTAACAACTGTTTTGTGATACAGTAATGTTCAACAGCTCTCTTCTAAGGACTCTTTTTGATCACATACTGTACTGTGCTTTTCTTGTGCTTAAACAGTATATTCTAATTGGAGTTTCTTTTTTCTCTTTCGAATAAACTTACTTTCAAGGACATTTTAGTTTGTACAGCTGGTTCAGTGCTGAAACCAGAATTTATAATACTGCCTAAAATAGTTTTCCAAAACTTGCCAATCGAGACACCAGGGTTGTAATTATCAAGCCATATATTGTGGAGTAGTTGAAGATAGTTCAGTGGGACTTTGGTGAAGCTCTTTGAGATTAAATGTGTTCTGGTTTGTAGTCAGAATGTGCAGGAGGTCATAAAGGTGACTTCTGCTACTGTTGCATATGGTAAGGCCAGGTTGACAGTTGGCATGAAAAGATGGGAATTAATTGGTTTGTAAACGTTAATGCAGTTGAGAAACCATACTCTGAAAATCAAACTGCTCTGGAAGTTAGTCTCCTGTGATGCTCGATAGAGGCAGTTAGGTAGATGATTGGAATATGAGAGAGACATTCTCTGTTCTTTAAAATGTATCCAAAACTATATATTTTAGGCCAGTGGTTCTCAACCTTTTTTGCTCCATTCCCCCCTTTCACCGTTGTTCAGAATATAATTCCCCCCTTCCCCAGAGAGCCAGCATGGTGTAGTGGTTAAGAGCAGTGGATTCTGATCTGGAGAACAGGGTTTGATTCCCCACTCCTCCACATGAGTGGTGGAGGCTAATCTGGTGAACTGGATTTGTTTTCCCACTCCTACACACTAAGCCAGCTGGGTGACCTTGGGCCAGTCATACTCTCTCAGCCCCACCTACCTCACAGGGTGTCTGTTGTGGGGAAGGGAAAGGAAGGTGATTGCAAGCCAGTTTTGAGTCTCCCTTAAGTGGTAGAGAAAGTCGGCATATAAAAACCAACTCTTCTTCTTCCCAAGATAGTCTAACTAAAAAATAAAAAAGAAACAGTGCAATTTTACAGATTGCACATAATCTACAGGACATCACACTTTGCTGAACAGTGGTCCAAATCCCCCCCCGGAACCCTAAAATTCCCCCCTGGGGGGAATTCCCCCCTTGTTAGAACCCCGGTTTTAGGCAGTGTTGTTCAGATTTCAGCATTGAACCATCTGTGGTGTATATATAGTTGATTTATCAATAAAAACACATATTGTACATTCTTTGGCAAACAAAATATGCAGGATAACACCTGATAAGCACATCAGGTGCAGAGCATTCTTAATGCAGCATTTTTAAGGATTCATTGGGAGACTGTTCACTAATTTAGATGGCCATTTTAAAAGATTAGACAAATTTAGGTAGGATAGCTCTAGCAACAACAATACAGGCCAGGACAGATTTAGGAATCAGGCATTTTTTTAGCCTTCAGGGTTTCATAGTTCAATGACCATATTGTTCTAATTATTGCTACCACAAAGCCTAATCCTAACCTTTTCACAGTCTCTTGTGACAAAAGTGTTGTAGTATATAAATGAATATGACAATGACACTGGTTGCTGTCACTACAACAAAAAGCTTACCTCTAACCCTAACATAAACCCCAGTTTCTCATAATGTCATTATTGTTTTAAAAAGTTCCATTTAACAGAATCTTGGAGCCCGCAGAGAAAGCAGCTGGTTATGAAATGAATTCAACCACCACCATTGAAGAGAGTGACATGAATCTCCTGTATATGCAGTTTTTCTGTCATACAACGAAACATATTTTGGTCTACAGTGGAACAGCTAGATTTGAGTCCAGTAGCACCTTCGAGACCAATAAAATTTTGAGAGTATAAGCTTTTGAGAGTCAAAGCTCCCCAATATCTGTCAAAGGGAGTTTTAACTCTTGAGAGCTTATGCTCTGCAAATCTTGTTGGTCTGTAAGCTGCTCTGGACTCAAATCTCAATGATAAGTCTGACACAAAGTCTTAGTTTATGTTACATAGAGAAATCCTGAGTTACTGTATGTTTGTGTGTGTGTAAAGTGCCATCAAAGGAGCCCAGTGGCGCAGAGTGGTAAGCTGCAGTACTGCAGTCCAAGCTCTGTTCACGACCTGAGCTCGATCCCAACGGGAGTCAGTTTCAGGTAGCCTGCTCAAGGTTGACTCAGCCTTCCATTCTTCCGAGGCTGGTGAAATGAGTACCCAGCTTGCTGGGGGTAAAGGGAAGATGACTGAGGAAGGCACTGGCAAACCATCCCTTAAACAAAGTCTGCCTAGTAAACGTTGGGATGTGACGTCACACCATGGGTCATCCCATGGGTCAGGAATGACCTGGTGCTTGCACAGGGGACCTTTACCTTTTTAAAGTGCCATCAAGTTGCAGCCGACTTATGGCAACCCCATAGGGCTTTCATGCTGAAAGACTTACAGAGTTGGTTTGCCATTGCCTTCTTCTGCATAGCCATACTGGAATTCCTTGGAGGTCTCCCATCCAATTACTAATTAGGCCCAACCCTGCTTAGCTTCTGAAATCTGATGAGATCAGGCTAGCCTGGGCCATCGAGGTCAGGGCACCATATGTTTTTAGAATACTTTTATTGTTTATAAGATGCAAAGCTAAACTATGATCATATTTTTCCCTTATAAATTCAGAGAGAATTGTGGATTCTGATAGCTACTGATTGCGAAGAACTGGCAAGAAAACAGCAGTTCCTCTGAATTAATCCTGAAGGCAAAGTCTTCAATTTAATAAGTTTAAAATGGATGAAACAGGAAGTAGCCTAGATTCTGAAAAGAACAAAAAATCTGACGATAAAAGCTGCTCCTGCTATTTGGGTGATAGTGATTCTTGTGCCTCTGACTACTCACCAACACTACTCAGCACTCAATCTACGAATAGTGGAGAAAGTCATAAAGCACAGAATTTGAAGAGTTTTGTACATTGCGAAGGTAAGGAGCTTTCTAATTTATATCAAAACTCTAAACTTTTACAAAATTCCACTGAAAGATGGATCAACAGATCTGCCAATATTAGTTTGGACTAAAATGTAGCAGTTGCCTATAAATTAAGATAAAAACATAATTTAATTAGGGACGTAAGTACATTTTCCTGTGGCTGTCATTGTCCTCATAATTATGTTGCAAGCACAAATGTACTCTTGCACCCTAAAGAGTTACATGTATTTAATGTGTAGAGTGTAAAGCTTATAGCAATTGTTCTATCTCAGCAATTCTGTCCCCACTACTTATGGCAGTGGTTGGCAAACTCATTAGTCAACAGAGCCAAATATCAACAGTACAACGATTGAGATTTCTTTTGAGAGCCACCTAAACAAATAAAGGGAGAAGAAAGAGGGGGCAGGAAATCAGCATGCTTTCCCCATCATTTCCCCCACCCTGCAGTTATTTATGGAGCCTTCAGCTCGCTTTTATTAAGTCCCATCAACATAAATGACACCATTAGGGTCGCCCAACTCCTGCAACTGAGATTTTGCTACTAGGTTAGCAATGGGAGGGGGGTAGAAGGAGCCCCAGTGTCTGCCTGCCCTCAACAAATGCTGTATCTCTCATTCAGCCCCTACACAGCAGCCACCGACTCTATGCCTCCGGAGCGATCTCGTGCAAATCGCGCCCTGTCACCGCCGCTATCTCCCCCCAACCCCACGCCCCACTGCCGCCGGCCTCCCCTCCTTCCTGGGCCGGCTGGGCGAGGCAGCGGCGGCGGGAGCGCACGGGGCGCGCAGCCCACTCCTGCCCAGCGCGAGGCGGAGCCTGCCTCTCCCCCCCTTGCAGCAGCAGCCTGGGCGGCCGGCCACCGCCTCTCCCCACCGCCTCTGATCCCTCCCCGCCGAAGAGAGAGAGAGAGAGAGAGAGAGGAGGGGAGGCCGGGGGAGGGGGGCACCTCCTCCCGCTCGCCTGCTGGCTCCTCCCGGGCTGGTTGGGTGAGGCGGCGGTGGGGGGAGCGCATGGGGCGCGCAGCCCCCCCTTGCTGCAGCAGCCTGGGCTGCCGGCCGCCACCTCTCCCCGCCGCCTCTGATCCCTCCCTGCTGGAGAGAGAGAGAGAGAGAGGAGGGGAGGCCGGGGGAGGGGGGCACCGCCTCCCGCTCGCCTGCTGGCTCCTCCCGCCTGGGGCGCGCTGGAGCCCGGCGGGAGCGCGGCACCTCTGCCTGGCTGGGCGCGGGGATGCGGAGGAGCCGCTCAGCCGACGGATGGGGGGTGGGGAGGCGGGGAGCCGCACTCAAGGGGCCAAAAAGCCGCATGCGGCTCGGGAGCCGCGGTTTGCCGACCACTGACGTATGGGAACAGGGTAAAAGCCGGAACGGCCAGGAACAGGCATTAAACAAATAATAGTTCTGCAAAAAACATTGGCATGCATTGTAGATACTCCAAAACAGTATTTTAGAAATAAAATTGCGGAGAGAGCACACATTTATTAACTCTTTCCAGGCCAAAATGCTTCCAGAACACCCCGGAACGGGCATTAAACAAATAATGGTTCTGCAAAAAACAGTGGCATGCATTGCAGATACTCCAGAACAATATGTTAGAGACCTTCTCTTCGAAGAAGAGTCCTGTGCAACTGAGATATTTAATAGCTGTGTTCTGATTTTCATAGTAATAATACTTCGTTACTGTGCTTTGTTTGTCTAGCCTTTAAACATACTGCCTCTAGATATGTCCAGAGCAAAAAAGGCTTTTGCTCCCAGAGCCTCATCAGGGACTCTCCCAGCAAAGATATCAATCTTGTTACAAAACAAGTGCTTTCGACCAGACTGCTGAAACACAAAGAGTATCGTAATGAAGTGACCGAACTAAGGGCAAAACTTGATGAAGTGGAAAAAGAAAACAGCACACTAAAACAGCTTCAGCGCAAATGTGAGAAAGCCCTCCGCAAGTATGAAGACACAGAAAATGAAATCTCTCAGCTAGTGACACGGCATGACAATGAGATTCGAGTACTAAAGGAGCACTTAAGAAAATCACAAGAAAAAGTACAAACATCTGAAAGGAAGTTAAAGAGTTCACAAGAGGAACTGTACAAAGCCAAAAGTGCCTTGCAGAAACTGAGAAGACTTGCAGAAGAAAAGCACCTCCCTGAACGTAAGGAGCTGGCAAAGAAGGTAGCTTTACTGGAGAGCCAGCTGGATGACAACAATAAAAGAATTAAGGTGTGGTATTAAAACCATTTGTAATATAAAATCAGTGGAGTTTCTCATTGTGTAGTACTACCTGTATTCAAACAGTTATTGACAAATTTTATAACAAAGAAGGAAACCAAACATAAATAATTACAGCAGATCCTGATTCCTCAAATTAAATCTCTAAAGTAAAGGAAGGCCATAAGCATTCAGGTAGGTCCCTTTAAATTCTGTACCAACCTGGTAGGTTTATTTACTTTTAGATGTCACCCGTACTCTTTTACCCTTCCCCCATCTATTTTTCCCCCAAAACCTGTTAACAGTAATTTCAGTCTTGATTAACAAATTAAATAAATCACCATTTTCTCATCCTGTACTTTTTATACCATAAACATTTTCATGGTTCTGTAGACATTTGCATGTATAATCACTTTCTACAGCAAGGATCCAACAAGATGTTCTCGTGTGTGTAGAGAGCAAATGTTAGTAGAAAAAAAAGTCTAGAGAACTACCCATACAAAAGCTTTCTGTCGTCTCCAAATAAACACCTGTTCTTTTGTTCATTTGGCTCCCTATTTTTCTGTGTTTGGCTACTTCTGTTCGTTGTAGCAAAAAGTGATACTGTCCTGGTTTCGAGCTCTGATTTTCTCAGGGCTAACCAGTGAATCTATGCATGACCTGGAAGTGTAATGTTCATGAAATACTGTGGCTCAGCATGATTAAAATGAATTATTGTGAAAATCAGTTCAGTTTATCGGATTGTATCAACCACTTCTTTTCTACCAGTGGAAGAGCATTCTGCTGGATGGGGGTAGGGGTGGCCTTTCCACTGATTTCTCCACCTCCCATTGCAGACCCCCACTCTGCTGTTCCAGGGGTTTGCTGAACCTTGGAAGGGGGGAAAGTGGGTTGCAATAGGACCAAATCAACTTGTGTTCTAAAGCTGCTGCTGAAATATTATTCATAGTAGATATTTTATATTTTTAGATCATGACTGGAAGGCGTCTTAAAACAAAAAAACATTTCACTTAAAAAAAACAAAAAAAGTGATAATGTCTTGATTTTGTCTACTTCATAAATACATAATGTTTTCAAAAACGAATGTTTCCAATATATTGCATTTTAGGACTTGGAAAGAAACCTTGGCCTTACCACAAATAGTCTCCAGAGAGAGTTAAATTCTCAGAAAAAGAAAACCCATGAGTTTGAAGAAAGAAATAATGGTTTGCAAGAGGAAATCAAACGACTAAGTCAAAAAGTAAAGGTAAAAATTGCATTTTTTTAAATCTAAAACATTTTTTCCAATGGTAATGAGTTAGCAGTTAGAAGTACAAACGAAGAGCACAGCTGGATCAAACCAGTGATCCATCTAGTCCAGCATCCTGTCTCACACAGTGGCCCACCAGTTATTATGGAGGGCCAACAACAGGCTGTAGAGGCCAAGGCCTTTGCCTGATGTTATGTCCTGGTACTGGGATTCAGAGGTTCACTGCTTCTGAATATGCAGGTCCATTTTAGCCACTATGGCTAGAAGCCACTGATAGACCTATGCCTCATAAAAAACATAATTGCTAATCAGTGAAAATATTCTTGTTTCTTTTAAATCTTTAAATGGAAGATTTAATGGCTAGTATGTTAGTATTTTGTAGGATGGTGATGGGCAACTGGTGGACTATGAGCTGCTTCATCAGGGTTGCAGCATGTTTTTATCTGGCTGCTGCAATCTGTTAACAGTGATCTGTCCAGAGAGTGTTGGAGTGAGATGTTTTGGGAAGAGACAGTATAAGGGCAAGAATTGTCTTGGGCAGTACCGTCATGACATTTTGTACTCCACATGGGAATAAGAAGTCCTGCTAGGCCAGGGGATGAGATTGCAATTCTGTTCTCTCAGCAGATGGAAGATAGCCATAAGGCATTTCCGCCATCACATCTTCCTCCCATGTATTGGATCTTGCAAAGACGTTTGTAATATATGTTGCACTTAACACTCTTAATGGCACCAAAGATTGCTCATATTCTATGCAAATACAATCATTTGGCACACCCAGTTGCCTCTGTGTTTTAATCAAGGAGGCAGTTCTGAAAAGCAAGTAACATGCGTACATCCTTGAACTTTGTCCATTGGAATTTTGTGAAACAAATAACATGGAATTTTAAATAAAATAATTGAGTAGCCTTTTGAAAACTTACTCCTTGCTGCCTCTGTTTTATTTTTAGGACACACAGAGACAACTAGATGCAACAAATATCTATGCTTATAGAAGAATGGCAAAACCTACAGCCAGTATTACACCAAGAAAAAAAGGTAATCATTTTCTGAAAATGCTTTCTGTACTTTCTTGAATTTTGATCAGACACTTTCATTGTTCAGCTTTTAAAAATTTTCTGCACTGATATGCATACTACCTTGAATATCTGGCTATCCCAAAACATCAAATTACCATCCATAAATACAGAACAGCTTTGAATTAATAGTCAGCTTGCTATCCCAAAAA
The DNA here is from genome assembly GCF_029931775.1 of Euleptes europaea. Taxonomy (NCBI): domain Eukaryota; kingdom Metazoa; phylum Chordata; class Lepidosauria; order Squamata; family Sphaerodactylidae; genus Euleptes; species Euleptes europaea. The sequence goes on along the minus strand of NC_079321.1, from coordinate 49,706,275 downwards.
GTGCAATGGAAGTTCATTTGGTGAGATCATTATTTATGTATATAAATTTGATAGGAGCGGCACCATTTTGGTAAATTTAGCTGTGAGTAACATTGTTTTGAATTGAATGTTCTTTATATAATGCAAATGCTATTTTAATAAAATCAAATCAAAATGTTTCAAGTATGGTAGGAAGAAGCAGAATTGGATAACCCATGACTAGCAGTATCACAGGCCCTGATTTGTAGAGCTTCAAGACATATGCACAACAGCATAAGTAGCTGCAATGGAAATACTTGTGCCGTCTGCTGGGGAAAATGCAGTTTCTCCCAAAAATTATTGTCTTATAGGAATACGAAAGACATGCCATGTCTGTGTTACAGATGAAAAGCAAGTGCATGCTTATTCCTTGGAAGAAGATATGATATACTTCCTACTTCTTGTATAGAACTGACTACAGGATAAATGCTAACAGACAATGGTAGCCACACTGTAATTGTTAACGTTAAAAAATATGCCTCTTTGTATTGTATTTGCATGCATGTGTGTAAATACATTCCAGCTGTCATTCACTTACCCAAGGTGCTTTGGATTGATTGAAAGATCAGTTCATAAGCCTGAATTTGTATGTTTCAAAATTCAAATAAGAGATTATATGGCAAATGCACACTTCATAGTTTTCTTACTTACTTTGGCTCTGTGTAGTGGAATGCCAGTCAGTGAGATGCCAAGAAGCTTTTAAATGTTTAATTCTTATTGTTCTCAATGCTCAGTTACATAAAACCTTCATGAAGATCTGTAACTTTTCCTTTTGTAAGTCAAGATTTCATTTCACAGTTCCTAACATAAAGATCCTATTGTCGAAGGCTTTCACGGTCAGAGTTCATTGGTTCTTGTAGGTTATCCGGGCTGTGTAACCGTGGTCTTGGAATTTTCGCCAGCAGCTGTGGCAGGCATCTTCAGAGGAGTAACACTGAAGGACAGTGTCTCTCAGTGTCAAGTGTGTAGGAAGAGTAATATGTAGTCAGGAAAGAAAATTCCAAGACCACGGTTACACAGCCCGGATAACCTACAAGAACCAATAAAGATCCTATGTTTAGTGTATGTTTAATTTAGTCAGATGAATAAGGGAGTAACTGGGTTTCACTTTATAAGATTGATTTAAACATCTGTTTAAGAATGTTTTAAAAGACTGCTCACATTGGGTGTATTTATTACAGCTGTGAATGGGGACACTATAAGAGAGGAACAGACAGCAAATGGAGCACAAACCTCTGGCTATTTCTCCCCTGTAGAATTTCCTCCTCCACCAGATTTTATTTCTGATCCTGTTTCACAGGAAAATAAAGAAGACGTACATATCAAAATGGTGAGTTTGGTGTGCATTTTAAAAGTAAGTTGTTCTCAAAATAATAAGGGGTAAGTTCCTACTACAAGGTTGGATCCAGTGACCTGGCAGCAGAAGGTCTCATAGTCATGACTCTTTCTTATGTTCCTTTCACCCAGCAGTTTTTTCCAGTCCTGGAAGATTTTAATCCCAGGGTCGCAGCACCTGCATGGATGTGAGTCTAGAAGGTGCAGTGGAGGGGGTGGGAAACGGGACTGCCCTTGCTGCCTCATCTGTTAGCACAGCTCTGCTTACAGAAGAGGGAAGAGAGAGTGATTCTGTCCCTTTCCCTCTCCCCACTGCAGTCTCGCAAAAATCCCAGAACCCTGGGAATAAACTTTCCTCAAAAATATCTGTTACAGCAGGGGTGTTGAACTCATTTTTTACGAGGGTCAGATATGACAGAAATGTCATTTGGTCAGATTGGGTCATTCCTCGCCAGCCCAGATCAGGGCGGGGTGGCTGCCTCAGCTGGCGAACCCACAGCAGGCTCCCCAGCCCAGATGAGAGTAGGAGGGTGGCTGCCTCAGCTGATGAGCTTTCAGCGGGCTCTCCAGCCCAGATCGAGAAAGGGATGGTGGCTGCCTCGCAGGCCAAATAACAGCTTTCAAGGGGCCTGGTTAGGCCCATGGGCCATATGTTTGACAACCCTGTGTTACAAAGTTAAGTACAGTTTATTTAAATAAATATATGCAGCAAAGATCTACAGTTCTTGTCTCCACAGATTACTGGATCTATCCCATAGGCAATGCTATTCTTGTGTATGTTGAATGTATGGTGACAACTTGGAAGTGTGACTTTAGACTGTTTGTCCTTTCGCTAATAATGAGCCTGAAATATTTATGTCATGTGGGAACCTGCAATACAATGCTCAAGTATATTCCCCAGTTTTGAGCAAGAATATTCTGCTCCAGGATCAATAGGCATGAACAAGGAGCCTTATGGCACTGCTCTCCTGTTCAGGGATCACAAAGGGAAAGAAATTCAAAAGGGTGAAGAGGAAGGAAAAAATATAGTTTTTCTTTTTCTTTCTCCACTGAGGGATGGGCATCTTCAATTTGGGTGGTTCTCGCTGCTTGCCCGGGGAGGCAGGAAGGAATTTCCGTTTCCTGTTCCATGGGCGGGAAACCACTCCTCAGTTTTTCTTCCTGCGTCGCCGGGGAGTGCAAGCTTGCCAGCAGCTGTGCACAGCAATTTTTCCTCAGATTAAAATCTTTACTCTCTCTCTTTCTCTTCCTTATCCTCCCCACTTGTCAACCCGCCTTACTAATCACCCAATTCCCTTGATGTTTCCTACTTAAAAAAAAATTATTGTGAGGAGACAAAATGGCAGGCACAACTCAAGGACGGGAGGACGACTTCCTCTCAGAGGAAGAACACGATGATGGACAACTCACTTCGGAGCAAGACGATGCTCCGATTGATTCTGGCAGCCGCGGTTTTGCCAAAAGCGCAGGCCAGGAGGAGTCGGGCGCAGCCAAGAAGACCCGGCTGAGCGAGCCACGGCAAAAGGGCTTGAAAATGGTGCAGCCGCCTGAGGAAGCCGTGGAAGTGCTCCGACGAGCCAGGGATGGCTTTGACAGAGCGCGGGAGACACAAGGAGGCCCTCAGATGTCTTAATCAGCAACTGTGCCAAACTGTAGACCCCATGGACCAGTACGGTCCCACGGAGCACAAGGACTATTTCCCTGCGCCCGACTCCTGCGGTGGTGGACCAAACCATCACGATCGCCTTTCCAGCTTACTTCAGAAAGTTATTGACTGCTGAGTGGGAGAAACCCACTTCAAATCACCAGTTCCATGCTAACGTTAAAAAGTTTTATACCTTAGACCCCAAAGCCATGGAATTACTTAAAGTTCCCCTGGTAGATGCGCCAGTCGCAGCTCTGCAGTCTGCAGAGCCGATCTCTGATGATGGCATGAGTACCATTAAAGACCCATGGGGCAGGAAGGCCAATTTCACATGCAGAAAGACACACGAAGCTGCAGCCTTAGCAGTGCAGGCTTCAGCAACTGCATCTATCTTTGCCAGAGCTTCCCTGATTTGGTTAAAAAAGCTAATCCAGTTGGTTCCCAACGAGAACAGGAAGGTGGTAGAAAGGTTCAGTAGAGTTCTGAAGGCCACAAATTTCATGGCCGATGCCACCCTAGATTCAATTACCTTTGCAGCTTGAGCCTTGGCATCATCTACTGCCACCAGACGTGCACTTTGGCTCAGGGCTTGGGCTGCCAGATATAACTCAAAGAGCACAGTCATGCATATCCTTTCCGGGGGGGGGGGCACCTTGTGGGTGATGCACTAGACAAAATACTAGTTGAAACGAGAGATAAGAAAAAGGCCATGCCAAAGTCAGGAGAGGCGGGAGATCAACATCTTCATCGTTTCCCTGCTTTCGATCATACCATACCCTCTCTAGGCACAGGCAAGACCAGAGAAGAGGTAGGTGGTCTAGTGGGAGGGGATTTTTTCAAGGTGGAAACTGATTCAATAGGTTCTCAAATTCCAATGGACGCAGCAACAATAACAATACCAAAGGTGACAAACAGCAAAAGACTTTCAAGCAGTGACGCCATACTGGTGGACATCGGGGGAAGACTGCAGCTTTTCCATCACCAATGGGAGGTGCTCCAGCCGGACCTGTGGGTTAAACACCTAATCCAATCTGGCTATTTTATAGAATTCCGAAGTCTTCTCCCCCCCAAACAGATTAATCCTATCCCCTTTGTCCCACAGACGAGAAAAACAACTAAGGACAGTAAAGGCCATACAACATCTGCTGCAGATAAAAGCTGTGGAACCAGTGCCATCGGAAGAACGCCACCGGGGAGTCTATTCCATATTTTTTACAGTCCCCAAGAAAAATGGGGACTGGAGAGCCATACTGGATCTCAAATTTGTAAATCGTTTCATCATCAAGAAACATTTTTGAATGGAAACGCTGAGATCTATCCTCAAAGCTCTCCGCCCCCATTCATTCTTAACTTCAATAGGCCGAACAGAGGCTTATCTTCATGTGCTAATACACCCTACTCACAGGAAATATCTGTCAGAGGAAGCATTACCAGTTCCGGGCCCTTCCCTTTGGCCTCGCTTCAGTATCACGGGTGTTCACCAAAGTACTGGTGACACTGATAGCACACTTACACATGGAAGGTCTCCAGCTGTTTCCCTACCTGGACGACATCCTCATCAGTGCCCCGTCCAAGAGTTTGGCCATAGTACACAGAGAGAGAGTGATTCAAGCCTTAACAGTGCATGGCTACCTTATCAACTGGGACACCCCAGCAGAGTATCCTCCATCTGGGAGTGGTCATCAACACCACAAACAACACCGACTCTCTTCCATATCTAACCTGTCCAAGGAAATTTCTACGACTGTGTCGGCCCAACTGATGGTCCTGGCCTGTCTCCTGGGCCTGATGATTGCTAGCATTGGATGCATTCTGTGGGCTCGCTTTCATGCCAGCCCACTCCAATGGCTCCTTTGCCCCTTCCGTTGCAGATCCTGACGAAGGAGGTGATGTCAGTTCTCATCATTCACCAAGTGAGATCAAGCCTCAGATGGTGGACCAAATCTTGCAAATTGCAGAGACACCTGGAGTTCTTCCACGAGGAACTGCTTCTTCACAGATGCCAGCCTGGTGGGCTGGGGAGCCACTCTGGAGGGACGCATGGCTCAGGGCACCTGGTCGCCACAGGAGAAGAACCTTCACAAAAACGTACTGGAAATCAGGGCGGTCCAGAAGGCGATACACGCGTTCCAGTCCTTCTTGAAAGGCCACCATCTCCTAGTGTGCATGGACAACATCTCCACAAAAGGGCACTTGAACAAGCAAGGGGGCTCCAGATCGTCCAGACTACACAGGAAGGTGGAGCCCATCAGAGCTTGGCAGAAAAGTATCTAAAATCCATAACGGCGGAACACATCTGAGGGATACTCAACAGCGAAGCCGACTGGCTGAGTCGACAGCAGCTCGATGAAGGGGAATGGTCCCTCGACAGAGGTGTGTTCCGGGAGATCACCAAGAGGCTGGGAGCCCCAAGCGTGGACTTGTTTGCATCCAGCAACAACAACCAACTCCCAAGGTTTTACTCCAGGTTTTATAACACGAGGGCGGAACAGACGGATGCACTCCTAAGCCCATGGCCAAAGGGCACCCTTTACGCCTTTCCACCCCTGCCATTGCTGCCATGGGTTATACGAAAATTCCTCAAGGAGAGGGTGTTGGTGATCCTAGTAGCACCAGACTGGCCCCAAAGACCCTGGTACCCGGCTCTGAGAGAACTATTGGTCCGTGATCCGTGGCTGCTACCTGTTCAACCACACCTGTTGTCCCAGAGCCCTCTACACCACTCAGACCCAGGCTGGTAGAAGCTGACCACCTGGGTCTTGAAAGGAAGCGGCTCCTAGATTCGGGTTACAGCATGGACGTCGTGGGCACAATGATGTAGGTGAGAAGGCCATCCACTAAGAGAATTTATAACTGTTCATAGAAGGCTTTTGTTAGATGGAGCAGGAGGAAGAACATTGATACTCTTAATCCTAAAACTTCTCAGATCCTATCTTTCCTACAGGAGGGTCTCAATCAAAAACTCAGGGCCGCCACCCTAAAGCGACAGGTGGCAGCAATTGCGATGGTGATCACGCAGCTAGATTTTTCGAACTATCAAAACACCCTCACATCAGAACCTCCCTGAGGGAAGCAACTCAGATTTTGCCAGCCACAATACACCGGTTTCCAATGTGGCATTTACACGTAGTGCTGTCTGCCCTGACAAAGGCCCCATTCGAACCGCTTAGAGAAGCTGCCTTGGCTGTGGTCAGGATGAAGACCCTGTTCTTAGTCGCTGTGACATTAGCTTGGAGGGTCTTGGAACTGGGGGCTCTGTCCATTAACAAAGGTTTGTGCATCTTCCACAAAGACAAAGTTGTCCTCCGTCCCGATCCAACATTTGTCCCCAAGATGAATACTCTCTTCCACCGGAGTCAAGAGTTACAGCTTCTGTCCTTCTGCCCAAATCCAGCTTGGGCAAAACAAAAAGACTGGAACACGCTAGATGTAAGAAGGGCGCTAAATTTTTATATTGCCCGTACAAAGCCGATCAGAAAGACCGAGACCATGTTTATCTCACTTGCGCCATCTAACAAAGGTAATAAGCTGTTGAAGTCAGCCGTCAGTCAAGTCATCAGACAGTGCATTGTACAGGCATATAAATCTAGCAGTATTCCAGTTCCCGATGGGATCACAGCCCATTCCATCCGTAGTTTGGTCACTTCTGCAGCCTTTGGGAGCCAGACTTCGGTTGAAGACATTTGTAAGGCTGGACTTTGATTTCCACCTTTGTTCATCACTATAGGATAAACACCTTTTCGTCAGCAGATGCAGCTTTTGGGAGGAGAATCCTCCAGCAGGTGGCTTCTGAGTAAAGCTCCCACCCGATAGAAATGGACAGCTCTTGGAGGTCCCAAATTGAAGATGCCTTCCCCTCAGTGGAGAACGACCCTTGTTTACTTACCGTGAAGGGTCCTTCTCTCTGAGGTAAGAAGGGCATCTTCCCCACCCAGAAGAAGGGACTGAAGAAACAACTTCAGGAGCACAGATCTTAAGGGAGGGTTATCCCTAAAGAGGTTTAGTTACTAATACTGTCTTCTGCACCTGTTGCTACCCACAATGTGCAGGTTGCAGTTAGTTCTTAATTACTGCCAGTTAAGTTAGTTAGCAGTTTTAAGATGTTTCTAGTTTTTTCTTTCTCTGTTCCTGTTTCTTCATTTGGTTGATTAGCTCAGTAAGAGTAGAAACTGAGGGGTGGTTTCCTGCCCATGGAACAGGAAATGGAAATTCCTTCCTGCCTCCCCTGGCAAGCAGTGAGAACCACCCAAATTGAAGATGCCCTTCTTACCTCAGAGAGAAGGACCCTTCATGGTAAGTAAACAAGGGGCGTTCTCATCTTGTCAGATCCTTCTGCTATGGTATTATAGAGTGTTGAAGGGTTATGCAGCCTGGGTTTGGAGGGTGCCAGCCCCAATCTGATAATTTTATTTATTATGCTGAAGGAAAAGGGAAAGTTCTTTTTAATTTTGTCCTTCTAGAACCTCCGCCTCTTTTTTTATGTGTTGTTTCATCCCTGAACCTGAGTGATACAATGTAAGTGAAACTGCAGTTGGCATGTGCCAGCTCTCCACCATGATGATTCTTGGGTTCCTTGCCAACATAAAAGGCAACATATGTGACAGATTTTTTGAGCATTTGAGGGCAGTCAAAGACATGTCAAAGTCAATGTGGCCCTTTTCCAGTTTAGCTCAAATCCACACTAAGATAGACTAGACGTAAGGAAGAAACCTTCTTTTCTCTGCTTTGCTCCTGTGCTAAAGGACCTACGGGCTTTTATATCTGGCTTAAGAAACAACCTCATTTTGAGCAGTGACTCACACAAATAGCAAAAGGATCTGCTGTCAGAGTGATGAAGCTCCCCTACAGCTTTGGAATAAATACTTGGTTTCTGACTTCACTCTATTCAGAACCTAAATTTATGAAGCAGAATAGAACATGCAGCTGGTCTGAAGAATTAACAAATTCAGTCGATGAAAATAATGTCAAGCATGCATAGAGATGTGAAGGCCTTGTGGGGGGGGGGAATTGACAAATTGGGGAGGGGCAGGGTTTTTGACTTTCCCCCCCAATACCTTTCTTTTTCAATTTTTCTGATGGAAAAATTGAAAGTTTTGGAAAATACTGAAAAAAAAATATTTTGTGGGGATCAGGCTTGCCTGATGAGTGAAATACTTTTAAAGACTAGATAGGCATGCTGTAGACATATACTGCTCTTAACTACAAGGTGCATTTCTGTATCTAGAATACCTGATCGTCATGAGGGCTGCATGCAGAGCTTTCATACTTCTGTTGCCCTTTTGATTCGCCCCTTTTCACCTCTCTCTCAGACCACTGTGACACATACACTCACAGATGGGGTATCAAGTAGCTTATTGCTCTGCCTTGCTGGAGGGAAAAAGATCAAAAGAAGGTAGGGCAGAAATTGCACCAGAGGCTCAGAGGAAAACTCTGAAAGTTCCATTGAGAACTGACCTCTCCCAATTCAGGAGCTACAGAAGGAAGAAGGTGGCATCTAGCTGTGCAGATATTATTATTCATCCTTTGTGTGACCCTTTTTTTCTGACCAAATAATATATTTTCTGTTATTTAACACAAGGGTTGTGTTTTCTGTTTAACTCATATTTTTCTACTTTTCAAATAGCAAAAATGAAGGCAAATGGGCCAAGGTAGCATAGGGTGCATAACCTGGCAGTTTTCTCTTAAGCATTGGGTATATTTTGAATTTTGCTTGTAGAACACAAAGACACATAACTTTTAAATTCTATAAATATTTCAAATATTGCAATTTTGTGTGCTAATTAAGGTATAAATGTTGCATTTTCTGTTGTTAAAGCAGTAAAATTAGTTTAGGTTTGATAGTATTGCCTCTATTTCAATTTCCCCCAAAATTTCAGTTTTTTTTCCTGGGAGGAAAAACAGGGCATTTTCCAGAAATTTTACATCTCTAAGCATGCATCAATAATAGCCAACACTAGAATTCCCACATTAAGATGAAAATATTCCAAGCACCCATATGCCCTGTCCAACATATTCCACTTAAGAATGGAAGACAAGAGTCCAAAGAGATGAACCAAGAAGATAAAGCACAGGTTATAGTTTATCTATCCAAGCAGATCCAGGCAAGGTGAGCTTACCAAGGCATCTTGAGCATCCAGGCAGTAATACTCTAGAAGGGAAAATAAGTAGAATGAGTACCTCACAGCTACAAAAACATAAATCAGGGGTGTCAAACATGCGGCCTGCAGGCCAGATCCGCCCCCAGAGAGCTTTTCTCCGGCCCTCGGAGCCGAGACAGCCAGTCCCCCTTTCCCCCCTCCTCGGCCTTTTCTGGGCTCCCCACCCACCCTTCCCGGACACGCAGAGGCGGCTGCCGCCTTGCATGCTGGGCCAGAAGCCCCCCTCCCACCCTTCCTGGCCACGCAGAGGCTGCTGCGGCCCCACCCTTCCCAGGCGCACAGAGGTTGCTGCCACCTCACTCTTTGATGATCCTTATAGTAGAACAGGCGAATGAGGAAATAAAGATACTTAAAGAGGATATCAAGAAACAGGTGGAGGAAATTAAGGGGGATAAAACAACCTCTGCAATAGATGAGAAGTTTAAACAATTTGAGGAAGAACTAAAAACATACAAGGAGACCATACGCAGTAATAAAATCAATAAACTAACAAGAGACACTAACGATTATAAAAATAATCAGGTCTATCCTTGGCTAAATCATGAAAGAATGGACAATACATCCAATATAGGAAGGCGCAGACAGCAACAATGGAGGGCAGAGCAATCCTCTAGATCAGAGAGTGACTCGTCGAGCCTGTCCAGCAGGAACTCGACACGTAGCTTTGATTTGCAGCCGCGCAATCAGAGGGGACGGGGCCATCCTCAGTATTTCCCCCCGCGCCGCACCCATCAAAATCAGAACAATTAGTAGTAAATCTATCTAAAAGGGTTTTAAATGAGAATGAGTTGCGGGTGTTAAACTTGGGTCTAGGCTACATTCCCAAGCCAAAATATTCGTCATTCCAGACGAGAGTTGACATGTTTAAATTAGACCGCCTCTTAAAATTGAAGGAATTCTTTGGCACAGAGGCGATAGAAACGGGAGAAACAGGTCTCAGAATAAAATCTACCTTTACACCCACGAACCAAAGTCATCTGATTTCAACCTTTCAAACCATCACACTACGGGAGATAGAACAGCTTGAGAGGAAGAAAAGCAATTGGCCTAAAAAAAGTTCTAATTTTTCTAAGGCAGACTGGGAAAGTATAAGCAACCTTATGAATGATAAAGAGATTATTATTAAACAAGCTGATAAGGGCGGGGCAACGGTCCTTTTGGACCGGGAAATGTACTTGCAGGAAGTAGAACGTTTGTTAGGTGATACTGATTCATATAGGAGATTACAGGGAGACCCTACCAGTGAAACAATGCAGGTTATATGAACAGTAATTCATGGAGCCTTAGCACAAGACGTTATTAATAAAAAAATAGCGGATTATCTTATGAACTTACATCCTAGAATACCTGTGTTCTACTATCTACCTAAAATACATAAAAAAACCTTTCCCCCTCAGGGTAGACCCATAGTATCAGGCTCTGGGTCTGTCCTTGAACCATTGGCTAAATACATGGAGAACATACTACATAAATTTGCAATTGATACAAGATCTTATGTGCTTGACACTAAACACTTTATACAGAAAATTGAGGGATTAACAATACCTGAGGGATATATTCTGGCCTCTATAGATGTCAGCTCATTATACACCAGTATCCCATTAGAGGAGGTGAGAGTAGTAATAGCAGAATTATTAAGAGGTCGAGATATACAACATCTACCTACCTCCTTCCTCCTTGATGTTCTTGATTTGATTTTTGAAAGGAATTATTTTCGTTTTGATTCAGAATATTTTTTACAGATAAGAGGTGTGTCAATGGGCTCATCGTGTGCACCATCTGTTGCAAACATATTTATGAATTATTTTGAGAAGAGGTTCATTTTTGATAATGAGATTTTCAAACAGGAAGTGTATAAGTTTATTAGATACATTGATGATATTTTCATCATTATTAAAGATCAGGAGGTGTACAGACAATTTATGGAACATTTGAACAATTGTCATGATAATATCAAGTTCACAGGGCAGATTTCTGAAAAGTCAGTGCCATTTTTGGACACAGAGGTCTATATTGGTGACGATCTGAAATTGTGGATACGTCCCTATAAAAAAAGTACAGATAGGAATTCATTACTGAATTATGGCTCTTTCCACCCTTCTCATCTCAAGAATAGCTTGCCATATAGCCAATTTATCAGGCTTAAACATAATTCCTCTGAAGAAGGGAATTTTAAGAAAGCAGCTGAGGACCTCTCCAAATCACTATTGGATAGGGGATATCCACAGAGAATCATTAGACAAGCCTTACATAAAGTACAGAATATATATAGGAAGGAGATAATTACCAACAAGCCAAAATTAACACATAAGATCCTAACATTTTCATTAGAGTATACACACTTGGCCCCAGCCATAAAAAGCATTATATATAGAAATTGGCATTTAGTCAATACTATCCCGGGTTGTGAACAATTACCCAGAATAGGTTTAAGGAAGACTAAGACCTTAAAAGATCACCTTATACGTTCTGATATTAGAAATATTCAAAATCTTCAATTGAGTACTATAGGACACTTTGCATGTGGGCATTGTATTAATTGCTCTCTATCTTTACCTGTAAAAGAATTCACCTGTAGTCAAACAGGTTTTCGGTTTACTTTGAAATCCTTTACTAATTGTTCTTCAAAGCGGGTAATTTACATAATCAAATGTGCATGTAATCTCATCTATGTGGGTAAGACAATTAGATCTCTTAAATATAGGATCGGGGAACATTGCTCCCGTATTCGTAATCTGAATTTAGAGGCCCCTATGGTCTCACATTTTGTGGAGAAAGGACACAAAGATACAGATCTACATTTTTTTGCCATTTGGCAATTACACAAAGATATGCATACTGATGTAGAGAGAGTGCTGTGTCAGCAGGAGGCACGTTTTATCCATATGTTCAATTCGGTTCAGCCATTTGGCCTAAATTCCTCCTTGGACCTCACCTGTTTTTTGTAAATAATGAATAAGTAGGTTTTGCACATAACAGGTTGTAATTCTAAAGGGAGAGAAAGTAGTGGTAGCCATAGGGAATTACAACACCGAGTACTATTCTTTTGCAAGAGTAGGAGAACGTAAGAGTTACCCTTGATTTACTTGCACTATGAATGTGTATAACAGGCAGTAATTCAAAGGGAGTAGATCATATAGAGTACTTACTTGTTGTAAAAGAGTTAACTGTAAGATTTATCCCTTGATATATCTGCAGAATGAAATGGTATTATATGCATGAAATTATATAACAGGTTGTAATTCAAAGGGAGTGAACCTTGAAAAATCACAATTAAGATGGAATTATCCCTTGTTATACCTGTGAAATGGAATATATTATTATTGCATTAGCCTGCATATATTCACTACGGTGGATACTGAGTATGGATTGTTAAATGGCTGTGCAAAAGAGGAATCCTATTGGTCAGCTTGTCAGCTGACTTTTAGAAGACATATTGCAAGACGACACTGTGCAGCAAGACATCTGTAATTTCTCTTTGAGGACTTGGATTGCAGGACATTGTGGACAATTTATCTATCTTGTCTATGGTGATTTAGTATTGTTAATCGTGTTATGAAAACTTTGTGAACTGGTATTTAAAGAGATACTAAGCATGGGAAAAATATAAAAACAACAAAAGAATTGGAAGTGGCTGCGTGTTGGGATATTTTTCCTTAATAGGAGATTAGCCAACCTCACTCGCCAGGCCAGAAGCCCTCCCCTTCCCAGGTGCGCAGAGGCGGCTGCTGCCTCACGTGCTGGGACAGAAGCTCCCTCCGTCCCTTCCCAGGTGTGCAGAGGCAGCTGCCGCACCGCGTGCTGGGCCAAAAGCCCCCCCTTCCCGGGTGCACAGAGAAGGCTGCCGCCCCACGCGCAAGGCCAGAAGCTCCCTCCCACCCTTTCCGGGCGTGCAGAGGCAGCTGCCGCCTAGCACGCCAGGCCAGAAGCCTACCTCCATCCCTTCCCGGGTGCGCAGAGGCGGCTGCTGCCCCACGCACCAGGCCAGAAGCGCTCTCTCTCTCTCTCTCTCTCTCTCTCGCTCTCTCTCATATTCACCAGGGAATTCCTTATAATTAATGACAAAAAACCTAAGGTGATTGCTTTTGGTAAACATCGTAAAAAAGGGGGAAAGAATCGAACAGGTACAGTCCATCAAAAGTCTAGGTGTGACTTTTCACTCGAATTGTCTAAAAACAACATCATAGGCAGGCCACGAATCTAGCTGAAAGGTCGTTCAATAATATGGTAAAACTTTTTCGTACAAGGGGAGCCTACTTTATCCTGCTGCCCTTAGATTGTTTCAGGCAAAGTCTATGGCCCAGATGTTGTACGGAACCTTACTGGGTTCCTCTACGTCCAGTTATGCCCCACTGGAACGGATCCAAGCTAAATTTCTTATCCAAGTACCATCATGCGTATCAAATTCCTAAGTGTGTTTGGAGACTGGGATGTTAAAGGTGGAGACTAGGATTGGTCTCCATTTATCTCTGGCTGAAAGTGCTGGGGGCAACTGAAGGCCTTCTGCCATTACTCATTGGTGATGATTTTAAATCCAGATGGTGGCAACAGACTGAGAGGAAAGTCGAAAGTGTGGGATTCTCCACCCACTTTCTGTTAGAGCACAACGGTGACTAAGTAAAGCAATTAGTTAGGCAGAGGCTGTTTTGACACTGAACGCCAAAACGAGCTTATGAGCTCTCCGGCGTTTTGGGCCCCAATGAGCAACAGATATGTGTTAGCGCCAGCAGAATATCTGACATTCCTGCAAACAAACAAACAAAGAAGGGCTTTTTCATTAGCCAGAAGTGCTACCCTACCTTCAGCTATTCTAGAAGCCAGATTTAAGAGGTTATCTAGATCAGAATGGGAGTGTCCCTGTAAATCAGGTGAAGTCGAGTCCATTGCTCACGTTTTCTTCACATTTTTTATGAGGAAGCAAGACTTAGGCTAATTTCCCCTCTCCCTAACCTAACAGAGGACAGCTCTGAGGAAGGGAGGTTGAGGAATCTCCTGTGGGAAGGGTCAGCCCAGATGATGAAAAAAGTAGCTAAATTATGCGCTACTATATACAAGATTCATCAGATGAAGCAGGGCTCGGCAATCCAACCTAAAATGGAGAATGTTATTTTAATCTGAGGTTTTTAGCTAATTTATATATCTATTTAAGAATTATATTTCTCAGTTTTAGATACTGCATCTTTTAATTCTATCTTTTAATCGATATGAATATTTTAATCGCTTTACCGTATTAATAAACAATCTGAATCTCTCTCTCTCTCTTCCTCCCCCCTCCCCCCCCTCTCTCTCTCTCTCTCTCTCTCTCCCCCTCTCTCTCTCTCCCCCCCCTCTCTCTCCCCCTCTCCCCCTCTCCCCCTCTCTCCCCCTCTCTGAAAACTTTCCTGATTCCAGCAAATGCCTGCTAGGTCCCTCCAGGACATCCACAAAAATGGAGAAAACAGCCCTCCCACAACTGGTAGACAGCCTCTGAATGTGAAGGTACCACTACAGATGTCTGGTTCCCAGGTATATTAGTTCTAATGCAGTCTTTGTTCTTAATATTGTCAAAATGTTCTTAATATTTTTTCCCTATTCTATTTCTTTAGGGCACACTGTTGCTGTTTAAGTGTTCTGCTATTTTCATTCAGGGTGATGTGCTTTTTAAAAAACTATGGTGATCTTGTGAGTTGCCTTGAGTGTTTTTAATGGAGAAGGTGGGGGTGATAAATGTTATAAAGATGAGGCTGCAATTTACTTAACACTTATCTGGGAGTAATGCACATTGGACACCATGGAAATAAGCATTTGCTCGGGCTCTACAAGTTTGGATTGTTTGTGTGCCAAGTGAGTGAGGGGGGTGGACAGACTCAAGTTTTCCAAGGAGGCTCACCTCACCCCACCCAGAGAGAGAGAAAGCAGGCTGAAGTCATTGCTGGATCCTTCTGACACCACAGGGCCCATCCTGAGAAACCCTGCATATCAGCTTAGAGAGGTCCTCCTTATTTGAGGTGTTTTCTAGTTCTTGTTCAATGGCACTGTGTTCAAATTTCAAACCTGTTGGCTTCTGGCTCTTTGGGATGGTTGTCAAAAATGGACCTGAAGTTTTATTGGTTCTTGTAGGTTATCCGGGCTGTGTGACTGTGGTCTTGGTATTTTCTTTCCTGACGTTTCGCCAGCAGCTGTGGCAGGCATCTTCAGAGGAGTAACACTGAAGGACAGTGTCTCTCTGTCCTTCAGTGTTACTCCTCTGAAGATGCCTGCCACAGCTGCACTGTCCTTCAGTGTTACTCCTCTGAAGATGCCTGCCACAGCTGCTGGCGAAATGTCAGGAAAGAAAATACCAAGACCACGGTCACACAGCCTGGATAACCTACAAGAACCAATGAACTCTGACCGTGAAAGCCTTCGACAATATTCTGAAGTTTTATTTTTCTCTTATCTGGTGTTAAACGTTTCATTGCTTTCTGCACCCTTGGGCAGAAAGGTGGAGGTGTGACTTTGGAATTTTATCAGTAATACACTTCCTTATTTTCTTGGACATCTCTTTCACCGACCCCCGACAATCAGACCCTTTGACTAGGGTTGCCAACCTCCAGGTACTAGCTGCAGATCTCCTGCTATTACAACTGTCTTTCTTTCTCTCCCTCTTTCCCTCCCTCCTTCTCTCTCTCCCTCCTTCTGTCCTCTCTCTCTCTCCCTCCCTCTTTCTCTCCTATCTGTTTCACTCTTTCTGTCTCTCTCTTTCTCCCTCTTTATTTCTCTCTCTCTTTCTCCCTGTCTTTTTGGACTGGGAGAGGGCTGCAGGCTCACCAGTCAAGTCAGCTAGCCCTCCCCTAGTCCAGATCTGGGCTGGTGAATCTGTTGCTGGCTTGCGAGCCAAGGCAGCCACGTCACACATACTCCAGTTCAGATCTGGGCAGGTGAGCCCGCTGTGAGCTTGCCAACCAAGGCAGCCCAGTCCCCTCCCAGTACAGATATGGGCTAGCGAGCCCCCCAGTCCAGATTTGGGCTGGTGAGCCCGCTGCAGGTTCGCCAGCCAAGGCAGCCACCCCCCTGGTTTAAAACTTTTAACAAAATTAATGGCAGGGACTAGAGATACAAACTTCATAGAAGTCACTTTCAAAGTGAGTTAATGATATTTTTTTACTTTGTTTTTTACTTAAAATACAGACACACTTTATAAAATAACAATAAGACTGTTAAATAAAAGAAAATACTGTAAGAATGTTATTGTTTTTTACTTAAAACAAAAACAAGTTTACAGCAATATCATTAATTGATTTTGCCTGTGTCTTTTGTAACGTTTATATCTCCAGTATCTGGCATTACATTTTATGGCATTTATTTATTTATTTATTTACCCATGGCCCGGCCCTACCAAGTGACATTTATGTCATATCTAGCCCTCCTAACAAATGAGTTCGACATCCCTGACATTAATGGTTTGGAACCAGACAATTCATGTTTAGAGCCAGGATCTGGCCTCAATTATTCATTTAGTGGTTTAAGTATAGGACAGAAGAATATTTCCCTTCCAGTGTGGAATAGCGGGGAGGGCGCCAGGTACACTAACAGATATGTCCCCAGATTGGCCAAAGGTATGAAGAGGAGAGGTATTGAGTTATAGGAATATTTCCAAATAAGAAAAGGATCCAAATTGGGTGTCAGGGTAATTGTTTGGAAGCAGGTATGTTCACAAGTGAGTCCTATGTTATTCATTGGGGTTACTCTCAGGAAAGTGTTTTTAGAATTGTAGCCTTAGCTACCTCACTAAGCTGGGATTTCTGGTGGGAAATTCAAATTAGAGAAATCTAAACAAAGAACCTTTCAGTGGAAAAGGTCAATATGGGCTTAATTCTTACCAAGACAGAGTGCTAATATGGCAGGATTCCTATGTGACTTTTGGTTTTTGGTACTGTATTCTAGGATCGTACTAAACTAGCTTAAACCTAGCAGGTGTGATCTTTCAGTATGGGACTGTTGAGAAACTATTTGAGGAAGCAACCAGAGTTGCAGCTTGGAACAGAAGTACCAAAAGTCCCTTTACCCAATGAGGCCCTTTAAATGTATCAGAATATTGGTCAAGCCAGAATGTCTCAATTCTGTCTTCAAAAATTACCTCAGGAGTAGTAAACTAACTTGGTGCTGGAGAAAAGCCTACAAATTAAGTGAATTTGCTCTAAAAACGTGGTATTAGAAATACTTAGAAGGAGTATATTTCCCTTCACTGTCATGCATTATGTTGTTAAAGATCTGGCTGTGTATGGCTATCAATGCATTCCTAAGGAGAGTTACTCCAGTCTAAGCCCATTCATTTCAATGGGTTTAGACTGGAGTAACTCTCCTTAGGAATGCACTGTATGCCACCTATTCAACCACTGCAAATAAATAATTTACACTGAATTGATTGCATAATGTGTAGAAAATGTACTTTCCCCAAAAAAGCGTTTTGAAATCTCCACTGTGTATTGTATCTCCTAAAGGAAGAGATTGTTAAAAAAGAATGGAAGGAACAAGGAGAACGTTTCAGGCAAGAACAGATCAGAGAAAAAGAAGAGAGGCTGAAGAGGGATCAAGAATTGCAGGCTGTAGAAGAAACAGCCAAGAAATTCAGAGATGGTAAGAAACGGCTCTTTATTGTTCAATGTATACAGAAATCATATTGCTGAACTATTCTCAAGCGCCCAGAATATCAAGTCACGTATGAAATACTTCACACTAATAAAAATAGGAATTCTTTTTTCTTGTGTGAATTATTCTCAGAATCATTATCAACAGTCCTACTAATGAGATGCCTGTTTCTTCTTGAGAGTGCAATCCTATGCATATTTACTCCAATGTAAGCCCATTGATTTCAATAGCTGAAGAGTGGAGTAACTCTGCAAAGGATTGCACTGTGAGTTTAGCTATGCAGCTCTGATTTTTTTTAAGTCAACATAATATACAAGATAAGAAGAAACTTGAATAACGATTCCCTTTTAATAGTGTAGGCCTGCTTTGCCTTTGTAAGAGCAGTGAAGGCATGGATGGCCATGTATTGCTATACAATTTTTAAACTAAATAAATGGTAGTCCAGGGTTTAGAAACACTATATTTTTGCGTATTCTGCATATTTTCTGTATCTAAGATGAGTTTGTAGTAACACTCCTTTCCCTAGGTTTCTAGATCACTTTCCCCTCTGCAATGCTATGTTTAGCTAAGCATGCTTAATGCTACAGGACTTTGTGCTACCAGGTCCTTGTTTTCGGCTATGGGTGGTTGCAGAATGGTTTGAATTCTTTGCTGACATTTGGTGTACTGTGTCAAGTAGGCTTAAGTGAGAATTACCAGCCATAGGATTGCAGCCTGACAGCGCATTCCTGAGGTCTGGAGCCAAAAGTGCTTAGGAGGCCTGCAGGGCCTACCGCCGGCACAAGAGGCACTTACGCCGGCTTAAGAGGCCTGGACACTGGCGTACATGGAATTAGGCCAGCGGAGGCAGGCGGCGCAGGGGGAAGGCATGGGGCGCTGGCTCAAGGGCCACGCTAGCTGCCAGCGGCAGCCGTGGGGTCATTCCTGGGGGCATTCCACTGGCTAGGAGGCTTCCTAAGGTCCTTTCACTCCAGGAACGCCCACTTTTGCCGCTGAAAGGTTACGCCAGGTATTTACCTGGCACAGCCTATTGAGCCCCATGTACTCGCTCCAGGCTGTTGTCTCTACGCTGCCCGAAAAGACCGCCCATCTCAGCCAGGCGCCTCTGGAACCCAACTAGGAGGCCGACCAATGGGGCCATCCCAGGAAGTGGAATCACCCCCCTTGGGGAGGGCTGTGGAAGGCAGGAAATTCCCTCATAAGCGGCACTTCGAAGCCAGCTCTCACTTGACATGTAAACCTCGCATGTGCTGGCATCCTGCCAGTCAGCTCTGGGCGGGGCGGGGGGGTCAGGACTTTGAGATTTTTTCTTTCCAACTCCCAACTGTTGGGAGACTTTACGCATTTTCTCTTCCAACTCCCACCTCTCGGGGTACCTTGCGCATTTTCTCCTCCAACTCCCAACTGTCAGGGGACTCTGTCTGGGCCATTCCTGCAAACCAGGGGCCGGGCAGCTACCCACCACCCGAGGCCGACCCCATCACTGCAGGGCCATCCGTGGCTCCCAGCGCTGGGAGCGGTCGATGCCTGAGGTGGCTTGGAGGTGGTGGTTGACGGGTCCGACCACTCATGCAGACACGGCTGCCAGCTGTAGAGGTGCTGGTGGGTCAGGTAGAGGTGTGGGTCCTGGTTAGGGGCCAGGAGGGCAACATCAGTGCAGTCGACGGTGCCTATGACATTAGGGAAGCCGGGGAGGGTCTGGAAAGTCGGCCAAATGGGGAGCGGTCATGCCTCCACAGTGGGGAAGTGGACATGATGGCTAAAGTTGGTGACCATGGTGTCCAGGAAGGTGAGGGGGCAGTGCCATGCTGAGGAGGGGGAATCATGTGGATGAATGCCCTGTGCAGGTGGAAGCGGTCCAGGCCATCGCTGTGCAAGAGCCAGAGGGTGCTGACACGCTCCCTGTACCTGCGGCCCTGACGACAGTGCTGCTGCCTGAGAGCCCCCCATAAGTCCAGAGCTGGCAGCAGGTGGACCACTTGCGGGCGGTCCAGGGTTGTCCCAGAGGAGACACAGGCGGGACTGGAAGATTGCTCCTTCTGACTCCTTGGGAGCTACCCTGGCAGTAATGACAAGGGAAGGTGTGGTGCTTGGGTGCGACTGGAGGTTGGAGCGATGACCCATGGGGGGGCCATTCTGGCTAGACAGCTCCCCATATTTCCACCACAGTTATCCTTGCTGAAACAACTCCTGATCCCTCCAATTTCTCCTGGCCTTCCTCTCCTGTCCTCCCCGCCTCGTCCTTCTGATGGCCCTGGCTGGGCTCGGGCTGTGCCGCGGCAGCCCAGTGCCGCCATCACCCAGCACCCCACACTCTCCCTTCAATTTTCACTTCTATTTTCCGTGGCTGCGCACGCCGCCACCAAGCCCCTTAGCAGACCTTCTGGCTGCACCATTGCTGCGCTTCTCCCTGCTGTGGCGCCGTGCCTGTGGCCTCAGGAATGCGCTCTGAGTATAAAGTGCAGATCTGGTAGCTTAACAATGTGTTGCTTTTGCCTAGTAAGGTATACGTTTATAAGAGAAAAGGTTTTTTTACTCAGTCTGTACGCTTAGTTCAGTCAGAATGGATTAGATACAGCCCAGTGTTTCTACAAATTGAAGAATTTTTGCCCACTGAATGTGACTTTCTTACCTTTTCCGTTTCTCTGCAGCCCAAAATGCTGTTCCTGGGGCTCTTATCCCTCAGTAGCAGCATTTCAGGGACATTTTGGGCTACAGCAGTCAGGCAAAGGCAAATCCCTCAATCTGTGACATCACTTCAGTGGATCCAGTCAAACATATTCATTTTATATGTATATAATGCGGATGCTCGTTTGTCTATACCTAATTATCTGTGCAAATTGTTACAACCAGCAACATTGAAGAGTTCATATGTGAACTTGTTACGCCAGACACGGGTGTGTGTGTGTCTCCTTTATTGGGGGAAATTAGCTGGAGACTAGATAGAACTATGCAAGAGGCTGGCGAGGGGACCTTTTAAACCAGTTCTGCCCCTAGGTGAGCTAGCCAGATGGAGAGCAACCCAGTAACGAGGAGGCTTTTATGAATTTTAAAGGTTTTATTAAAAGTAATCAAATAGGGCAAAAACACACACACGCAAACAATTCCCAACACACACACAGCTAAGAAAGTAAAGGTTTACGATTCCCAAGCGAGCCCTAGTCACCTTCCTGCAGAATGGGATCCAGAATGACAGCTGCACAGGGGGAAGGGGAAAAAGGACTGCACACTAGGTGTAGGACTCACATCTTGTGTAAATGGCAGCCACCTAGTGTGGCAAAATGGAGCTATTTTATACCCAAGGAAGGGAGGAGGAGCAGGTTTGGTCTCCCTGCAGTTGGCAATGCCTGGTAAGGGCTGAGAATGACCGGTCATTGTCACTCAAAGAAAGGTTTGTGTGCTCGAGATTGGATTAGGAAGGTGCAGTGAGTAAAGTCATCAGATGGATTTTACGCACTTGTATTCCCAGCGATGTATTAAGAGTTTGAAAACATTATAAAAAATACTGTTCACACTTTGTTTGGCCCCTTTAGCTGTGAAGACGTCTTCCAACCATTTATAAGCCGTGGTATCCAAAAACCCTTTTAAAGCGATGTTTTTTATAACATTGGTTCGTCTGCGGTCTTCTGTGCAGTCCCACATTGGGACTGCGCTTGCGCAGGCCAACCTCGGAAAGGATTCTTCTAGCTTCTTAAAATTCGATAGGGGGCGCCGTACGCCAGTGCGCATGCGTCAGCCTTCCCGCCTTATGACGTGGCGTCACGGCGCCCCCTACCCAGTTCGTTCTTTGCCGCCGGGAAGAAAGGACGTTCTTCTTGCAGCTTCTCGTCTTTTTTCTCCCCTCTAAAATAAAACGAAAAGAAACGTTACGGTAATGGCGCAGGCAGCTCTATTCAAAAAGTGTCTGCAGTGCGACACTAAAATGACTAAAACAGATGAACATTCGCTCTGCGTGTTCTGCCTGGGTGAGTCCCACAATGTGACCTCCTGCAAGATTTGTTTGCAATTCACACCGAAGGCCCGTGCTGACAGGGCTTCCCGTTTGAAAACATGGCTTTATGAAAAGGTTCTATCTGGATCTCAGATGCCGGCCTCGAGCGAGACCATTCAGTACGTTCCGAGTCAGTCGGTTCCATGCGCTCGGATCCGACCCCCGTTCCCGCTCCCAAGTCCCGCCCCCGTTCTCCTACCGCAGAGAGGGCTAGGAGCGCTTCGGAACCACTCCCAAAGAAAGCACGAGCTAAGACCAAGCACTTAACAAAAAAGTCAAAGGAACCGAAGGCATCCGGTTCCAAGAGTGCTACCGATCCGATTACTAGGGAGGACGATCGTACCCCGCCTCCTCTTAGTACCCCCTCCCCTCATTTTGAAAAAGAGTCATCGGATTCGGAGATTGACTTGCCTGTTTTTAAGAGAGATCCAGGACTCTTCTCATTCATCTCACCATGATCAACCGGTTCCACCTACTGGTTCCATGGGATCACAGCAACAGGCTATGCATCCAATGTCTCAGTGGTGGCCCCCCCAGTGGTATGGGCCTATTCAAGCAGCTCCCTGGCAAGGATACCCCTACCCACAATGGGGTCCGCATTTTCAACAACCCCAACAGTTTCCATCCTGGTCTGGCGACCAAATGCAGCCTTTAGCTACACAGGAGGCTGTACCTCTCTTGGATCAGCAGTTGCAGTTCAATCTGGAAGCTGACCAGGATGCACAATCACTTCGCTCTGAATTAGGCTTGGATGAGCCGTCTGAATCTACACCAGATCTATCTACTGGTGACCAGCTGCCTGGCCCCTCTGGGGAAGAAATTTCTAAATTTTCAGAACAAATGACCAGAGCAGCTAAAGCTGTGGGACTCGATGCCAAATCACTTGTTCCTAAGCCAAAAGAAAAGATTTTATCTCCTCTTTTTTCCCAAGCCTCCACATCTACAGCCTTTCCAGTACTTGAGGACTTTATGGACATGGCCAAAAAAGTATGGGAGAGTCCTTCCACCACCCCATCTACATCTAGGAAAGTAGACAGCATGTACAAGGTCCTTCCTTCAGGATGTGAGTTTTTGTTTTCTCATCCAGCTCCTTCATCAGTGATTGTAGCCGAGTCTCAAAATAAACGCTTGGGCAGTCATTCCTCACCGTCTGATAAAGACAGCAAGCGTATAGATGTTCTTAGCAGGAAAACATACTTTGCAGAGGCGCTTGGGTTCCGAATTGGGAACTATCAGGCAATAATGTCAGCCTATCATCTATTTTTATGGGGAAAGATGTCTGCTTACCTGAGTGATTTACCTGACGAACAAAAGTCGCTGGCTAAAATAGTGATTTCAGAAGGAATTCAATTAGCACGCCACCAAATGAACGCTGGTAGACACGCATCTGAGTCGGCTGCTAGGGGCATGGCTGCCTCGGTCTCCCTGCGCAGGTTTGCTTGGCTCCGCTCCACTGCTCTGTCCCATGACGTGAGAAGTACCATCGAAGACTTACCTTTTGACGGTCTGTTTGCAGCCACTACTAATGACACTCTCAGCCAGTTGAAGAAAGAGAAACAAGATGCCAGGTACATGGGGGTATCTGTCCAAGTACCTGGCAATTTCCATAGGCCACGCTATGGTTATAGGGGCACTTCTTTTCAACCCAGATTCCAGAGACCACCTCCCCCTCCGCTCATTCCCTACGGGCAACAACGGGGTTTCCAGTCCTTCCAACATCAGAACAGAAGGAGGTTTCCAAGGTCCCGACCCTCCGCCCCGAGATCTCAGTCTCCAAGGAATCAAGGCCCCAAATCTTCTTTCTGACTGTTACAGGATGGGGAGAGCGTCCCCTGTGTATTTGGCGACCGTTTAGCCTCTTTCTTCTCAGCCTGGTCAAATATAACTTCTGACTCTTGGGTTTTACACCTTGTGTTGTATGGTTATTCGTTAGAATTTCAATTTTTACCTGTTTTAGATCACCCTCCCTTGGGCACTGGCTTAGAACTATCTCCAGCCTTACAAGCCGCTTTGGCGGAATTGATTAACAAGGGTGCAGTTCAACCGGTTTCAACTTCTCTGAAGGGTTTTTACTCTCGTTTATTCGTGGTTCATAAAAAAGATGGTGGATTACACCCTATTCTTGATCTGAAGTCTTTTAACAGGTGTTTACAGTACAAAAAATTCAATATGCTGACTGTTCATAATGTTTTGCAGTTATTAAAAGTTGGATGGTGGTATATGGTTATTGATTTAAAGGATGCTTATTTCCACATTTCTATCCGGGAGGACCATCGTAAAAACTTGAGATTTGTTGTGGGTGGCCAAGTATTCCAATATGCTGTGTTACCTTTTGGTTTGTCCACAGCTCCCCGTGTCTTCACTAAGTGTATGGCCGTGGTAGTGGCACACCTTCGTACCAAAGGTTGTGTAATTTTTCCTTACTTGGACGATTGGTTGGTTACAGCTCCATCTATGGAGCAGTTACTGGCCCAAAAAGAGCTCATTTTGAATTGTTTAGGTTCTCTGGGCCTCATAGTTAATTTTAAAAAATCTGTCCTCTTTCCGACTCAAACAGCCAGATTTATTGGCACTTCTCTGGATTCTACTTCGGGTAGGGCCATGTTACCTGCGGATAGGGCCACCAAGCTATTGGGTCTGGTAAGGCTATTTTTAAGGAAAAGACATCAATCGGCCTTACGTATTCAAACACTATTGGGTTTGATGGCTTCAACTACAGCAGTTATTAGAACTGCTCGGTTGCACATGAGACCCTTGCAGAATTGGTTTGTCAGAAAATTTAAACCTCTCCTTCAGTCCCAAAGAATTAGATTTTCAATCCCTAGACCAGTGTTGCATACCTTGAAATGGTGGTCCCAAATGCATAATTTGACTTCTGGCGTTTCTTTTGGTGTGTTTACCCCGGATGTGGTGCTTACTTCTGATGCCTCTTTGGTGGGTTGGGGTGCACACTGTCAGGGCTTCTCAGCCCAAGGTTTATGGTCTTCTCAAGAGGTTTCCCTTCATATTAACGTTTTAGAATTGCGAGCAATTCGTTATGCTCTTATGTCTTTTGCAGAAATCCTGTACAACAACGCGGTGCTCATCCAGACAGACAACACCACCGCAATGTTTTATCTAAACAGACAAGGGGGTACAGTCTCCCTCACCCTTTGCAAAGAAGCAGAACATATTTGGGAATGGGCACTCCTGCACAACGTGTCTCTGCAAGCCATCCATATTCAAGGTGTACACAATATCAGGGCGGATTCCCTAAGCAGGGTTTTTTCCCCCTCATCACGAGTGGTCTCTAAAATGGGACTACATTCTACCCATTTTTCAGGAATGGGGATTTCCCGAGATAGATTTATTTGCCACATCTCGAAATACAAAGGCAACCCTTTTTTGTTCCCGAGCGGGCCACGATACAGGGTCTCTAGGGGATGCGTTTTTGATACCGTGGGTGGGGGCTCTGTTTTATGCCTTTCCCCCAATTCCGTTGATTACCAAAACACTGGCTCGGATTCACGATTACAAAACTCATTGCATCTTAATAGCTCCGTATTGGGCCAGACAAACTTGGTTTTCGGAGCTCCTTAATCTGGCTCAGAACAATTTCAGGCACCTTCAGATAGCGCCGGACCTTCTATCAGTGGGCCAAATGCAGCACCAGGACCCGGGTATACTTCAGTTGACAGCTTGGCTTTTAAATCCTCCTCAGTAAAGCTGTCTGATCAGGTTCTGGAAGTAGTTTTAAATTCAAGGAAATCTTCTACTCGGGTTTCTTATGCTTTTAAATGGGAACGTTTCTCTAAATGGGTGATGAGTACAGGACATTTTCCGTCATCATGCCCTTTGCCAGTCGTGTTAGATTACTTACTATCCCTCAAGAGAACTGGTCTAAGTTTTTCGTCAGTTAAAACTCATTTAGCAGCCCTGTCCGCCTTTCATGTGGGAGTGGACGGGTATTCCCTTTTTTCCCATCCTACGTCTAAGTTATTTTTAAAGGGCCTATCAAACATGTTCCCAGTTAGACATGAGCCTGTTTCACAGTGGTCTCTGTCTCTAGTTTTGGCTCAACTAATGTTCTCTCCCTTTGAGCCCTTGGGAAAAGTTTCCCTGGCATGGTTGTCCTATAAAGTGTGTTTCTTAGTAGCCATCACATCGGCTCGAAGGGTGGGTGAGCTAGCAGAGTTGAAGTGTCACCCTCCTTTTA
The DNA here is from genome assembly GCF_029931775.1 of Euleptes europaea. Classification (NCBI taxonomy): domain Eukaryota; kingdom Metazoa; phylum Chordata; class Lepidosauria; order Squamata; family Sphaerodactylidae; genus Euleptes; species Euleptes europaea. Next base: position 49,680,323 of record NC_079321.1, on the reverse strand, counting down.
TCCAGTTTTACCCTTCTAAAGTAGTTTTGCGTACCAGTCTGGAATTTAGACCCAAAGTGGTGTCTGAATTCCACTTGGGACAGGACTTGTTTTTACCTGTATTTTTCCCCACTCCGCAGTCTACAGCGGAAAAAACTCTTCACTCTCTAGATGTTAAACGAGCTTTATTATATTATTTGGATCGTACAAAACAGTTCCGGAAGTCAGATTCCCTGTTTGTATGTTTTGCTGGTCCAAAGAAGGGACTGGCAGCATCGTCCCAGTCGTTATCTAGATGGCTAGTGCAGGCTATACGTCACTGTTATAGGAGGGCTGGAAAGAAGTGTCCTAAATCCTTACGAGCACACTCCACAAGAGCCCAATCTGCTTCAGCTGCCTTTCGGAAGAGAGTTCCTATCAAGGATATTTGTAGAGCAGCTACCTGGTCTTTGTCGGAGACTTTCGTTAAGCACTATGCCGTCGACGTCGATGCCAGACAAGATACGGCTGTGGGAAAAGCAGTTTTACAGTCATTATTCCTCTGAGAGCTCACCCCCTCCTCCAGGTGAGTGTGTTGCTATTTAATCTCCCAATGTGGGACTGCACAGAAGACCGCAGACGAAAACAGAGTTGCACTTACCTGTAACTGCTGTTCGTCAAGATGTCTTCTGTGCAGGCACACATCCCACCCTCCTGCCCCTCGGAGAGCTCTCATATATTGTTTGTTCTTAGTTTCCAGTGTTTCAGGCTCTTCGTGTGGGCAAAGAACAGAACTGGGTAGGGGGCGCCGTGACGCCATGTCATAAGGCGGGAAGGCTGACGCATGCGCACTGGCGTACGGCGCCCCCTATCGGATTTTAAGAAGCTAGAAGAATCCTTTCCGAGATTGGCCTGCGCAAGCGCAGTCCCAATGTGTGCCTGCACAGAAGACATCTTGACGAACAGCAGTTACAGGTAAGTGCAACTCTGTTTTCTTGTAGGTTATCCGGGCTGTGTAACAGTGGTCTTGGTATTTTCTTTCCTGACGTTTCGCCAGCAGCTGTGGCAGGCATCTTCAGAGGAGTAACACTGAAGGACAGTGTTACTCCTCTGAAGATGCCTGCCACAGCTGCTGGCGAAACGTCAGGAAACAAAATACCAAGACCACGGTTACACAGCCCGGATAACCTACAAGAACCAATGAACTCTGACCGTGAAAGTCTTCGACAATATTTTTTATAACATTTTCAAATTCTTAATACGTCACTGGGAATACAAAGTGCGGTAACCCCCTGTTATGGCTGAACACTTAAGGATTAAGTGTTTGAGCCTTGAGTAACAGAATTGGAAATTGAGGTGGGGTCTGGAAGAAGGGAGTCAGGGAGGCCTTGCCTGGCTCTGGGATGAGATTAGGAGTTAGTTACAATTGATGGGATCTGGCAGGATGCTTGCCATCTATTGCAGGAAAAGTATAGAAATGCTAAACGCTTGTCCACTGTCCTTGTTTCCACCGAGCCAAGCATGGGAACATGCTTGGACTTAGCCCAGTCAGCTTGCTACAGCCTTGCCCAAACAAGATGAATGCCAGGAGACCCCTTTTGTCTCTGGCTACACAGCAGTGTTTCTATCCTTTGCACACCAGCTTCAGTCCTGTACATTTGTGAGGTGTTCCAGGGTAGCTGCGGGCCTGTGAGGGTGCCATAACAAACTTCTGTAAAACTTTGCGTAGGAATATGAACATGTGTCGATAGTTTTCAAAAGTGTATATATGCAAATCTGGTCTACCAGAATTGAACTTAGAGGCGCCTGAAATTCTAAAATGAAATCAATTATTCATGCAGTAATTTAGAAAAATAACAAATAAAAACTAAGTGTATTTTTTTTTAATTACTTAGAATGGAAAAGAGAAGACTCTGAGAGAAGGAAGAAAGAAAATAGTCTTTTGATGGAGAGACAAAGCAAAGCAAAGATGGAAACAGAAATATATATTCTAGAAAATGAGATGCAAAATAGTGGAAATTTAGAAGAAAGGAGACGTAAGGAAATGTATGAATTTGACAGAGACATCAAGAAACAGCAAAAGGTAGAGGGCACAGGTTCAAGCTATGATGTGACTTTTGGCAGTTATGTGCCTTCATTTGCAAAAGGGTCCAGAAGGCCAAGCTGGCTTAATAAAAAAAGTGACAACTTAGAGGAAACCTCTAAAGAAAATGTGGGCCTCCATATTAAGAGCGACAAAAAGGCCAATTTAATGAAGCAACTTTTTGGAAGCACCGCCAGCGTGGACGCTTCATCAAAGACCAACGATTTTGATTTTTTTGATCAAGACAGCAGTCCAGACGGTTTCCCTTAACCAGCCAGATTGTTTTGAATGCTGCCAAGCTATCTCTTTTAGGAGCTGCAGGGAGTTTTATTGATAAAGACAGAGAGGCAGGAGGGGCCATTGTGAGGAAGGAGGAGGTGGTAGGTGAATGCTTGGTGAAGGTGTTTTTTGGGGGGCAAGGCTTTGTGGAATCATATTTCTTATGGGAAGGCAGACCCCTGCTAGTTGCAGTTTTAAAAAAATCATTCAGCAGAGTCTAAGGCTTTCCTCCCAGCCACCTGGCTGGGGCATTCCCTTCTCTGCTCGCCTGCTTTATGCCAGTCGGAGAGGACTGTTACAAAAGCAGGCAGAAGGGACAACAATTAACAAACTGTGCTGCAGTGGAGATGCAGAAAAAGAGAAATGGCTCTTTCCCTACCCCCCCAGCCCACCCCTCTTTCCAGGGAAGCCTGCTTGCACAACGAATGAGTCCTTTTTTGAATATCACAAAACAGAGAGAGGAAGAAATGTAAAAAGCTGTCTGCTTCTGCCTGCAAAAGTATTTGCCTAAGACACACACAGCTGGCTGGGTAGGCTGGCTGGGGCTGCTACTGCAGCACGGTGCACTATCAATAGCTTCGACCTTCATGGCCTGCTTCTTGGCCCTTAGGGGCACCTGATGTTGCTGGGCGAAGGTGCTGTCCATGTAGGGCCAGGAGGCCCCTGAATCTATCAGGGTGTGGGCCAGGAGCCACAGGTTACCGGGCAGCAGGAGCCGGACTGAGATTAGCAGGTGCTGGAGCCCGGGGTGGGGTGGGGTTGGAGCCTCGATTAAAGAGTCTCCCCAGGCTGAGAGGCTCACATTCACCTGGGGCCGGGGGTTTAACGGTCCCCGTCGCTTTTCTGGGCAGGTGAATGCAAAGTGCCCCATCCCGCCACAATATAGAGATAGGTTAGCGGCACTTCTTTTCTCCAGGGGTCAGGTGGGGTGCACAGCCTCAAGTTGCATTGGCTCCCCCAAGTCTTTGATCGGGCTCTAGGCAGGAGGGGCTGGAGCTGTGGCCGGACGGTCCCAGCCCTGTGCTTTGGTCCCACTGTGGGTCTACCTGTGGTCCTCCAGACCGCTGTCAATGCGGAGGCACAGGTCAATTAGGGTGGCCAACGTAGTAGGCTGGTCTACTCAAGCCACATTGTCCAGTACCTCATCGTTGAGACCCTCCAGGTACTGGTCTCAGAGGGCAGCATTGTTCCACTGCAGGTCCTGGGCCAGAGGCTGGAAATCAGCTGTATAATCAGCCACCGACTGTTTTCCCTGCTGTAGCTTACGGATAAGTCGATTGGCATGCTCCTCCTTGTGTGCCTCAGTAAAGGCTGTCTTCAGATGTTGCTCAAACTGGGGGTAGTTGCAAAGCAACAGGGAGTCCTGCAGCAGGAGGGGCGTGGCTCACATGGCGGCTTTGGTCCTTTAGCAGGCTGATCACAAAGCCCACCTTGACCTGGTCGGTCGTAAAGTCCTGGGCCCTGGTACTCATGTACAGGCAGCATTGAGCCAGGAAAGTGGGGAAATTGGCTTGCCTCCCATCAAACTTCTCTGGGGTGCGGAGCGGGCACTTGGTGGAAGGTAGGGGCGGGGCGGCTCCTACCGCTACCTGGGCCTGTAGTTGGGAGACCACCCCTGAGTTGGTGCAGTTGGGCCTGCAGGGTCCGGTTTTGCTTGGCCAGGTCTGCCAGGGTCTGTTCCATGCTGATGTTTTACAAAAGCCCTTCCCTCTAAAGTAGCACCGTAGGGGTGGAAGCAATCTGTACTGGCTGGGCAGGCTGGCTGGGGCTGCTATTGCAGCACAGTGCAGAGGGAGCTGAGAGTGGACGTGGCAGCCAGCTGTGGAGGGTACAGAACCCAAGGCTTCTGCAGCCTGGGCGGCTGCACAGGAACAGTGGGGTCAGCAGTGGTAAGGCAAAGTCTGGGAAGCAGTCCAAGAAGTCAGGCCGGGGTCTCTTACGTATCACAGGCTAGACAGCAAATGTCGTCGTCAAGCAGTCCAAGGTCTGGGTCACAGGCAAGGTGGCAAGCGTCATCATCAGAACAGTCCAAGGTCATTCTCAGGCAACATTGCAAATGGGGTGGGGTGTGGGAGTGGAGCTCAGCTGAAACCGGTAATTCAGTACGTTGCTTCCATGCCTGGGCTGACTTTAGCCGGGCCTTAAATCTGGCCAGCTATCAGAGTGAGGTTGGTGCTGTCATTACTCGCTGTCATTCTCTACAACTGGAATGCCTCTCCAGTTTTGCAGATGAGCTGATCATCTTCTTTTATTTAGCAGGGTCCGGAGTCTCTGCCGCCAGTGAGCCATGGGGGAGGACTCTTCTGAGTCTCTGGCTGGCTCTGGCAGTCAGGCCTCCAAGGGGAACTGGAATTCCTCAGCCTGGCTAGATGTAGAAGTGTCTGGCGGCCCCTTTAATTCAGCGTCTGGCTCAGAAGGGTCATCAACTGCCGATGGGAGGGGCCAACTGCTCCAGTTCTGAATCCAAGGCCTCGGACTCGGCCACAGGAGGGGCCATGACATACACACACTGGGAGGGGGAGAAAGGGAGCGGAGGGGGGGCTAGATTAGGCTGCCTAAATCCCCTCATCCCCACAGTCCCCCAGCCTCCTGGCGGGGGCATCTGTTTGCACAAAAGCAGACAGAAGAAGCAGTCAACCACCCTGCCATAAGAAAAGATGAGAGAGTTATGAAATCAAATTTCAATTTTTTATCGATGCTTACGTAACACATAGAATTTCTTTGTTTGCCCTAGCAGCAAAGAAAATAAGACCTAAGGTTTCTAAAGGAGTCATTAATTAAGCTTAAAACAGTGACTGAGTACATTCTGGTATCTGTTATAATATTTTAATCGCTGATTTGTTTTATTTATATTACTGTATTACCGTGTTTTAGCCAATTGTATGTATATACGGCCATATACAATACATTTTTTTGGTTTTCGTCTTGAAAGAAAGAGTTAAATAGATTACTAGCTCTCTCCCCCTCTCCCTGTTCTTTTCAAACTTCCATTTCAAACCTTTTCAAACTGATAAGAGTCAGAGAGAGAGGAGCTAGCAAGAAAGAATACCATTCTCTTTGCAGATGGCAGGGGAAGGGAGGGAGGAGGGGCAGGCAAGAGGCTTAGGAAATGTATTATGTATGCGTGGACGAGACACAAGACTGGAGTCAGAGTTCCAATAGCAGCTGCTTTATTAATGAACAGGAACTGTGCCTACCACCCCAGCTTATATGTCAACCCAGCCACTCGGGGCCACGCCCCGTAGGTCTGTGATTGGGCAGCTACAATTCAAAGGAACCAATAGAACGTGCGGGTGCAGGAGCCTGGAGAAATCCAAGTTCACCCCGCTGGCAGCTTCCCACTGCATACATTACACCCCTCCCCCCTAAGGTGGAGCACACCAGCCTCAGCATACAAAGTCCTTTTGCTGAGATCGGGTTTGCTGTGAGCGGTGTGGCTCAGGTGCGGCAGCCGTTGTGCTGTCAGCAACTGCTGGCACAGCTGTGTTGGCTGCTGGCATGACCTCTGAGTCCCCCCTGGGACAAGTCCATATGTTCCGCAGCTGCTGGGTCCACAGGTGAGCCCAGCTCCAACGCTGGCGGGGCTGCTGCTGCTGCAGTGTCTTGCACTGGCGTGTCTGCTGGTTAGTGCTGCAACTGGTCAATGTGGTGCCACAGGACCTGGCCATCCGGGGTGGCCACCCTGTATGAGACCGGCCCAGTTGCTTCCCTGACGGTTGCTGGGACCCACGCTGGTCCTGCTTCATAGTTTCTGGCGTAGACCAGCTCCTTGGTTCCAGGGATTGAGGGGACACTGGAGTCTCCCAGCCAGGAGGGCGGCCGGAGATCAGGTCCGGGTGCGTCCTGTCGTGCCCTTGTCGGTTTCTCTGTGTGTTCGGCTGCTAGGGAGTGAGTGGGCGAAGTGGCACCGTCCCGTTTGCTGGGAAAATTCGAAGTTCCCTCCTTCTACGCAGCATGGCAGGCTCGCGCGATGTGACCGACTTTGCCACACGCCTGGCACCTTGCATTGCAGAACCTGCACGTATGGCATGCAAGCTGGTCCCCACAACTCGCGCACTGCTGAGGACCGTGGCTTGGCCCCCCTGGTGGCCATCTTGTGGTTCTCATCTTCTTCCTCGCTGTCATCCTTGAAGTGGACTGGGACGGGGGCTTGCAATGGCGGTGTGGTTGCCGGGTCGGAGTGTCGGGTCAACTTGTTGGCCTCTTCCGCTGCCATTGCTTCATCCAGGGCCGTTTCTAATGTGACGACCTTTTTAGCAAAGAGCTGCCACTGCACCTTCTTGTTGCGTAGGCCAAAGACTAGCCGGTCCCGGAGTGTGTTCTTGAGGTCGGGGAAGTTGCAGAAGTGGGCTGCCTGGCGTAGGGCTGCAACGTATGCTGCCGCGGACTCATTGGGGCCTTGATTCCTCTGGTGGAAAGCATGGTGCCTGGCGAGCTTCGACGGTTGGGATGTAAAATGGTTCCCCAACGCCCCACGATGTCATACAAAGTTTCGTTCAGCCAGGTGGGGGCCAGCAAGGCCTGGGCCAACTCAAACGTGTCTGGGCCACACACTTAGGGAGGTTGCGCGCTTCAGGTTGGCATCCGTGATGTTGGCCTACAGGTAGAAAGTGAGCCGCATGGCGTAGCTCTCCCACTGCTCTGGGGCGGCTGGGTTGAAGGGCTCCATGCTGCCTTGGCTTGCCATAGCGAGTTGCATTGCATCTCCCTTTTGTGGTCTCCCCTGTGATTTCAGCTGGGTTAGCCGGGCTGCCTACAGCTACTGTAGTGATTTCAGCAGAGGTGAGCCAGGCTGCTTACCAGCTAGCAGAGAGTGATTTCAGCGGGGATTAGCTGGGTTGCCTACCAGTTTAAGAATCCCATCTTTGTCGCCAATATTATGTATGCGTGGGCGAGACACGAGACCGGAGATAGAGTTCAAACAGTAACTGCTTCATTAGTGAACAGGAACAAGAACTGAAGAACTGTGCCCACAACCCCGGTTTATATGCCAACCCAGCCACTCGGGGCTACACCTCTTAGGTCCATGATTGGGCGGCTACAATTCAGATTAACCAATAGAAATCCAAGCTCGTCCCGCTGGCAGCTTCCCACTGCATACATAACACTTTCTTTCAGCGGTGCAAACCAGCCCACAAGGAATTCCTGCAGCTGAATATTTTCCTTATCTGTCCAAGGCATGCACCCGATGGTAAGAGAGAGAGAGAAAGCCGGTGGAGAAAAGTTTTTTCTTACTGGCTGACCCTTTGCAAAAGCATTGTGGGAAAGGGCAGCATGTGAAACTCCTGCAATGCTTGTGGTGCAAAGCAATGCACCTCTGGGGCGAAATACATGACTTTGTTGTTTAAAAGAGCCAGTTTGAATCAGTGTGCAACTTCAAAAACCGCCTCTCAAAAATGAGAGGAGCAGTCTCTAAAACACAAACAAACACACCAACAGCTGCGTGATAAACAGGTTCCCTGGAGCATCTTTTTGGAAATTGTGGAAGCGGCACACAAGGAAGTGTAAAAAGAGGTCCCTGAAAGGGCAGGGCTCCTCTGCCACATCGTGCGCCTTCCAGCATGGATTAGCCCATCCTGGTGGGGGCGGGGGCCTCACAGGCCAGGGACTTAAAAAGGGGAACAGCCAAATAGGCATCTGGTATGCCAAGTGTTTCTCCTTGTCTAGTTGTGTTATGGAAGAGAAAAACCTGTTTGAAGAAATGCAGCCCATAACTGCAGAGCTGTCAGAGACACCTGTGAAGGTAGAAGAAGAAGCTATATATGAAAAAATGCAGGCGCTACTGTTCAACTCAAGCACTATGGATGCCTCAGATTGTGATGAACATGATGCAAGCTGGTCAGAGTATGTCCAATTCTTAGTAGTTGGGGTAAGTACTGAGGGAGGGGGCGCCAGGGAAGAACCAGCCATCAGGAGGTGTAGGGGAAAACTAAATTGTGTTTTTCCTCTTGTAGCTGGACGATAAAAAGGTGCCATGGTCCCTCTTTATGCAAATAGTGGCAGCTGCACACGACGAGGTGGAATAAGGTTGTTGCTCCTATTGTGATAAAATTGCCTTTTACCATGACATCAGCTGCTTGAGAAAGGATGAAACTGAGCAGGAGGCTGAAACACCAAAAGATGCAGAAGAGGACAATGCCGTTCAGGAATTTCCCTATGTAAGTGTTTGGCTTTGTCTGAAGGGATGAAATGACTGTTTGAATAGGCAAGAAACTTACCTTTCACATGTTTTCATTTTTACTGACAGGAAGAGAGTGCTGAAGCGCCTACACTGTGGTCTGTTGAAATTTCTGAAAAGTTTGACACGAAACAGGGATCAGGTGAAACCCAGAAGGATGATGACTTCATAAAAGGGGAAGCAGAGAGGCGCCCCTGTGACCATGGTTTATTTCCCTGTGTAATTAAAGGCCAAAGGCGTCAACAGCGTGTGAAATGTCACAAAAGGGCATTTAAACTTAAAGCCATCTTTTTGTTTTAACACAGGTGTGGTGCAATAAGTTTGTAAAAAAATGGTTTGTTTTAAAAATGGTCTCAGTTTATTTTTTATTGTACGTGAATAAAAGCGCATACACAAACCACTTTTCATAGATTATAGTTACAGAGGAAAAGGAGGCTCCCGCGGTGGCCGGGCCCAGTGCTGCTGCAGCAGCGGCCGGGGATCAACGGCCCGGCCTGCACGCTGGCGCTGGGGCCACTAACGCCGGCGTGTGTCTTCTGGGCGCCGGCGCCGTGGGCCCTTGCGGAGGCCTTTGTCAGCCTCCAAAGGCCTTTGGGGCGGGCCGCCGGTGCTTCTGAGGAATGCGCTGTAAGTGCCACATAGGGTTTATGAGCCTTCTTACAGAGAAGGATCAAATGATTTTCAAGCTGCTCTGAATTATAGATTGATTTCAGCAATTAGCAATAGTAAACAGGTGACTATGATTGATGGTAAAACATTGGAAAGAACTTGCAATTATACAATACATGTACAAAACAGGGTTCAAATTCATTTTGGCACATACATATCTAAGGTAATCATCAAAAATCTCTTTGCCCATGAGAGGCATTCATGTCCCTCCTGATTGGACTGGTCTTCCAAGCACCCTTGGCATTTGTGGAGAGGTTAAGCAGAAAAATTTCGTTACAGTGCATGTAAGAGCGACAGCAAGCCTGTAAACCATGGTGCGTTTCTTTTCATGGGGGTGATGCTTATTCCTTCCACAGCCATGTATTTTTGGGATGCCTTGTGTAATCGAGCCCAGGGCACAAGCTAAAGACATAATGTTAAATTTGGGGGGGGGGGGAATGAACCTCTCACAAAAAATTTGTAAAATACACAAAACACCACCGTGCTATATATCTTTTTGTTGAATGAATTAATGAATAATTTATTTACAGCTTTTACCATAACAAAATAAACAATTACAATCTTAAATATATCTTTTTTTGTTTGTATACATAACCCACACACACCACTTTTTAGAAAAAATTACTCCTACTGCAAAGATTGGAGGAAAGTGTTGAATTATAGGCTTCTCTTCTCCAGGTAAATAATAGCGCCATCTTTTGCGAGGTGTGGCTGCCTCTTCATCCTTACTGGTTTTCTCAGGGGAGCCAAAGAGCTGCTTATCAATAGGTTCTCCACCATCTGTGCTCACCACCCTCCTTTGAGACAGCTTCAAAGGAGAACCTGACACTGGTAATCCCTGAGCACTAAGCGAAGAACTAAGTGGTGTAGAAGACATTCTGAAGTTGGGCTGTTTGTAAAAAAAAACAAAATAAAAACCTGAAGTCCTGCTGCAGAAGCCTAGCTGACTCTCCCCCTTTTTAAGTCCCTGGCCTTCAAGGCCACCGCCCCCACAGGGTGGGCTAAACCGTGCTGGAAGACGCACAATGCGGCAGTGGAGCCCTGCCCTTTCAGGAGCCTCTTTTCACACCAAAGTGCAGCTCAGCCCCCCAAATTCGCACCAGCAGTTCCAGAGCTCCCTGAAAATGCTTCCCCCACATCCATCTCAATGAGATAGATGCTCTGACACCTCATATGGGGTAGCAGAAATGACTTTTGTGTCAGGGGGCACCCCAAACTCTGGCTAGCAACTTGGAACGTCTTTGGGGAAGGCACCCCTAGGTCCCCATTGCCGATGCGAGTCCTAGGATATATCATTTGTTACCCCAAAAAGATCGCAAAGCCCTGAGTGCTGCCCCCTACTAGCTAGTGCGAGCCCAACCCCAACCCCCAGAACTGCCGAGGAGTGTCTCGCTAAGTCACCCCCGAAGCTCTGTGTGTAACCCCATCACCCTGCAACTCTCTCCCCGCAAGTTGTTTGGAAAAGCCTATCTTGCAAAGTTGGTGCTAGGTCTTTAAAAATACATTTCAAATACATGGCTCTCGGGCTGTTTTCTTTGAGAAGCATATTCCCTAGGAGTGTGTTGGTGTGTTTGTGTTTTAGAGACGGTTCCTCTCATTTTTGAGAGGCAGTTTTGGAAGCCGCATGCTTTTCCCCCCAGAGGTGCATTGCTTTTCCCCACAATGCTTTGCAGGAGAGTCATGTTGTGAGGTTACAGTTCAGCCCTAACCAGGCTACATTGCTCTGTATGCTGAGGCCATCCTATCATGTGGCAAAATGGTGTCTCCCAAAATCCTCTGTGACTATGTTTAAAAAAAGCCCTCTCTTTCCCTCCCCCATCGGGTGGTTTTGTTGTGCTTGAGTAACGAGCAGATAAGCTTTCTGCACTTCATGAGGGAACTGTGATTTCTTAAGTGCCGCTTTACAGCAAAAAACTAGAAGTTTTCAAAGCGAGTTACAGCAAAAAAAAAGACAAGGTTGGTGGGGGTTTTAAAAGCGGGAAATGGAAAACAAAAGGCAAGAACAGCAAAAGAGTATAGCTTTTGCAGGGTCCCCCACCCCCTTTTCAATTTCTCTGCAGACAAGTCAAAAGTTTTTTTTTCCGAAGGTACTTCCTCATAAAACAACAATGTCACATGTCTCTTATCTCAGCTTGCTTTGCTTGCAAGGCTCTGTCCTATGAATAAACAGCAGGAGCTGTCTCTGATGCAAGGTTCAACCAATGAGAAAATAGAAGGCTTCGGCAGTACATTTTTTCCCCAAGGATGCATTGCTTTGCACCGCTATGCATAGCAGGAGTGTCACATGCTGCCCTTTCCCACAATGCTTTTGCAAACGGTCAGCCAGTAAGAAAAAAACTTCTCCACCGGCTTCCTCTCTCTCTCTCTCTCTCTCTCTCTCTCACCCTCTCACCATCGGGTAGGTGCGCCTTGGACAGATAAGGAAAACACTCAGCTGCAGGAATGCCTTATGGGCCTCGTGGGCTGGTTTGCACCGCTGATACAAAGGCAGCTAACTTGTAATCCTAAACCCTTCCTTAGCCCCTCGCCTGCCCTGTCAATCAATGCCTGGAAATATAGCAACAGATTTGTGTTTCTGCCTTTCTTCTGTGGAAAGGTGGGACAGAGGAGAGCTGGTAAAAAAAACCACATTCTTGTAGACTCTGGGGAAATGTGCCTCTACGTTTCAAAAACTGCAACTAGGAGGGGGTCTGTAGAGTCTAGCAGGGGTCTGCCTTCCCTTAAGTAATATGATTCCACATATTTCTCTCTAACCAGCCTCTTGCCACTTTCCAAAAGCAGCATGCCTCAGAAACGTTCACCCAAGCATTCACCCCACAAACTCCCTCCCAAACAAAAAATGGTCTCTGTCTTAAAGGGCTGTCAATTCGGTTCGGTCCGAACTGAAAATCAACCGAATTTCCCCTGATTCGTTGCTTTTCTGTTCGGACGGATCCGAACTCAAAACTGGCGGGCAACCGGGGGGGGGGGGCGAATTCAGCGAGTTCGTGAGTTCGTGAATAAATTCAGCCAATTCGGCCGTCAGTAAGCAGCATAACCGTCAGTAAGCAGCATTCTCCTCCCCCGGCCAATCGGTGGGCAAGCTGGGTCTTCTTCTGGCCAATCAGTCAGGATTGAGTACTGGAGGAATCAGCTGATGTGCGGCCCGGCCAGGGAGAGAGAGAGAGAGAGAGAGCGAAATCCTCGTGTGTGTGTGTGGGGTGCTTGTGCACATTCGCTCCTTTCTGTGGCTGCAGGGGGCACATTTTTTGGGGTGCACACACAAAACTTTCACTGGAACTTCAGATGAAGCTTCTTAAGCTACCCCCCAAGTTTTGTAAACATTGGGTCAGGGGGTCCCGAGATATGGGCTCCCCCCCTTTTTCTTTCCATGGCTGCAGGGGGCGCATTTTTGGGGGTACAAATCCCAAACTTTGAGCGGAGTTTCAGACCAGTGTTCTTAAGATACCCCCCAAGTTTTGTAAACATTGGGTCAGGGGGTCTCGAGATATGGGCTCTCCCCCTTTTCCCTCCCCCCTTTTCCATTTATGTGGCTGCAGGGGGCGCTTTTTTGGGGATATAGCCCCCAAACTTTTATCATAGCTTCAGTGAATTATTCTTAAGATACTACCCAAGTTTTGTAAAGATGGGTTCAGTGGGGGCAGAAATATTGCCTCCCCCCCTTTTCTCTTTCCATGGCTGCAGGGGGCGCATTTTTGGGGGTGCAGACACAAAACTTTCACTGGAACTTTAGATTAAGCTTCTTAAGGAACCCCCCAAGTTTTGTGAACATTGGGTCAGGGGGTCCCGAGATATGGGCTTTCCCCTTTCCCCTTTCCCCTATTGGGATGAATGGGGCAGCCGATCCGATCCTGTGTGCATCTCTCCAGAGCAAAACGTTCCGTGCCTAATTGGAATCATCTTGGATTACAGCCCGTCCTGATGGAACAGAAGACAGCCACAGTAAGACCCCTTTGGGGGCTTTAATCTATAATTTTTCTCCTGTGTATGTGTGTGTGTGTGGGGGAAAGCAGAGTCTGTGTGTGTGTGGGGAGGGAGCAGTTTCTGTGGGTGGGGGGGAAGCCAAAGGGGGCTTTCGTCGGTTCTGCCTGGGGTGTGTGTTCCCCCTCGAGTCTCTCGCTCCCTGGTTTGAGGGGGGAGGTTTCAGTTGTGTGTTGCAAAGGTGTTGTTTAACAAGGTTGTGTTTGCAGTTGTTTTGCTAATTTCTCCGCTGTTGTCGGGCTGGGAGCTTTGTGCGTGGGCGGCAAGCTCTGCTGAGAGATGCACAACATTAAGGGTGGGGGGACCCCTTTCAGGGCCCATATCTCAGCCCCCCCTGATCCAATCTTTACAAAACTTGGGGAGTCTTTCAATAAACGTCCTTTGAAGCTCTGCCAAAAGTTTGGGACCTCTAAGCCCAAAAATGCCCCCCCCAGAGCCGCGGAAAGGCGCGGTTGTGTTTTTAATGGCTTTATTCGGCCGAATTTGTTTCCGAACTTTGAATTCCCGCCGAATTGAACGGATCCGAAGTGGGGGAGTTCGGACTTCGGCACGTACCGAACCCACAAGGGCCAAATTCGGCCGAATTCGAACTGTACCGAATTTTTTTTTTTGACAGCCCTACTGTCTTATCAATAACTCCTAAAATGGAACACCCATAAACTGACTCTTGGAGAGCTCAGGCAGTATTCTGTACTACATGATCCAACAAAAAAATCTGGGGAACTCCCAAACTGGCTACCTCCGCCCACTTTTGATCTCTTAATATTAACATGGACTCTACTCTCCTGCCTAGCTGTCAAAAGTTGCAAAAGTTGAATTTCATAAGAAATGGAAGCATTACTTTGATTATAAATATAGAACCAATAGTTGTAAAGATTCAAAATGTATGAATTGAAAATCTGAATTTGTATGTGTATGAGTGTGTGTATGGCTAAATGTTTGTAATTTTTGTTAAAAAGTGTTAATAAAATATATTTTTAAAAAGTTGCAAAAGGAGATTTGATGAAAGGTATTCTTTACATTACTGCTGAAGCCAGTTCTCATGAATCAGATCTATGCCAAGCACAGAAATCTGAAGGATGAAAAGCGCTACCTGCATATGTGGAAATCATCACCCTCCTGCTTTTGATTGGTATGTTCTCATCAGGTGCTTCAGAACGTAGGAGCATGGCTGCTGGGGAAGAAGATAAAACTAAGCGCTTCTACTCTCTTCTGCTTCTGTCTTTTGTTATCTACCCTGTCTAACCCCTGTGGTGTTGCAACAGTGCTGATCCTCTGTTAGGCTGGACACAAAGTCCTGAAGGAGGTAAACGTTAGGGCAAGGAAAACGCTCTTAGTTATTACAGAAACAGTTAACCTTTCTATATAAATCCATTTTTTCCGGGCGGGAGGGGCCTTGGGCAGCCTCCTGCAGCTGCAGGAAGGCTGCTCCGGGTCCCCCTGGGCCTCGCCGCCGCTTCCTCCCGCCGGGAGCGGCCTGGGGCAGCCTCCTGCAGCCGCAGGAAGGCTGCCCAGTCCCCCCCGGGCCGCGCCGCCGCCGGACCCTCGCCGCTGGAGAGCCCTGTCAGGTAAGCCTGTGGGGGGGGAGGGGTTATAAGCCGACCCTCGGCTTATACGCGGGTGCCTAATTTTTCCCCATTTTTGGGGAGAAATTAGGCACCTCGGCTTATACGCGGGTCGGCTTATACATGGGTATATACGGTAATACTTTCTTTTCTTTCTACAATGTTTGTTTCCTAATTTCAACTGTTATTTTTTTCTCACCTCTCAGATAGCTGTCTCAAGTAGTGGATATATTTAAAATTTTGCTTGCAGAAAACTAAGATCTTAACATCTTATAGTGTCAAATAGTATAATTGTGCATGGTCGGTTTCAGGTAGCTGGCTCAAGGTTGACTCAGCCTTCCATCCTTCCGAGGTCGGTAAAATGAGTACCCAGCTTGCTGGGGGTAAAGGGAAGATGACTGGGGAAGCACCGGCAAACCACCCTGTAAACAAAGTCTGCCTTGGAAACGTCGGGATGTGATGTCACCCCATGTGTCAGGAATGACGTGGTGCTTGCACAGGGGACCTTTACTTTAACAAAGTTATAAATGATGTTTATGTTGTAAAAGTAGTACAGAAAGTTCAAGTTTCATATATATTTCGATTTCCCTCAATTTCCACTAAAATTTCGATTTCCCTCAATTTCCTGCATGCCAATGCTGGGGCCACAAGTGCTGGTATGCATCTCCCAAACGCCGGTGCTGTGGGCCCTTGTGCCGGCGTGGGCCTTCGCCTGCCTCCAAAGGCCTTTGGTGAGGGCCACTGGTGCATCTCAGGAATGTGCTGTAAGAGGTGCATTTCATATTGGTTAAACCAAACGCAATAATTTCTCACTTCAAATTATTACTTAATTCACACTATAGAGGTACTTTAATGATTCATGAAGCCTATTTTTGTATATTATTCAAATTCTTCCAAATATAGCAGTAATAAGTCACCTGTTTACTCAGCCATGTAAGATAAAGCTAAGTCACACTGGTTGTGGCATAGTTCTGACCAGTGAGAAAATAAATATGGGACAATCTCCTTCCCAAAACTGCCCAAACTACTTTTCGTGGTGAACACATATAGTCTAAGCTGATTAAAGTTTAACAAGTCCTTTGCCTTCATGGAGTATGCAGTGCATATTTCATTTTTTGTAATTACTAAGGCGTGTTGAAAGACTACCAGATATTTAACACAGTGACTCCTATGAACTATTAGTGGTTTAACTCCAAGATCAGATGGTCATCGTTATAAATCTCTGATGGTGGATGTCTGTTAGACTTTTTTCCCCAGTACTTTTCCTATGGAATCTCTTAGAGTTTCATTTTTCACCCATTCTTTATTAATACGTATCTGAGACTTGTGTTTGGGAATCTGCAAAGATATTGGATTAAGAACTTTTTTGTACTCATGAAGCATCCAGGTCAACTTCAAGTCTTGATGCTTATTTAGCTAGGTCCCAGAAAACAGAATGAACAAGCTAAGACTGAATTATCCAAAACTGTCCCGTACAACAGAAATTGAAGTCTTCAAATGCACATGAAAGTAGTTGCAGACTTGTTTTTTGCAACCAAGAGTACAGGAAACATATGTAGACCAGTCCACCAAATACTATTCCCACAGAGTCCTCCACGTACTGAAGAGAATGGTCCTGGAGTCATTTGTATCTTCTGTCATTATGTAAATAAATGGTTTCATTAGAGGACTGTTTTACATATTTATTCAAATTATATGGAACTCAGAATCGCCATTTTATGCAATCCTTTCTTGTATCTAATAATACTGTAGCTTCCATTTCTCCTCCTGATAATTATCTTATTTTTTGGTGACAAAAATAATTCATTTAGGGACTAATGTATTTCCTTAAAAGGAACAAATTGCCAATGGCTGTGTGAAGTTCCTTTTTTTTCCAACAAAAAATTGCACATTTTAGTAACTATCTGATTAATTAAATATTGGCAACAGTCTATTTCATTATTCCAAATGGATATGATGTGGAATAATTTCCATGATTGTGTCTCTTTCTGTATTATTTTATGAATATTTTAATACTAGACACAGAAACACGGGTGATTTAATGCCCTGTACATCAAAGAAAATTCCTTTAGAGGGCACTATTTGCTTCCATGAAGTCCTGTTAAATAGCAGGTTTGCCTGAATGTCTACATGCTTACAGTTAATTTAATTTTTAAAGCATAACCTTTCTTTGGACTAGGCATGCACTTCAGAATGTCATGTTTAAAGGGCTTCCAGAATATGCTGGTCAAGCAAATGGCACCAGAGCTAGTACATTGCTCGCTCACACTGCTAGATTTTCTTCCTCAAGGCTGCTCTGTCTCTAGAACTGTATAGTGCACTTCTTTTATGTATGCTACAGTATTAAAAAGCTGTATGCCCCACCAGCTCTAAAAGGCCCATTGATTATTTTTTCCTCATGTGTTTTGTTTGACGATAACCCTTTTTATTGTTAAACGGTGATATAACCTAGATAGGGGCCCCACCTGCACATATTTTGAAGGAATTATAGCCAATAATATATTTATGTGTACAAAAATTCATGCACAAATCTCCCTAAGCGAAACGAGGGGGAAGAGAATGTTCTTCAGTAAGCCATCTCAAACCAGAATACAGATATGTGCAAGAGAACTGCAATGAGCTAGTAGAGGCACGATGATCAGAACTGGACGGCAGAAGAAAATCCAAGGAATCCTGCACAAAACCGCATCTAGTGACTGGCTAACACACCTTTTTGAATGATGGTAACTATTGATATGCACTTAATGAGCCCAGATCATAAAAAACTGCTTGCTTCAGAGTTTCTAAGCAGTTGATCTTGATTCTGTATAGTAGGCAGGAATGGCCCATTGCTGTTGTCTTTATGCATTGTTTTTACATTCTATGTCAGACTGATACACACTAAAAGCATAGAACATTGTATTTAAAAACATTTGTTGGTATGGGTACATTCCAAAGCGAGCTCTTGATTCTTTGTAGTTCCCTCAGCATGTAGCCATATTACAAAATATTTGAGCGTATTTTTAATATATATCTCATGAAATCGCCCTAGGCGGCCAAAGGTTATGTTGTTACTTAGTTTGCTCAGTTTGTATCAAGAGCCTGTGTATGGATAATTCCACAGCAAATAGTTATTGTGGCCCATGGAAACAATTCAGATAGTGCCGCCAATTATTTGTGACAGCAGGTTGAGACATGCAACATCTTTTAAAAACACTTAAAAGCTGCTAAGGCAAGGAGTGGTTAATCAATACAACCCAGTAAAGTAGACAATTTTCAAATATCAAAAATCAATTTGCACAATAGAGTAGGAAAAAACTAACAAACTGAAGGAGATTTTGCCATGGCCTCCATTTTTCTCTTTGGCTATCACTTTGATGCTTAGTGTTTAAAAGGTCAAATTAAAGGTCCCCTGTGCAAGCACCAGGTCATTCCTGACCCATGGGGTGACGTCACATTCCCATGTTTACTAGGAAGACTTTGTTTATGGGGTGGTTTGCTAGTGCCTTCCCCAGTCATCTTCCCTTTACCCCCAGCAAGCTGGGTACTCATTTTACCCACCTGGGAAGGATGGAAGGCTGAGTCAACCTTGAGCCGGCTACCTGAAACCAACATCCATTGGGATCGAACTCAGGTCGTGAGCAGAGCTTGGACTGCAGTACTGAAGCTTACCACTCTGTGCCACGGGGCTTAGTGTTTACTTGCTCATTAATGACTATTCTTAAAAGCCTCTTATTTTTCTTGCATTTAAGAATAGACATATCGTATATATTTAATTGCATGTACATTTGTACACACACATATATACATATACAAATTTCTCATGCAAAATTAGTTCCATTTATTTATTTGTAGTTTTATTTATACATTTTTAAAAGGTATAAACATTTAATCTAGGGGAAGTTGCACCAAAATCGTGATTTGAGGACTGATCAACAGTACAGCAAAGTAATGGATGGAGATTTACTCGGGAGTTCCAGCAGGCTCAGGTGCCAGTCTGAGGAAGTGATGAAGATGAGGAACATAGGTAGTGACAGAAGAGCTAACAGCTGTATGGGCAGCTCTTGTGTGAGACGGCTTGTTTGCTTTCAGAAGGGTGGTGTGATGACCTGAAAAGAACAGGAGGATGCTTAGACAGGCAGATATGAAGGGGCTCATATACGAGGTTTTAGCGCCAGCAAGGTTGGGAATGATTCTGACATAAGTTCAAAGGAATGTAACAAATTCAGCTCCTGCTTTGTGTGAGTTTATATATGAAGCAATTGACAAAATCATTAATGTTGGCACAGAAGCTCTTAGAGAGATTGTACAGAATAAAGAGAAAAACATTCTCTTACACAGAGAATCTGTGGCCCTTACATGTTACCACCTGAAGTAGCTACTGTTTAAGTCATCTATTAAAATCTTTCTTTCAGGTCTCCATGCAGATTAGCCTTAGTGGATCCTTAACGGTGCAACCTAAGAACAGCATGCTTTGCTTTAGTTGACTATTTTCAACAATCTCTTCATTTCGAGAAATATACCAGTCGCTTTCCATTGGCTCTTTCCAAACTGGCAGGGGAATACTAACAGAGAATGGGTCGAATGGGGAAGGATTTGGCGCAAGAATTTTAACTAGGCAAAAATGTCAAGCCTCACTGGAGAAACTGAGAAGGTTGTCTTCATTGCCCATTCAGTAGTCCTGCTTGCAAGCCAAGAGCTTCATCCCATTTCTGCAATCATAAGCTCTTTGCTGTGTTGAAGAAAAAGGTGGGGGACTAAACTGGAGTCTTTCTGTGGCATGCAGGCATGTCGCCAAGTTGTTAATGGAGGCTCATTCCAAGGAGAATGTTCAGTCTTTCACTGTATGGTTTTCCAGTTTTCTACCTACACAAAGGATGTAGCTGATCTGGTTCCATTCCACTGTTGGGCATTGTAAGCAGGGGAGAATAAGAACAGGCAGAAAAGGCAGGCAGGAAATATCCACTCACACTTCCCCATTTGAAAGCATTTTCTCCTCAGCTGTTTTTCTCCCTGCAGGGACTGATTTGAACCTTGGAGCCCCACCAGAAACAAGAACAGTGGGAAGAAATGGGCGGGAAAGAAGGAGAGGTTGTGGGAGGCTTCTGCTCCTTCTTCCTGCCTTCCCTAATATACCTTACACCATTTCCTCCCCAGTGGAATGGAATGTAACTTCCCACCCACATTCCTAAGTAGTCCAGTCAAGTCTGTCATCTCCGTCTGCAGCTTGGGCAGTCCAAGCCCCAAACTGTTAAGCAGATGTGTATGCCAAACACACAACAAAGTGATCCAAGCCACAGACTAAGGGTCAGGGAACTCCCAGGCAGCATGTTGTTAAGGAACGGAGCGTGTAGAAGGCATTCTACAAAATATTTATCCTATTTATTATCAAATTCCAATTTGATACTACAGTTGCCTGTAGAAACTATATCTAGAAGCACATTTACAGGCACATCTGGGGAAAATGTAAGGATTTCAGCCTTAAATGGGTCTCCTTTGCAAATCCCTTGTGTTGGAAACATCTGGAATTGATGCACTGATTTGGGAATCAAATTCTACCTTTAAAACCAAAGAGCTCCTAGCAGGAGAAATATGCAGAAATGTTGACATTTTGTTTAGTGACTTATGACAGCCATGTCTGAAAGAGCTACTATTGCATGCAATGTGATTGAATAAGATTAACAAAGCATTTAACAGAGCTTCTACCAGCTGGAATTGCAAGTCAATAGAGTTTTGAGATCATAATTATGATTCATCCTGTATTCTGTGCAGCTTTTTTGTACCCATTGTTTCTTATTTCTGCTTTTCAGTTCAAACATCATGTCCTAATATACCTACATTCCCCATTGCACTCCTCCTAACAGTTTGAAACCATGCCATATCAGCTTCTGTGAGATATTATATTGCTTTTACTATGATTGTAGGTATGACAAAGAATGAGGTACTATTTTGCAAGGATTATTGTTGTTTCAGTCTAAAGAATCACTCAAAGCACCCATCCATATAAAACTTCACTATTAGTGAGACTATTTTATTCCCTCTACAAACAGGCTTTATGAGTGATCATTTCTACAGAAGTTTTAAAATATGTAAACAATTTTAATTGTGCCTTTGCTGTAAAGAGCAAAAGAGAGAGAAGAGAAACTGTGATCTTCAGGAAATCTTGTGGAATGGTTATCAAGTATTTAGATATGTAAATTTGCCTTCCCCAGGGAACAGGAGGCACTTTCTGTAAGTAATGCATACAAAAGTATGTTGGCACAGTTGCCCCAGCTAGTTGGTACAATAACAAAGAGCAAGACTTCATGGTAATACTACCAATAAGGACTCCTTTCATATCCCATTGCATGCTTAGAAGCATCCTGCTTATATTCTTTACAGGAATGTTCATGGGGTTAGAAACAAATCAAGCCAAACCAAATATACACTGTTTACTAATACAGTTCAATTGCAAAATTAAAAATATTTGGATATAATGAGGGAAGGATGTTAATCCTTTGTATTCTGGCACCTCATGTATTCATCCTTCAATAAGAAAATACACAGGCATAGGAAGAGTAGAAAATACTATGGACAAGATGGGAAATAGGGGGGCCTAACACACTCAGTATATACTACGTTTTAAAAAACGTGTTCTCCAGGTTAGATCGCACCTCAGACCTCCCATTTCGGCTTGGAAATGCTTTGGAAGTGCCAGACATCTGTTTTTCCCCAAAACGCCTATACCACGATGTATTTCGTTATGTAGTTTCAAAATCGGCAATCCAAGGGGTGCGTTCAGTTACATACGTTATTCAGTTCTCCTCCCCTCTTTTTGCAACACCCAATGAAAAGCCTTTCTCCTCCCATCCCACCTTCCCCTCCCCTCCCGTTTGCATCCACCAATCATTATTGTTACTTAATCCCCCCCTTAAGTGCTTGTGGTCTTACAAAGGAACAAGGGAATGTTGGAACATTAGATCAACCATTTTTATTTGTGCAGGGTCTCAATCAAACATTTCCCTCATATGGAATGTCCTTGAAGTGGATTTTGTAAACGGTTCGTGGGCTTGAGGGGGAAGGAATGTAGAGGAGGGCGAGGGCTGGAAAAGTAGTGAAATTGCTGCAAGTGGCAGATGGGGGAGGGGGAAGCAGGAGGAAGAGGAAGGGAGAGAGACTGAGGAATAGAGAGAGCACCCGCACACACACACAAGTCAGGGCTCTCCTGTCGGCACAAAGTTTCTCCCTGCCTGTTTCTTCCTTTCTCCCACTGCCGGGGTTGAGCATGCCTCCCTGCTCTCAAAATTTTTTTTTAATGTGCTCGTCCCAACAAAAAAATGCAAGATTGTTGGACCAATGCCCGAAAAGATGGCAGCTCTGTGATTAGCACGGTGCAAGGAACGGCTCATTTTGGTTTTTTTTTGGGGGGGGGGAATGCCTGCATAGGTTGTGATTAGGGTTTCCCTGCCGTCCAAATGAGGCAATTCTTAATGGCGTACAGCGCTCCTTCGGATCAATGATATTGCGCATGCTTAAAAAAAAAAGAGGGGAGGCGGGGAAGCATCAGTGACTTAGACATGACGCAGTGCTCCCCCACGCTCCTCCTTGCGATATGACGATAAACCATCTTGGGAGCAGTCTTAACAGGCACGGTGTGATCGGAAATGAAGAATACGCATCCAAAACACACACACCAAGCACGATGATAATATGCTGTAAATTGTTGGTGCGATAAGCCTCAGGCTTACTAGGCACTGGATACTCTGATTTACACTGATTTTCAACTGCAATCAAAGTTCTACCACTGAGCTGTACATTCACTTACATCAAGATCCTTATTGCTGACATACAAAACTGCCCTATACTGTCAGACCTTCTGTCTATCCAGATCACTATTGTCTGTTCTTACTAGAAGAAGAGATTTTCACATTACCTATTACTGGTCCTTTTAACTGGAGAAGTCTGGAATTGAACCTGGGAACTTCTGTGTCCAAAGCAAGTGCTCTGCCACTGAACATTAACCCCTTCCCTGCTGCGAAATCACCCTCAGTTATTATTCATTCCAGGAACAATCTCAAAACTACTACAGCTGGTTGTTTGAAAATCTGTTCCATGGGTTTTCTTACAAGGGCTACTGTCAAAATGTTTCCATTAGTCATCAGCACATGGCTTTTAATCTCTTGAACAACCAGGCAAAACCCTAATTCCATCTATGTTGGAATCATATATCACGACAAAGTAATGATGAGGAGTAGAATGGAACGGTCAATGGAAAATTTACATAAGAGTTTTCAAGAATGAGGATATCCACACAAATAAGATATGTATGAATCATGGCCACTGTGTTCAATTTAAGAACAAGGTTGCATTCCGGAAACGTTGGACAATAGTCAAAGTGATTTGTTCAGTTATATGATAACAGCGGCAAGAACAGTTTTGGCATCAACCTGGAAGCAAAAGGAGATTCCAGAAGTGGGAAAGTGGCAAGATAACATGGCAGAATATGCAGTGATGGCAAAACTATCTAATTTGGTAAAAGGAAGATCAATGGAAGAGTTTCAGAAGACTTGAGCATCCTATTTTGATTATACAAAACTTAAACTATAACTAAATAAAATGGGATTGTGGTACATTGGAGATTATTTGGGGGGAAATAATGGGGGGGGAATAATAATAGTAACTGGAATACCAACATTAGATGATATACTTAAAGGATATATGATATAGTTTTGAAGGAAAGGTAAATAGAGATCATTAGCTGATTGAAGATTAAGCAAATAGGTCAAAATTAAGCAGTGTATTGTAAGATAGTTGAAAAGCCATTGTTTTTCTCTATTACCCTTTTAAAAAAAATCTATTACTATTTTTGTAAGCTGGTAATGATAGATTTAAAAGGATGCCCCTGGAAGGTGGATTATACTGTATGTATGGAATGATTGAGTTTGTTATGTGTAGTTTTGTTTTTGTAATTTCAATAAAAAATTATATTAAAAAAAAAGAACAAGGTTGCATGATTTTTCTTCAACCTAGCCATTTGAAACTTACATTTGTCTATTTGCTCTTTTTTCGGGGGTGGGGGGAGCAACAATAAGTAACAGATGCAGCTGAAGCTGGGAGTTAATTTCAATGCATTTTTTAAAATCAGGCCTTCTACAATTACTGACGGAATTTAAACATTTTTTGAAGCTAATTTCACCTGCAACAGTCATTTTTCTGTACTCTAGATTTCTATATTGATTGAAAATAAAATATTAAGTATGGTCTTTCCAGAATATAGTTTTGACCCAAAGCTCATTTTCTGCCTGGGCAAGGTTAATTATGCTTCATGTATGGAAATGATATTTGCAAATTTCCACATTGCCCAGCACTGTTAATGGGTCTCCCATAAACCAGAGGTGAAGGGGCTACAGTGAGGGGCTACAGTGAATGAGGAAGGCTGGGAAGTTCTGTTCCACCCATGGATTGCTGCAATCAACCCAATATATACTAGCTTTTTGCCATCACTCTTCCTGAAGAGAAAAAAAGACACCCTTTTTTCTATATATTTTAAATGGATTTGTGTAAGTTGTACTTACTGGCTATACTGAAAAGGCAGTTCTTAGTTTTCAAGCTTAGTTCTGTCTCTCAGACTCTGTTCCCAGCCTAGCTAACAGGAGTGAAGGGTCTTTGAAACCCTTTCTCCTCAGAGAACTCCCAGAAGTATGGGGAAATATCCAAAATCCCTCTTCCAGTTCTCGCTGACTACCCCACACCAGTGGCAGTAATCCTCCACACCACCCTGCAACTGGCATAGCTGTGCCCCAGAGACTAATTCCCCTTTGTGACCTGAGAAAGGGCTTTCTTTCACCCAGTTCTCACTCCTGTCACTCCACAGGTTGTGTGATCTACTATTTTAGGCTATACAGAACCCCTTAGGTTCGCAGAGTACAGTCACGCTTCTTCTCAATCTCGCTACCCAGCTCAGAATCTAGCTCAGCCTCCTCTCAGGATGGCTACCAAGCTTTGAATCCTTTCTCTCCCTCACTGAGTTCAGAGTGTCGGCTCTTTGGCTCCGCCCACTCTTGGTTTCTGCGCGCTTGCTGCAAATTAGCCCCTGGTCCGGAACAGCCTGCTTGCCCATAAATTCCAGTATTTAGAAATGAAGTTATTCCTTCTTTAAACTCACTTGCAGAATGCCACTCTGTCGCTCTGAACCATGCTCAGGTGATTAGAACATAAGCCTTAAGATCCAGCACTTTATCACGTAACATCTACAGTAAGTATTTGTGTGCGTGTAAAGTGCCGTCAAGTCGCAGCCGACTTATGGCGACCCCTTCTTTGGGGTTTTCATGGCAAGAGACTAACAGAGGTGGTTTGCCAGTGCCTTCCTCTGCACAGCAACCCGGGCCTTCCTTGGTGGTCTCCCATCCAAATACTAACCAGGGCTGACCCTGCTTAGCTTCTGAGATCTGTCGAGATCAGGCTAGCCTTGGGCCATCCAGGTCAGGGCACAGTAAGTATTTAGCTAGCTAGAATTCTTTATTTCATCATTGCATGTGCCTATGACCTTATAACTTGCATTTTTATACCTTATACACTAATTTCTTTCAATAAAGCTTTTAAAGCTACTATTGGTGAGTTTACTGACCAAACCCAGGGCTGCTCAGTCACAGTACCAGCAAAGGAAGGGTTTCTGTTTTCACAACAAGTATAGACCTATTCTCAAAATTCCAAAAGAGGCTACATGTTCACGAAGGTTAAGGACTCCTGGGACAGACCCATCTATAACATACTTCCCTATGTACAAAGTAGATTGACACTGCTTCTTGTGCTTCCTGCTACGGTGTCTTTGTGAAAATCTATTTACACATAAACAAGTTGAGAAGGGGTGTTTAGGAAGCAGTAGACTATATAAGTAATACTTCCATATTATCCTTTTATCTCTCACTTATCTCTGAGAATCCAGATTAGTTATTCCAAACCACTGCATTCTTGTTTTTTTCTGGAGATATGATATCCATATCTATTTATATTTTTTAAAACTGTTGGTATTCAGCATTTTTTGGAGCTTCCATTGCAAACATGGTGGCCTGAACTGAACTGGCATAGTGCTTTTTATTACCTTGGCTCTAGGTGTAGCTTGTGGTCCACCTCATATGGACTACCCTCCACTACAATCCAGATGGCTTTTAGACTGGCTGACTAGTGATGGTGTTTGTTCCTCTTTTACTTTATTCTTACTAAATCCTTTAGCTGTTTTAAATATTTTAATTTGTTTTAAAGTCATTATGACCCACCTTGGAGAGCACTGAATGATGAAATATTACAGTTTGATTACTGAACAAATGTGGTATGGTCATAAAAGAAGTGTTACCTTGATTCAAATTATTTGGGTCACATATTAGAAATGAACAAGTGGGGACTCACAAGAAACTTGCGAGGAGGGTGCATCCCTTCCCCCCTTGCTTCCTTCCTTCTCCCCCTCCTCTTATCTATCAACCTACCCTCTTTTTCTCCTGTCCCCCCTTCTTGTCAATATCCCCCCCATCTCACCTTACCGACCTTGACACCTGTGGTGTGGGGAAGCTGCTCCGGACCCAGAGCGGCTCTCCTATTGCTGAGCCAGGCATGGTTCCAGGCCTGGCTGCAGTGTCGTCACCTGGGAGCTGTTCCAGACCCAGAGAAACTCCTGGAGACTGCCACTGATACAACCAGGCTCAGAGAGGCTTCCGGACACTGATGCCACCAGGCCTGGAGAGCCTCCTGGACACCGCTGCTGGAGAGGGTCCGAGTATCCTCTGCTGCCAGCAAGGAGGAAAAAGGTAAGTATGTTGTTTGCATGTTATTGGGGGGGGGGGATTTAAACCCTCAATGTATTTTTTAAACATTTGTTTAGTGCCAGTGTGGCCTCAATCTGCACATTTAGACGTCCACAGATGGCGGCTACACTTGAAAAATAGATATGTAGATAGCAACTGCACTATAAAATATTGTTAGAAAGCACTCTTAAGTCATTTCTAATGGTAATAAATAAAAATATAAATTGCTATTTAGAAGTATAGATGTACAAGTGGAGGCCCCACAAGAACTTGTGGTATCTAATTTCTTCTCCCCCGCTATTTCCTCTTTCCCTTCCCTGAAAGCCTCTATAACTTCTCCCCTTTTCTTGCTTCCTTCCTTTCCTTCTTCCCACCTACCAGCCAACACAACTTTATGTCCTTGTCTTCACTTTTCCATCCTTCCCTCCACCAGAAGCCTTTCCTAGGCAAAACTCTGGCCCGTTGTACAGTGCTGGCCACTGGGCCCAGTTGTGAGGTGGAGAATCTGGAAGGACTTGTAAGGGCTACCTCACTTTCCCCTGTAGCCCCCTCCCCACACTATTTCCTTTTCCCTTCCTTCTGTTACCCCTTTGTGGCAGGCCATTTCTACCAACTGAGAGACCTCCAAAGCTTCTCTTGATTTTGGGGGACCAGGTTTGTTTTAAATGGTAAACTATTTCCTCAGTTACAAGATATTCCTAGGGTAGGGAGTGTAAAGGCTTTGGGTTTGCTGCTGGAAAGGTAGGCTTTGTAGTGAGCAAGTAGAATATGGCGACCACTGAGGCAGGAGTTGTATGTAAATTACAAAGAAGATTTTATTTATAGGTTGGTTTTAAAGAACGAATCAGTAACACAGGTCTCCAGCTGGTCAAAGAAGAAACCTGACTGAGGTACATGTTTAAGCTAGTTATTATTCAGATTCAGATAGTTTATTTGCGGCCCTTGGCCAGATAAAACAAGATACATGGACTAAAATGGTCTTACTGACAAAGGTTTACAGTCCGAGTCTTAAGTCACTTAAAAAAAGTAAAAATAATAAAATAAACAACATCCGAGTTACATCTGCCATTTGGACTAAGAGACTACTCAGTGGCAACGAATTTATTTGCAGCCGTACAAAATTTTGCTACCTGAGAGGTGATTGAGGGATTATCTCCTTGTAGGAGCTTTTCGATCTTTTCTCTTTCCCTGTCGGGTCCCATTCTCAGTATGAGGGGCTCAATAAACTTAGAGCGGGGTATAGTATAATAGTTACTTAAGGTAGTTATGACTTCAGAATGTGGTTTCAATTCTCTTTAATGCTTGCAGGTACAAACAGGCTTTCACTGACCAGCCACTAGGCTGGATCCTCTCGCACACACAGGATTCCACCCACACCAGCCTGCCCCTTTCGAAGAGTCAGACTAAAAGGTACAAGGTCTGCTCATTACCAGAGACATAGGTTGACCATACGTACCGTTTTGAACGGGACAGTCCCATCTTTTTAATTAAAATGTCAATTTTGTCCCATTTTGCACCTCATTACACTTCCAACGTTTGTTTCCTTCAGTTCTGACATTTCTTATGCTGCATGCAGGCATGGCTTGGTAAATTCTCATGGGGTAAATTCTCATCCGATGACACTACACGGAGCTTAGCTCCGCCTCCCCATGCCAAAGGTGTGAAGGAAGGGGGAGGGGGAAAGGAAGGGGCAATGAGAGGTGCCCTGTGTGTGTGTAAAGTGCTGTCAAGTCGCAGCCGACTTATGGCGACCCCTTTGGGGGGGTTTTCATGGCAAGAGACTCACAGAGGTGGTTTGCCAGCGCCTTCCTCTGCACAGCAACCCTGATATTCCTTGGTGGTCTCCCATCCAAATACTAACCAGGGCCGACCCTGCTTAGCTTCCGAGATCTGACGAGATCCGGCTAGCCCTCTGCATCGACCTAAATTTTTGTATGGGTTCTGTCACTGAAGAATAACGGTAAGCTCAATGTTTTTTTATTAATAAAACTTGTTTTTTTTAATCCTCTTGCTTTTTCATGACCACAGAATGTTCCATAACCCCTGTCCCGTTTTGCGCCCTGGGCAAGGCTAACTACTTAGTTAGCCCCCGCCCCATTGCTAACCAATTTCCAAAAACAGATGTTGTGTAGAAAAATAAAAGCACAAAACGTTTTTTTTTTAAATATATATATATAAGACATTATAACTACGTTCCATAGCACTGTTGGGGTACTTATGTTAAAATTAAAAACATATAAATTGTCAGTTGCATTCCCCCCAAGAAACGAATGGGTTCAAAACTGTGCCCCTCAGGCCAGCTCTACACCCTTTGAGGCCTGCGCCCTAGGCGACCGCCTAGTTCGCCTAACGGTAGCAGCGGCCCTGCGCACGCGCAAGCTCTTTCCCCCCTTTCCGGTTGCGTCGCGAGCCGCGGAGCCCCAGACTGCCCCGCATCTGAACTGTAAGGACTTCCCCCTCGTTGGTCTATTTCCCCGCGAGAGAGGCTGGCAGGCTGGCTGGGAGGCGGGGCCTACCGGATTGGGGAGCCAATTGCAAGCCGGAGCCGCCGCCGGCCCCGCCCCTCCCTTCGCCTCTCCGTAGCCGAGGGGGGCGATTGCGAGTGGCAGCGAGCGGGTGGAGGGTGTCGCCTGCGGAGGGGTCGAACCAGCGCGAGCAACGTGGAGATCTCGCCGTGGTCGGGTTGCTCTGCGCTGCTTCGGCCGCCCACAAAAGGGACATCATGCCGAAGAGGAAGGTAAAAAGAGCATAATTGCAAGCAGTGCTTCCCCGCGCCGGCTGAGCGGGTTTCCAGATTGCGGGGACGGAAGAGAGGGGATGATTCCCCCCCCCCAGAAATTTTTAATCCTCCGATTGCGTGTGTGTGTGTGGGGGGCGCGGATCCTGCACGACTTTAGGGATTTTTTTTTCACTGCCTGTTGCAAAGGTGACGCTGGCTTGCTTGATACATTTGGGCCGACGTAGGTCGAGATAAATGTCAATATGGCACATAGGATATGCGCGTCGGAAAGAGGGAGGTCCGTTTGCGGGTCGGTGTCCACCGCAGGCCGGTCTGAGCTGCCCCCTTGAATATGAACGGAATGCCACAACTCTGCGTGGGCCCCCCCCTCCCCACAGGGCTGCAGCTTTGCTCTCCTCTTTCTGCTCCTGGGGAAGAGTTGTCTCCTTGCAAAACTCCCAGCCGTTCGCTCTGCAAACTGTGGGGGCCCGCTTGGAAAATGCTCCCCTCTAGCCCTTTTCCCCTTGAGGGACTGTGGCTCTGGCTTTCCTGTCTCTTCTCGCTCGCTCTCATGCAGCCTTGAGAATAATGGTGGCTCCAAGGTAACATGGGGGGGGGGGGAGAGAGAGAATCGAAAAGCCATGTTTAAACCAAACTACACCCTTCTCCTTGGCTGCGGTGACAGACCCGTATGTACCAACTCCGGTGTCAATCAGGACAGGGCCTTAAGCTAGCAGGGGCGAGGGATCTGCTTACATCCACTGTGGCAACAACAGTTTCTAAAGAGCACCAAGGGAGACAACAGGGAGGAGCGTTTTGCACCCTTGAGATGGAGGGGAGAGAGAGTGCCGCGGCTGCACACTCTCCAAGCATAGCTTGCCTCTGAGAGTTTTCTTCAGCTGCCTGAATTTTCCGCCTTCCTTCTTTCCATTTGCCTCAGTGCTTCCTTCCTCTGCTGTGTTTTACTTCTCTGCATTCTGTGATTTTAGCTCTCCTTTGTACACTTGTGGGCTTTTTTATACTGTGTGTTGTGCCTTCCTCACTTCTCAAGGTGTTTTGTGTGCTCCTTTACCTAGAACATGCGCTCGGAATTGTCTGGTTTCCCACACACTCAGTTGGAAGTAACCCTTGAGGTTTTTCATCTGTGCAAATGTGTGAAGGGCTGTAGACCAAAATGGTGCCTTCAGTAACATAAGAGGCAGGGAATTCAGGGGGATATATACTGAAAAGTATGCAAGCCTGTTTCAAAATTTGGATTGATTAGTTTGGGCAATTCTGAAATAAAAGCTGTATCATAATTGAGTCTGGTCCCCATCACTTAAAATGTCTTGGTTCAGGAGACACAGTAAAGACCAGACTAATTCTGGCCTTTTACATCTCCTTTAGTCTTCTAACAGTGCAGTCCTAAACGGAATTACATGCTTCTAAGTCCATTGAACTTCATGGACTTAGACGGGTATAACTCTGTATAGAACTATTATAATTTGTAAATTTCCAACATAATTATTATTACTATTTTACTTCTGTGGTATTTTGGGCGTTATGTCTGACCAGTTATGATGTTGCTAGGATTAGTAGCTTCTACATTATTTTAGTTTTACCTTTTGCTTTAATGTTGTAACATAGATATTTCGCAGTAGTTGAAATAGTAGAAAGGTTTCTATATTACTTTTTTTAAAACCTGAAGTGTAAAACTGCCTCATGTCTCTTCGTTTTTGAACAGTGTCCTTATTTCCTTGTTACATTCTGAGTGCAAAAGTTCTTAACCTTCATTCTTACCAGTGATCCAGTACTTCTAATATTTTTGCATTCTATGATTATTGTATATTAATTTCAACATTTTAAACTGCTCACCAACTTCAGATATCGATAGATTAGCAGGAGGAATTGTCTTCTGTTTGCATTAATATTTCCTGAAAAACTTTAAGTGTGGAAATTGTATTACAATCCTTATTCCATTTATCCCCATAACAACCCTATAAAGTAGACCACTGACTAATAATCCTTTCTTATAACTAGCGATTTAAGGATTAGTGGCTGGCCCATTGAGATCTGCCTGTCTTGTACATTATAAGAATGAGGTGGTAAATGGAGGTCCTGTTTAAAGGGTACAATAAAGGGTTATACAGTTGAACTCTGGGTACATCTCTCAGTGCTTCCATAACAATAGAATAGCCATTTGGCTGGACCAAATCTCATGGGTCTTGCTTATGGAATCTGCATTCCATGGGTGTTCCAAGTGATTGCCCATTTTAATCATGACAATGGTCTCTTAGGGTGAACCCACAGGAAAGCAACTTCTAGTTCCTGGGTAAAGGAAACCAGAGTTGCTATAATTATGGACTGGGTTTATTTATTTAGGTATTTATATCTGAAACACTGCACACTCTAAGGCAGGGTACATGTTGTATTTCTGAACACTTTTCAAAACAAAAAAGTTCCCTACATTTAGTAAAATTATGCATTGTAGAGAATGCTATGTGTTAATCTACTATATCGTTCCCCTATAATGTGTAGAATCACTCTAAAAGCTGAGCTGAGATTTTGGGTTTCCTTACTCCAGCGCTGCAAGCACACAGGCCACAGAAAACTGGTAGCAGCCCATCACCAGAATAATTTAAATCCACATAAAACTAAAGAATAATTTAATTAACAATGTAAGCCAAATAGTCTTAAGAAAATTAATCACTTCTTATAATAGCAAAATTGATAGACCTGTACCTATCAGTAGAGAACTGAAATAGGGTCACCCACAGCTAACCCCATAGCTATATTTAGGAAACCATGCAAGCCATTTGGTGGTACATAAACATTTTAGTGTATTAGTGTATTTTAATTGGTTTTGAGTTTGCCTTTGCTACTTGTTTGTTGCAGTGTGTAGAGTCCAAGGAGATAAGGTGAGATTAAAAGTTTTAAATAAATGTGGGAAGCCCAGTACCCTCAAAAATTGCCAACCAGTATTGCCTATGTCTTGTCAGGATTCAGTCTCAACATGTTCACTTTTAACCACTTGACAACAGCAGCCAGACATTGGCTCAGGATAGCTACAGGAGCATCAAGCACCAGATTTAGGATCAGGGTATTAACGCACAGGAGACAGGAAGTAGGAAAAATAATGATCCTGCCTCCCCTAGCAGTGGGTGTGAATAACCCAAGCTGAGGATGCCCTTCCTCCTCAGAGTGGAAGGAACCCTTTCGGTGAGTAGACAAGGCTCCATTTTCTTCCCATTCCCCTCTTCCCTTTGATTTCTCTTATCATGTGATAAAGTTGATTCTGGTCACACATGGCAGTTAGCGTATAACTCTAGCCCTGGGATACACTTGACTTCAAAATCCCACTCTGATATTTACAGCCCATTCCTGAAGGGGTGTGTAGTTAGACAGCATCTGGAGGGGGTGCCGCTGCAGGGCCTCCAGAGCAGCTTGCTGCTAGCGTAGCAAGCCGAATAAGAATTAAAAAGCACTTTTCGGGGGGGGGGGGAACCAACCTGTGGAACTCCCCATAGAGTTCCACGGGGTTATGCCACAATTTAGCATGTGTAGCTGAATGTCTTCAAAATGGCGCGTTTCTGGCCCAAAGGGGTTTAGGAAGCTGCCTAAAAGCAGCTCCACCCCCAGGAACACTCCCCTGGATGCTGGTGTGGGGAGCTACGCCAGAAAAATGCTGCCAGGAAGCAACACCGGTGCCTGAGCCCCATGCTGCTGCTGGCGTACAGGAGGGCTGGCATAAGTCGCCTTGTGCCAGTGTCCATGCCAGTGTGCACGCCACAAGTGGCACGGATGCCGGTGTAGTGGCATGCTGGCTTCTATACAGCTCTGCACCCCCCATCAGGAATGGGGTGCCCATGTGTTAAGTGGCCTTGGGCCAGTTAATGTTCCTCAGCCTAACCTACCTCACAGGTTGTGAGGATGAAATGGGGAGAGAATCATGTACTTTGCCATGGGGCCCTTGGAATAAGGGTATGACAAAAGGTGATAAGAGATATTCTAGAGTCTTAAATATTATGCTGACTGCGGTCAAAGATTGTCCCATGCCTGTCTGTAATGTGTACTTTGGCTTTATGTGTGAACACAAAGACATTAATTCACATGTAGGCTCCTGATACGGAGTCAGACCATTGGTCCATCAAGGTCAATATTGTCTACTCAAACTGGCAACATCTCTCCAGGGTCTCAGGCAGAGGTCTTTCACATCACCTACTATCTGATCTTTTTAACTGGAGATGCCAGGGATTGAACCTTGGACCTTCTGCATGTAAAGCAGAGGCTGTACCATTGAGCCGAGACCCCTCCCTTTCAAATAGTACCATTATCAAGAAAAGAATGGGAATTTAGATTTAGTCAGGGTTTTTAGCTCTGTTGGTTTTCACATTTGTTTAAATGTTTTAGTCATCGTTTGTGGACTAGGAGAGGCAATTGTGAGCATTTGTGCAAAGAGGTCAAGCTGGAACAAACAGAAGGCCAAGCTCTGGGATCTTCCTGTTAGATTTTTATGTGTGTGCATGTCTGTTGTACTGCCACATAAATGAAGTAACAAAGAAAATATTGAGTTAGCATGGGTAAACCAGGGGGCCAGAATGATATTTATAGCCTAGAACTATTTATTTTTTTCAGACTCTTGCAGAATATTATACTCAATAAAGAAATGCCCCATAAACAGCTACAAGAGCAATGCATTAGTATTGGCCATTAACAAAAGAGGAGACAAAATCTGCCATGTGATACATAGCATGGAACATTGATTTGCTATACATATAAGGACAAGTTATTTTTAACACTGTCAAGTTAAGACCGTATTTGCAGGCCTGATAAATGGACAATAAATGCAAAAAGAGTATACACATCATTTCTTGCCTCAGACAAGGACTTCAGGTGTTTCCTTGTTCTTAAACTTTGATTCCACCATGTTTTACAGCTTTTAAAGACTTGTTGAAACGATTTCTTTCTTTCTTTCTTTCTTTCTTTCTTTCTTTCTTTCTTTCTTTCTTTCTTTCTTTCTTTCTTTCTTTCTTTCTTTCTTTCTTTCTTTTCTGCCTGCTCACCTACCTTTCATCAGCTTTAAAAAATTCTCAGACATTGTAATAGTATTTTCTGAAATGAGGAAAATAGGTTGCATCGATGAAGCATACACATATAATTGTCGTGATTCTTACTGTGAGACCATCCATCCTTTTAGTGACACTGGATCTTCACAGCCAAGCCTCATACACCATAATCCTTCTTGAGAATCCCCACTGGTTTTAGTGTAAAATACTTGTAATTTAGCACAATTGGTATAGATAGACAGTTTGAGTTGGACACATATATAGGGTATGTTTCAGTTATGGAAGCAGTTTGGGGCTGTGGCTGTTAAGTAGAGCACCTGCTTTGCATGCAGGAAGCTCTTTTTTTCGCTCCCTGGCAGCTCCAGCGTCAGGCTAGTAGGTGTTGGGAAAATCCTTCTGTGTCTGAGACTCTGGAGAACTGGCTGTCAGTAAGAGTAGACAAAGTGGCTTGGAATGAGGAAGATTTATACATATTATGTTCATTGTCCTAGGCATTGATATGTTTTCTACAGATACTAAAGCACAACATACATGTTCTTTATTTCACTTGTGCTTAAATTGAATACATGGAAGTAGGTGCATGATATTTTTTTAATTTCTACTTCCATATCCTGTACCAAATAAATTGCTTTTTAAATGCACACATCATTCATATTTTAACATGACATAGGTGATTTGCATTTAGGTTCTGTACAGCTAATTGTGCAGTGTACTCCACATTGTCTTTATTCAGAATACAATATAGCTTGCTTCTAAGTAAGTGTTCTAAGATTTTAGCCTCCATGTACAATTAAAATGCTTGCAGGTCTCAAAAAGGTATCAGGACAGGGATTTTTCACAGGTTCCTGTTAGCTTTTACCTCAAGAGAAGGAAATGTAGAATTGCTGAAGCAAAGGGACTGGCCAAAACCAAATCAGCAGGTAAATAATCTGTCACACAAGATAACCTGGGTCAGGTGAATAATCTGTCACACAAATTGTTTCGACTGGAGCTGGTGAAACATGTGGACATTGTTATAGGCAGAAATTGCTTACCATTTAATCCTCCTGCTTCATGACATACTCTGGAGATATTTTTATCTTGACTTTCCTCCAAAGAGCTCTGAATAAGATGTATGGATCTACCTTGCACCATTTTATTCTCACAACAGCCCTGTTCTACCTGTGAAGTAGGCCAGAACGAGGAGGAGTGACCAGTCCAAAGTCATCCAGAGAAGTTTATGCTAGACTAGAAAATTGAACCAAGGTCTCCAAGCTCCTGCTACACCTCATTGGCTCCCTAGGTTCTTTTTGGGTAGTGTATACCATGACAGCAAAGATTAGCCTTCTCTTATTAGTCCTTCCTGTGGGTGTTGTGGTGCAAAAAGTAAGGAAGTGGTTATTTATTTGTTTTGTTTTTTAAAGTTATGCCTACCTTTTCAGGAGCTCAAGGTAGCTTCCAAACAAAAGTATGGCCCAACAGTCAGAACAATGTTTTTCAACCTGTAGATCAGGAGCTGTACCTGCTGGGTTGTGACTTCCTACAGAGCCATTTTTTTTGCTCCTTTTTGGAAGGTCCTGCTGCTAGTATGCACGCATAGAGAGCACACACACCAGTTAAAGGTGGGCCCTGTGTCTGGCAAAGTTGAAGACCACTGGTGTAAAGTATTGCTCAATTGGATAGCGTACGATATTCAGAGGATTATAGGAGGGGGTTGCCACCTTGCTTCCTGATTCTAAAGGATACAGTTTCCAGTTTCCTGGATGCAGCTTCTGACTTGTCTTTGCAGATGGCCAGCTAATCATTGAATTCCACCTTCACAGCAACCACATTTACCATCATGTTCCAAATGGAAAGCTATGCTTTGCATTTTCCCTGAAAATCAGTGTTCCATACTGTGAATAAACTTATGTTTGGAATCCTCTCTGACTAGTCAGTTTTTGATGCAATGTTATACCCTGTTGCCGAGAGATACTACCTGGGTTGCTGCTCATAACCAGATTCTTCAGCATTGTTCTCTATCATCCAGCCCCTAGGGATGCACCTTTGGCCACCTCCAGACTCCAAAAGTGACTAAGTTTTTAGCCTGATGCTGTGTTTGAAATAGGCAAATCATACCCAACTCCAAATTCTCCCGATGGTTTGGCCTAATTAAAAGACACCACAGTAGAGCTTCATACCTCTTCAATATCACCTTTCATAATCTTAGAGTAGTCTTCAAAACTGTCTGCTTTCAGCCTATGCCAACGGCCATATTAAAAGACAAGTATATCTGAAAACCTGTTGCCCAGGGCCTGTGTCTGTGCGTTATAACTGGAGGATCTTTCTATTCTGTCCTCTTTACTCAGAGCCCAAATTTAAGCTCTTCACAGCCAATTTAACCAGTCTCAACTTGTGTCTAGTGGCAGAGAAAAGTATTTATTATTTATCTGTACATCACTTACTGGGTGTTACTGTGTGCTTTGGCCGCCATGAAAATTTGGGCTAGAGCTGTACTTGAGGCCTAACCTATTGTAGTACATCTTATGGTTTTATGACTTTGGCTATATTATTTTAATCTCCTTTTAATTGTTTTAAATGTAATATTTGTTATTGCCTGTATTTTATGTTCCTATGAGGCATATATATTTTTTCTTGATTGTAAAAGCCTTTCGTCATATGTAATATGACTCTCTTCCTCAAATGAAAGTGATAGAAGTTAAGCAATCCTGGGGATGGTTCTATACTACTCAAATGTGATGCAGTTACTATTGTTTGTACATGAAATTATAACAGTGGGTCCAAATATGGTCATCAACAATGCATTGTTTTCTTGTTCTTTCCTTATTCCAGCTTTTCCAGGAGCAGATTTCTTTTGGTTTGTTAAAAAAGTTATTTCTTCAGAATAGAAGCCAGTCTCGGTAGTGCATGTATGATCTTTGCACTACTATCATGTAATCAGCACATTTTATCATCTTACCTGTAAAATCTGAGCTACAGTTAGCTGTAACTGGGATGCAGCCTTACGGGGGGGCAGGGTTGTACAGCAAAACACAGGCCATTTGCTCCATAGCAACTGGATATAGGGTTAGTGGAGTTGTTGCTTGATGGCAGCGCAGGGAGTAATGGTGATACGGTGCTATAGTGTAAATTGGTTCACTTAAAAAAATGGAGAGAAACCTCTACTGTGTTGTTGATTAGAATATTACTACCCCTGTGGGTGGATGGGACAATCCAGGAAGAGATTTGTTTTGACATTGGGTCCTTCACTATAATTCTGCACACTGTTAAATGCAGAAAAGGAACGACTGAACACCACTACAAGGTTGTTTGCAGAGAAAGCCATGGTTTTGTTGGTGTAGACATAATCGCAAACGATGACAGTTTGTCATGAAAGCAAATATTCATTCTTTACACGCTGCACCTGACAGGAGGAGGGAGAGATGAAGGAACGCACAAGCATGAAACTGAAGCTCATTCACTTAGCAGAAAGCCATGTTTTGCTATAACATCTGAATTAAGTTATTATCTGTTTCATACTGTCGGATGGGGAGGGCAGACTTTATTTTTCTGGGAGCGACTTAATTTTTTAAAAGAGCCTTGGTTGCAGCCAGTCACAAAATGGCAGTTTGGTAGGTGGAGTCAGTCACAAAATGGCAGCTAGTACAAAAAAACCCCACAGTGTTTCAGTGCAGGTCTGCAGTGCTTGGATGGGGAGACTTTCCTCCAAAGATTTCCCAAAGCACCCCCCCTCCCCAAATTATAACTTGCCATGTGGGGACAATATACACAGTTACCTCTATGCTTCCCTGGAAAAGGCAAATAGCAGCACAAGAGTGCAAGTGTGTGCAGGGCCGGATTTAGGTTTGATGAGGCCCTAAGCTATTGAAGGTAATGGGGCCCTTTATATGTCCAGCTGTCCTTTGTCAACAACAAATTGTCGCTGTTTTTTGTGTTGAATATATGCTATATGGTAATTTATGGACCTAATAGGTATCTAAAGCCATTTGCACATAACAAAATATGTATTTTATCGAAGTAATTGTTGAACTGAAATACAATTAAGAAGTATATTAATAGTGAAATAATTATTAAGCTCTAACTTAAAATGATTTTTTATTCATAACAAACTTAATAATGCAAACACATTGGCATTTGGCAAAAACAAAAATTACCTCATAGCAGCCTACACAACACAAAACACTTGCTGTACCTAGGTTTTATTTTATTTGTTTTTTATCTTATATTTTGGAAATGTACATCCAGTTTTTTTTCCTTTAAATTTTTTGGGGGCCTCCAAGAGAGTGGGGCCCTAAGCTATAGCTTGTTTAGCTTATACGTAAATCCAGCACTGAGTGTGTGCATGCTTGGAGGAGGAGAAGTTGCTGCTGCTTTCATTTTCCCGTGCAGAGCAAAGGTAGGTGTGTGTGTGCCACCTTCTCCTTTGCACAAAAGAGGAGAGAAGCTGCTGCAGTAGCTTTAAAGGGAAGGGGAAGAAAGATATTGCAGCAGCAGAGAGGTAGTAGCTACTTTTAACTGCTTGGAGAGTAACTGGTCACTCCTGAGTCTCCATCTGCCGATCCCTACTGTAGGAGAACCCCAGGCAAAGAGGTTCTTCTACCACTTACTTCCATGAAGGTAGCTCATGGAAAAGATCCATTAGCAATCATTGTTGTTACCGCTGGACTCTGGCGCGCTCTCCCCCCATGGTCAATTATACCCCCCTTTTTTCTTCTCTGGTAATACATGTTGACACTGAAATTTAAGATTATGATGGTAGCATTATGATTTGTTCAGCAGGTCCACCGGAATGTCTTGTTTGTGGGCTTCCTAGAGGCACCTGATTGGCCACTGTGTGAACAGACTGCTGGACCTTGGTCTGATCCAGCATGGCTTTCCTTATGTTCTTACGTTAATGTTGTCACGTCACAATTAAAATGGGCAGAAGAGAGGCAATATGGTTTTGCAGGTCACTGTGAATGGCAGATTACTAGCGTATATAATGGTCCAGGTTTTGTTCCTGGTGTTTTTATTTAGCCTTGGAAATAATTTAGAAATTTGACATTCTGAACCTGTTTCAACATTAACTACTTGTCAAGGTTGATGATGTTAGGCTAGATGGGCCATTAGTCAGCTTCGGTATAAGGTAATTTCTCATTGGCCTGTCTTGTAGGTGCTGTATGCATTGAGATATATGTCATAGGTTAGGGACAATGGCCCTTAGTTTTGCCTGGTTTGGAGACTTCTAGCAACTGGAAATGACACAATTTGTTTTGATTAATTATGTTCTCTGAAAGAAGACAAGATTTCCGTCATGACTCAGTCACAGTCTTCCTCTTATTTTTCTTATCTAATGCTGTAATCCAGCAGTTTCAATTTGTACCCACAAAAGCTAATCCACATGCACAGAGACTTCTGATTATTTTCTATGATGTGTGGTTCATCACATCTACAGATATTTTTAAACAAAAAATAACAATATTCCTTGTATGTCCCTATCACCGCTTGGAAGTCTTTACCAGAATTTCATCTTTTCTGTGATCCAAGATGAAAGAGATGTCTAGTGAACTGATAATTGCCACTTAACTTTTAAAGAGTGAACATTAATCATCACAACTATGTAATAGTTAACTAGAAAAAAATTAATATCTTCTGATTTAAAGGAAATTTTTGATTAAAAGCTATATACATTTAGTATTTAATGTCTAATATGTTAGCTTGTATATATCCAGGGTCTATTAGCACTTATTGCCTTGACCTGAATGGCCCAGGCTAGCCTGATCTCATCAGATCTCAGAAGCTAAGCAGGGTCAGCCCTGGTTAGTATTTGGATGGGGGACCACCAAGGAATACCAGGGTTGCTGTGCGGAGGAAGGCACTGGCAAACCACCTCTGTTAGTCTCTTGCCATGAAAACTCCAAAAGGGGTCACCATAAGTCGGCTGTGACTTGATGGCACTTTACCCACACACATTCACATTTGTTGGAGATGCTCCTCCAGGAGAGCAGATTTAATACATACATTTTGGACCAGTCCTGTTAACCAACCTTTCTGGCAACAAATTCTGAATATTATGTATGCACTTATGAGGTACAGTTTGTTGCAAGAACCCATAGCTACATTGCTCAGATATCTACAATAATGTGTCATTGGCACGTATAGGGAAGTAATAATTTGTTAACAGCAGCACAGCAATGTATTGTTTCCCAGTGGAAGTAAGCAGCACTTCACATAAACGACTGGATATTGAGAATTTGGAATAAAGCATTAGTATGTAAATTAATGTACCAGTGTAAAAGTCCTGTGGATGTTAATATAAAAACAGATAAATTCATTCAAAAATGGTCAGTGTTTGTAATAGCAAGGAATTATAAGTTTAGAGATGGGATTGGACCATATATATTCTTCAGTGTTCTATGATAACAGTGAAATGTTTACTTCTGTATTTTTTTGTAAAATATAAAACTAAAAACATAGAAGTTAACTAGACAAAATAAGTTTGGTAGGGTGATAACCTAGGAGCAATTTTAATTTTAATTCTGCATCCTTGAAGAGAACAAAAGGGGAAACAAACCTATACAAATGTACCACATACATAATGGAACCAGAAGTCTAAAATGTTGCTTGTTTCTAGATATAAAGAGGGCAGACCACGGGAACAGTGAAACCAAGCATGTGCCAGGCACATTTTAAAAATCATTTTTCACATCTACAGTTTCTTGAGTTCTAGCTGAGCCATTGGCCTGGTTGGGGAATATTTTCCCCCTTCAGTCAGCAGTAATGGTAATTGAAGCAGTTAATAAGGCAAGGCTTATCAATACATTTTGTCTCGTCACCAGCTCATAGCAACACTGCATTTAAATTCTGGAGATTCTGCCAAAGAATAATTTACAATTAGATAAGAATGTCTTAGAGAATCCAATTTCACCCTTCACCTCCTTCAGCTCATGCTCCCCCCACTAAAAAAAAAAAAAACACCTTTTGGGGTTTCTACCAAATGTTTCCCACAGTACAGAACTTACTGTCATTAAAGCCTTTGTTAATGTTAAGTTTTTTTTAAAGAATCCACAAAAGAGAAAATATAACGTATTTTGTATCTTAAGAGCCTTAACAACATCAGCAGATTTAAAAATGTTAACCTTTCACATTTTGAGTACGAAATACCTGTTGAGAGATGAGTTTCTTCAATGTTTCTGTAAAGAATAATCAATGTATAGATGCAGTAATGTTTAAACAAATACTTTAATGCGAGATGATCCAGATTCTATATGGCAAACCCATTATTTAAAAAAATCTTATCTCCTTTTCTTGAAAGGAGCATTCTCACCCCCAGTCATGCTTGTGTAATTCCCATTTTGTTTAACCAATGAGACACCATGATAGTAAGTATATTTACTTAGAAGTTCCTTTTACAGTGCAGTCTTAAACAGAGTGACACTCTTCTAAGTCCTAAACCTAAGGACTTAAAGGGTGTACCTCTGCTGAGGATAGCACTGTTTTGTTTGATTGCAATATAGTCCCAGCTTGTCATTCCATCTGGATGGTAAGGTGTGCATTTTCCCAAGGTCCCACTCACATCAGCACCATTTCCCTTCAGCCAGCCCTTCATGGCTAACATTTTCCATGCTGCACAATTACCTATTTAAAAAAAATCTCATAAAGCCCTCTGGGGAAAATGCAGGGAAGATGGTAGCTGAGGTAAGTGTGCAGAAGACCCCTGAGTAGATGCTCTGTTTCTTCCACCCCTGGCGACCAAAGTAGGGTTTCCAGGTTCCTCTTTGCCACCAGCGGGAGGTTTTTGGGGTGGAGCCTGAGGAGGGCGGGGTTTGGGGAGGGGAGAGTCTTCAAAGCCATAGAGTCCAATTGCCAAAGCGGCCATTTTTCTCCAGGGGAACTGATCTCTATCGGCTGGAGATCAGATGTTATAGCAGATCTCCAGCTCATACCTGGAGGTTGGCAACCCTAGATGAAAGCAATACAGAAAATCTTTGCTATGTGGAGGTAACCAACATTTTTGTCACAGGATAAAGGAGCAAATGAGTCTTGTGTGTGTGTGTAAAGTGCCTTCAAGTCGCAGCCGACTTATGGCGACCCCTTTTTGGGGTTTTCATGGCAAGAGACTAACAGAGGTGGTTTGCCAGTGCCTTCCTCTGCACAGCAACCCTGGTCTTCCTTGGTGGTCTCCCATCCAAATACTAACCAGGGCCGACCCTGCTTAGCTTCTGAGATCTGACGAGATCAGGCTAGCCTGGGCCATCCAGGTCAGGGCAAATGAGTCTTACTAGCTTCATATTATAATTTGACTACTTTTTAGCATGTTTATTGCTATAACACCTCAGTTTTTACAAAGAAAAAAGAGCTTAGGCCTTGGTATATCGGCGTATGAACTAAGCAGTCGGGACTCATGATAAAATTCTCAAAAGTGAGCTGCATTGAAGACAATTATCTCAATTGTCTTGGCCACATAAAGCTAGGAAGAATTTTTTATGGTGTCGAATCTGTAGTACTATGTATACTTATTGGAACAGGTCCCACTGAATTCGCTGGGACTTATTTCCAAGTAAGCAGAACATAGGATCAGACTATCATCATTTTAACTCATGACTTCACTACTAAACGATGTCATCTTCATCCATGATTGCGGATTAGTTGTCCAATCTGATATGCCATTGGACAAGTGTGCCCTCATGCAGACCTGCAGAACAGAAACATGGGAAGAAGCAGCTGACACATTTAAAGCCAGAGTGGGCATTCCTAGCACAAGCAATTGTCAGGGAAGAATAAACACTCTTACGAAACTTCTCCCAACATGGATTTTGCATGCATGTTGGCTGGGCAGGAAGTGGAAGCTGTATGGAAGTCTCCCTCCACTTGTTGCCAGGGATGGTGAATCTCCAGTTGCTTTCTGTTCATGTGTCAACAGCTGATGAACTTTTAATTTTTTTCTGTGTGTCTTTCTTCCTCTCATATTATTTCTTATCTTTAAAAAAAGCTCTTAAACAAAAAAGTGAAGGAATGGTGGTATCATCACTAGTGTGATGATGGAAGGCAGTCTGCTTGTGGGTTCTGACCTGTAATAAATAAATAAATGTGTGTGTGTGTATATGTATATATGTCAGTGGTTGGCAAACTGCGACTCGCGAGCCGCATGTGGCTCTTTTGCCCCTTGTGTGTGGCTCTCGGTCGGGTGACAGGAGAGGTGGTGGCGGCTGTCGTCGCCTCCGCCGTGCAAATGAACTGAGCCTCTCCTCCTGCCGCCGCCGCCGCTGCTCTCCCGCTCTGGCCCAGAGAGACGCCGCCCTCCCTTCCCCCCCCCCGAGCGCCGCTCAATCCCCTCAGGCGGGCCTGGGCAGAGCGGGCGGGCGTCCACGCATGCGCAAGGAGAGAGGCACAGGGACCCATCACCCGACTAACTGGCCACACCCCCGCACGAGTCTGAGCCATGCGAGGCCCTGGTTGCCTGCGAGGCCCCCGCACCACCACCACCGACAACCACCTGTCCCCTTTCTG
This sequence comes from Euleptes europaea, assembly GCF_029931775.1. Taxonomy (NCBI): domain Eukaryota; kingdom Metazoa; phylum Chordata; class Lepidosauria; order Squamata; family Sphaerodactylidae; genus Euleptes; species Euleptes europaea. The sequence continues at coordinate 49,636,622 of NC_079321.1, read as the reverse complement.
GCCGCCGAGGCTGCTGGGTGAGTAAATGGAGAAGGCCGGGGTAAGGGGGGTGGGTGGGCTACGAGAAGGAGGAGGTTTTGCCTTGGATTTGCCGCCCTATAGATGCACATTTTCCCCATCTGAATCCTCAAAACTCTGCACGGGGGCTTATTTTTTATGTTTAAGAATTTGGATGGGGGAAGTGTGCATCTAGAGATCGGCGGATCCAGAGCCGAACCTCCCGTGCAGAAATGGCCTCATCTGCTGTCCTCCCCGTCGGTGCTGCCATCTGGGGGCTCAAAGCACGCGGGGCGGCTTTATCTGCTCCCGGAGACGACAGGTCGGGCTTTCCTTCTCTCACGTCGAAGGCCAGAGCGAGGCTAGCGGGACGCAGTTCCTTCCGAGGGGGCTTCGAGCGGACGGTGCCACCGAAGGGACGGAGGAACCCGCCTCCCAAATGCGACCGTCCAAGGGGCGCTTTGCCGGAGGACACACGACCTTTGGAAAGACCCCGGGTACAAGCGCTGCAAGCCGGACGGTGGGGCTTTGAAGCCCGGTCCTGGGGGGTGGCGGCTCCCCCTACAATCGCAGGGCCGCTGTCTCATGCCGCTGCTGCCCTGCTTCCTTTGGCTTTTCCATGAACCCATTTCGCACAAGACGTGTCGCAGCGCCGTTGCTCCCAGGTTTTGCTCGTTTCTTTACACAGCGCATAGTTAAACGGTGGAACTCCCTGTGCCCCAGGATGTGGTGATGGCTGCCAACTTGTCAGGCTTTAAAAGGGGAGTGGACATGTTCATGGAGGAGAGGGGCATGTCGCGAGGCGCCTTGGGTCCTACCGCCGGGAGGGTCTCTGGCTTGGAGGACGTTGAGGCTGAGACAATCTCTTCTGCCTCAGACCAGTCCGAGGGGGAGTCAGAGCTCGACTCTCCCTCGGTCGTCGCCAGGTTGCCGCAGGACACACCTTGCGGGCAGCCTCTGGCTTCTATCCTCCCCGGCAGTCAGACTTATCTGGCCTTATATACCCTCCAGGCCAGAGAAGTCTCTCCCAAGCCCCGCCCCCAGCCCGGCCCCCGGAAGTCCATATAAGGACTGGAAGGCGTCGCCTTCCAGCCTTGAGGTGCTGGGCGAGGGCTACGCCTATTTCCCGCCCGAGCTCGCCCGCACACCAGCTGGGGGCCGGGGAGGCCGGCTACCCAGGATGCCCCTCTTGCGCTGCCTCCAGGGCCCCCTCCTCCCTCGGGTCTGCTGGCGACCCGGTGGCCCGCGGCTCCCTCATCGGCTTTGGCCGGGCCGATACGTCGGCGGCCTGCACTGGCCGCGGCTGGGCCGGCGCGTCTGGGGCCCGCGGCTCCGTTGTCGGCTTTGGCCGGGCCGGCCCGTCTGGGGCCCGCAGCTCCTGGGGCGGCATCGGGCGGGCCGGCGTGTCGGTGGCCCGCGGCTCCTGGGGCGGCGTCGGCCGGACCGGCGGGGCGGCGGCTCGCTGCTCTCTTGGAGGCTGTGGGCGGGTTCCCTCTCTCGCCGGCTCGTTGTGGCGCTGCGGGGAGAGTAGGCCTCCGTGACTCGCCCCCCCCTGGAAGGCTGGTGAGTGGAGGGGCTGAGACTCGGCCCGGGAATGGGGGGTGGGGCCCCCCCCGGACAGGGCATTCATGACTACTAGTTAAAATGGATACTAGTCATGATATATTCCTATTCTCTCCATGATCAGAGGAGCATGCCTATTGTATTAGGTGCTGTGGAACACAGGAAGGATGTTGCTGCAGTTGTCTTGTTTTTTAGCAGGGGCAGCCTCGCTATTCTCAATGGGGCGAAAATCCCCATTTTAAAAGAAAAGAGCGTTTAAAAGGCTTTTTAAAAGCTTTCAGCAGCCTTGGAATGGCTTAGAAGGTGCCGCAGCGGCGCCTCCTTCCCGCCGTTCCCGGCCACCGAAAGCTCAGGAATGGGCTGTAAATGTTTCAGCCCCCTTAAGAGCCAGAAGATGCCCCTTGTTAATAAGCTGGTGACTGTCATTGTTGCAAGCAGTGTTTTTTTTTGTACTACCAGGAATCCAATCTAGAGTCTATGTAGCAAGCCTGAATCTTGCCACCCTTAAAGTTTGATACACCAAGGAATCAGCATTTAGTTATAGTCTGGGAATCTGCAAACTTTAAGATGTGTTTGAGCGCTGTCTTGTAAATCTGCCGTTTTGTTTAAAGTGATGTACCCCGCCATGTGTAAATGGAACTACATATTTAATCAGTGCCTTTAATATTGTCGAAGGCTTTCACGGTCAGAGTTCATTGGTTCTTGTAGGTTATCCGGGCTGTGTAACCGTGGTCTTGGTATTTTCTTTCCTGACGTTTCGCCAGCAGCTGTGGCAGGAATCTTCACTGGAGTAACACTGAAGGACAGTGTCTCTCAGTGTCAAGTGTGTAGGAAGAGTAATATATAGTCAGAAAGGGGTTGGGTTGAGCTGAATCATTGTCCTGCAAAAAAGTATGAAAGGTAATGTGCTAATCATTGTCCTGTAAGTGTCAAGATAATGTGCTAATGAGGGTGTGGTATGTTAATATGGAACCATTGTATCCTGAAGTGATCTGTTAACCATGCAAAGTGCACTTTACTGCTGGCCAACAGAGAATAATTTATTATAATAATGTTTTGCTACATAATCAAGGTTACAGTTGGATTTTCTCACTAGAAGTGGCCCATAAAGGTTCATTTGCTGCTTGAAAAGTCAATACGTATAATAAAAATGGCACCAGGAAACACCTTTGGAACTGTTAGTGTACAAGGAATTACAAAGGAATATCATAACATGAGGTTTATTTTCTGTTTTCTAATTTTATGTCCAATACCTGTTTTAACTAAGTAGAATATAATGTGACCAATTTGCTTGTATCATTTCCTTTCTAGTCTCCAGAGGGTGCTGAAGGCAAGGATGCTGCAAAGCTAACGAAGCAAGAGGCAAGTGTGACTCCTTCTTCCGCACTAATTCTTTCTTTTATTGATCACTTCATAAGAGTAATAATAAAGAACTGCATAAACTGGGTTAGGTAGACTGCAGCCAAAGCCCAGCTCAACTGTTGTGCCATGCAGAGTAGTAGCAAATTAGTAAGGGTGCATTAACCAAGTGTTTTTTGTGTACTTTGCAAAATCTGGATTTTATCTTTGCCACTGTGGTATGGTTTTGCAATATTCTGGGTAAAAAAGTTTAGCAACCCAGCCATTTATTATTAATTTATGGCGTTTCTATCACACACGTTCCATCTTGGAGTTCAAGTTGGCGTACATGGGGTTTTGCAGGAATTTCCCATCCAGACATTGATCAGATCCAGACTTGCTCTGGTTCACCAGGATTGCCATCATGTGCCTTCAGATCTAGCCTATTTTCTCTTTTCCTTTCTACAGAGAAGATGGAAGCAGGCAGATGGAACTGGAGGATGCACATGACAATTTTCTGCCCAGTCTCATTGATTATTCTTATTTATTTTAGATTCTTGTCTGGCCATCATGGAACTCAAAGTCACTTTGATGACATTCCCAGGATGTTCCCAGACCTTTAAAGCCTCAACGAGGCTGATGTACCATGTGCCTTCAAACCATATGTCTACAGTATATGCATTCTATCCATTGCATTATATACGTTAAACAAATTGCATACCTTATTTTATACCATTATCCTGCTTCTGTTCGGTTTTAGAGAGGGAGCTGTGAAAAACATTGAAACTTCTTCTCTTGCATGGGGACCCTATGACTTCTGAGAGGTCACTGTTTCTGTCTCCACAATTTCAGTTTCCCTTTGCAACAATAAAAGCTTGAAACCGGTTTGTGAGAAAGGGGGTGCCAAGATTCTTGAATTTGGTGTCAGAGGACAGCTGATGTTATGTAAGAGAGCATGAACCAAAAAGTTTCCCCAGTTCAAATGTTACCTGAGCCAACAACGTCTTAGTTGGTACTGGATAAAGTTTAAACCATTATTATCTCAGCAACATCTACCGACCACATAGGAATAATAATGTTTTGCATTGGTATAGTGATTTAAAATGCTCAGAAAGCTTCACTCATTCTATCTCAGTAAATCTGACATAAATACTTCTGTAAGTATCCCCATACTGATAGGGCAGGGGAGAAGCTAAGAGAGCAGTGGTTTACCTAAGGCTATCTAGTACATTTATGGCAGAAGCAAGATTTGAACAGGGCATATCCTGGTTCACAGTTCAGTCTGTTAGCTGATGCACTGTAGTACCGACCCAATTTACAATTTTCTGTATCATGCAATATTTAGCATGTTGAACACTAAAAAAATCTCTCTATATGAATATTAAGGGCTTGACCAAACTGTTGTCTTGTTTCTCCCCCACCCTCAGTCAAAGCCCGGGCACTCAGTGTATTGGGTTATGTTCCTTGTGACAACCTGCTTCCACACATGCCTATAGGTTCATAATAGGAGATGAGGGAGGAAAAGCAGAGCTCTAGGGTGTTGTACTAATAGGGGTCTGGCTGAAGCCATGATGAAGATGATTTTATGATGATTTTATTTACATTCTTGCAGCTTTAGCGAAGTATAATGGTAGGCAGCGTAAGGTGCTATGCCTTGGCTTCTTTCTCACAACTGATGCCCTCTTGCAAATCCAAAGTTATATGCAAATACGCTCTGAGAGCTGGACTGTTCTTATCTTTGAGGGCATGTTGGCTGTGCAAGTGAAGTCCTTTCTTTCTGGCAAAGTGTCAGCTCATTTCAAGGGACTGCTACTGAGGCTGCATAAATGTCGGGATCTGTTCCTTAGTATTGTCACTACTGGGTGAGATCCTCAAGGGCAGCCAGCGTGCTTCTTCTTAGGAATGCCTTGAAGTAGTTTCTTCTGTCTCTCTCCACCCCTTTGTTGAATCTCTAGCAAATATTGTCAGATTTCAAATTCTTTTCGTTTATTGTTGGGTTTTGTTTTTGTTTTTTGTTTTGCTCTTGTGGGACATTGTTGATACGTTTGTACAAATCAAGCTGAAAACAGCTGCATCATCAAATTTAACTTTTATGTTTCTATTGGGTTTTTAAAATGTTTAATCATGGTGGCCATTGAGAATAATTTTGAGCAAATTGTCACCGTCTGTTATTTATTAATAATTGCTTAATAATAATAGAACACCGGTGGTCCTCAGTGTGCATTATATTTTGTTACTGCAGACTTTTTGTGTGGCAGAAACAGAATAATATTAAGGTAGATAAAGGCAGGGTGTGTATAAGGCCTAGTATAGAGTCCTGAGCTTTTAAAGAAAACGTTTCTCTCTAATTGTATTAAGAGCATTTAATAGCGGAGCCTTCAACATTAAATTAGGTTTTAGTACATGGGACATTTTCATTTGAATTGACTTATGATTTTCTCTATTTTTGAAGAGCTCTCAATGTGAAAGAACAGTTTTTATTTATAAAACCAAATACCTAGGATGATTAAGAATTGCCTCTCTTCCAAAGTAGACGATATTCTCCCGAAGGCATATTTGTACTTAAATGATTTTAATTGTGGGGAAACTAGAAAGGTAAAAAGGTAGCTTGAAGCTATTTTTTTTAAATGAGATGGTTATGTGGTAGAAAATATGTTTGAAAAGAATACCAACAGTTGTCTTAGATTCTGGAGGAAATGATAATTAGAAATTGAACAATTGCTTCAGCCTGACATGGGTATAAAATAGTTAAAGCATGCACTCCAATGGAGCTCTTGTGCACATGGGCTATGCCTTTAACTGCCACAGAAGGGGTAGTCTAGAAATAAACAACCTCCCCCACAGATGCCACAGCCCATAGGAAGCTGACTGCAATGCCCCACCCCAGCATGGCAGGTGGTGACATCCAGTGGCCAATATAAACCTTGCTCAGTGCACAGGCAGGCCAGATGCCAAGTCGCATGGGCCAGAATTATGTCAGTTGGCCCCATAACGATGGGACTTAGCATCTTGCACCAAAGTGGTGGCTCACACTCAGGTGATGGGCGCACTGTGCAGGAACATGACTACTTGACAGGGCAGATGTGGGGGAAGCAGCTGTAGAGGACCAGAAAACCCTTGCGGACCTGTTCCTCCCTATAGAGGGTGCCACTTTGCCATTGCAAGGGTGCACCCTGGCTCTTTTCCAGAGGCATGCTGACCCAGAACAGCTGCAGCAGCATCCCAGTACGAAGCAACGTAAGTTCATTGCCCCACAGTTACTTTGGCAAGTTCTTCTCCCACACCCCAGGCCCCCCTCCCAGCTGGGGGCCATGGCCACACCTGGGCAGTCATAGCAGACAGTCCCCGGGGGGCAAATAGTGCTTTGCTAGCAGGGGGCTGCCACCAACTATAGCTCCCCAGAGGTGCCACTCTGAGACCCACCCAAAGCAGAGGGTGGCCCCAACAGGGGGCCATGCAGGCCATGTGGGGACACGCTGTGATATTGGTACCCTGGGCAAGGAGACATCCCTCCCCCCTCCCCACCCCCAGTCGCAGCACCATGGGTTGGTGTCACAGGCTGTGGATGCCAGGGCTGTATGTGTTCCTGGATTTGTTCTTGCTCAGTGATGTTCTGGACTTTCTGGGCCACCATTGCTGGCTCCAGTGGTCCGTCCCCCATGCCCTTGGGCTGGGGGCATTCCCCTCCCCCCCAGCTGCTGTGGCAGCTGCTGCTGGATGGCCATGTTGTGGAGCATGACACATATTGCAAAGAACCTGATGATGGACATGGGCTTCAAGGCCCTGCAGCTCCCAGTGTGGTGCAGGCGATAGAGGCACATCTTGATGACCATGCACGTCCGACAGTGGGCCTGGCTGTAGGCAGCATGGTCCATGGGCTTGTCCCTGGCATACGGCAAACTATGCAACACTGAATTATTCAAGAGGGCATTTCTACATAGCTCTCTACTATAAATAAAATGATTCAGAAAGAAACTTGGTTAAAGGGTAAGGGACTGTGGCCTATAGGGCAGCATATAGTTTGTCCTGCCTGATGCTCTAAGTAGAATCCTACTGTGTAAATTTTGCATTGTTTAATGTGTCATGTTACTATTTATGCTTTGCTTTGGTTGTGTTTTCAGATTTCTGGTTGGTTCCAGATTTCTACAATACAAATCCCATTGCATTGTGTACTAGATATCCCATCCTGTTTGTATTCACTTGCTGTGTGTAAGAAAGGCAGACTATAAATAATGTAAATAATAATCAAAAAATAATATGGTGTGAGAAGTTATGGGAGCAGAGGGTATCCACGGTCACCTATGGTGGAGAAAAGGAAAGCCTGAGCTGACTCAGGCTATCTCAGATTTTGTATAATGGACTCCAAGATGTGTTGTCCTTGGGGATTATACTGGTCATGCTGAGACTGCCCTGGTAGGCCTTCATGATAATCATGGGGCTGTCCCAGCACATTGTGGTACCTCTGCATACAGTGGGTCATATACTTGGTCTGGTTTTCCCTGGGGGCAAAGTACATGGCTTGATAATGGGGGGATTTTCTGCTCTGCCCATGTCATGGATTGACTATTACCTGGTGATTTACTGGTGCTTGAAACTTCTGCAAGGTTGGGTGGTGGTGGTAAGGATGTTCTGCCCCAGGAGGCTGATGGATCCATAGGGTTTCCTGATGTCCCTTGGGGATTTTCCTGTCAGCAATCCTGGAATTCCTGTTGCAGCCCTGGTTGACTTGTGCAAAGCAGGGATGACCCGAGCTTCATGAAGGCCGAAATATACCTTGGTTTTCTGAGGAGTTTGGGATGATGAAACAGTTGGGCACTGTTAGAGTGCAAGAGGGAAATATTCAAAGTGAATGCAACTGAACACGGGTGAGAGCACATTATTATGCCTGCTCTGTGGTGGTGATGACAGTGAAGTGAGGGCACCTCTGCCATCATTGCGTCTGGACAGTGCCATCTGGCAGAGCTTTTCCAAGTTGTGAAGGGGCTCATACTCCAGGCCCCAGAGGAAGTTGACCTGCTGTGACTCCTTTGCAGTGTGTTTTGCAGATAAAATTGCTTGTATCTGCTGTAACTTAGACACCACAGTTGATTTGGTTTGGATACTACTGGAGTGTAGCCTGGTCCTAGTTGTGTGGATAACTTTCAGTTGGCAAAGACTGATGAAATGGACAAGCTGTTCTCGACCATATGCCTGGTGAAACAGTTCAGTTTTATAGGCCCTGCATAATTGTTTCATGCAGGGTCTGAACCTCACTGGGCATAGCATTCCACCACACTGAGGCCACAGCCGAAAGTCCTGGCCCTGATTGAGGACAGATGGGGGTTTTTTGGGCCAGGGATCACCAGTAGATGTTCTCCGGCTGAGCAACGTGATCTTTGGGAGGGGGGTATACCAGGAGAGGTGGTCCCGCTGCATGACATGGCTATGGTGATCCATGCTCTTATCACATCCAACTTAGATTACTTTAACTTGGACTGACAGGGTTGATTTTGAAAACAGACTGAAAACTTAAGTTGACCCAAAATGTGATGGCCAGTTTATTGTCAGTGGTTGATTACAGGGATTGTGTTACCCCTGTGCTGAAATATCTGCAGTGGCTACCCATCTGTTTCCAGACACAATTTAAAATACTTGTTCTTTAAGCCTTAAAAGGGGCCAGGGTACTAGAAAGACCTCATCTTCCTTTACTGTCCACACCACTAGTTAAGATCTAGCTGGCTTGCAAGCTCTGTTCTGTGCAGCAGCTAGAAATAGAGCATTTTTTGTGGCAGCATCCTGTGTTTAGAATGGCCTACACCTTGAAGCTCACCTGGCAGCTGTCTTTTCTGCATCAGGCCAAAACATATTTTTTTTAATCTAGGCTTTTAATTAGAGGTTTTATCTTTCAACCTGTTTTATTGTCTGCCTCTGGGTCATAGAATTTTTTATTCTGTATTTATGTTCCAGGGCTTGTTTTAATGGTTGTGGTTTTTGTATTAACAATTCATTATTTAATTATAAGCCGCCTTGAGCAGAACTCTGGAGAGGTAGCATAAATATTTCCTAAATACTTAAATGAATAAATTGTGATAAGAAAACCAGTTGTCCAACATAAAGCTCAAAGCTCAGTCCCTGGCAAGTCCAGTTACCAAAGATCAGGGTAGCAGGTCTGGGAAAGACATCGGTCTAAAATCCTACAGAATTGCTACCCATCGGAATATAAACTGTTGATCTTGCTCACTAAAGACAGGAGATTCTATGAATTGCTGCTGAAAATAAATTGTTCTTACTAAATCAGCCCTATATCAGATCCAAGATAAAATTTCTTTTTTCACTAATTTAGGAATGGTTGAATACCACACATCTTCGACAACATTCTCCAACAATATACATACTTAGTGCTATGTGAAAGCAATAGAAAAGGCTGCATATCTTCTGCTATGTTTGCTGTGTTCCCCTTTTTTATTAGCCGGAATGTGATCATTGCTGTCACTTCTTATCACTAGTTAGGTAGGCAGGAGGGGAAATAGGGGCTGAATACTGAATTGGGTTATCCTTTGTAAACAGACAATTGGCAGAGTTGAGGGCGCAAGAATATTACACATTGCCCCTCAAGCTGGGTGCATTATTTTTCCCTGAGGGGTTTTTGTTTTGTCAAGGCATATTCAAGATCAGGATCCTAGTTCTATTTATGCTTATCTTCTGTTGGATCAGGACCACAGCTCAGCACTGCAAGAAGTCCAGCACACAGCTTGCATCTTCCCAGTTACTTCTAATTGTATAATAATAAACAGCAAAACTTTAGCAGATATAAAAAGACATTTAAAGTTTGTTGGGGGAGGTAGTGTACATACACGTGCGTGCACACGCATACTATGTCATCCTGCCTTATTTTTTTCTATTATTTAGGCTGCTGATTGCTGTTAAGAAAGGACTTCTAACTATAGTATGATTAGCATTTATTCTGCAAAGTGGAATGATTTCTGTAAAAAGCACTAATGTATAATATTGGCACATATATTGGAACGGAGTATTAAAACATATCTCAACTGAACGATGCTTAACCTACAGTTGTATTTTTATTTTATTGTTGTTGTTATTATAAAATAAACTTAAAATAAAGAGTTTAAAAATAAAATAAAGGACTTCTAGTTTTACTATAGTTCCTCAACTTTTCCAAACAAGTCTGCTGTTCAGCAGCAGCGATCAATTTTCAGGCTGATGGCCTGGGTTCTCATCATATCTCTATTTCTAAAATTAAACATGACAATACAATAAATTAAACATTAATGAGCTTGATGTTTTCTGGTGTGAGTGTCGGACAGTGATCGCTTGCATCAAGATTCTTGATATTCTGTTTCAAGGAGATCCAGATTCTGCCCCAACAAACTGTAAACTGCACTAGCAGTTTAATTGAACAATACAAAAATAGTCTAGAGATGTACTTAAGATAATGTGCAGTACTGAATTTTCAGAGTATGGTTTTTCTTTCTTTGCAAGCTACAGATAACATGCAAGTGAATATTAGTGGGCTTGCAAAACATTGGTTTGGGATTTTGTTGTTGTTTGGTATGAACTTCTATTAACAGTCAATTCAGGCTGTGAAATCATGTCTACTGTGCTTGACAGAACTGAGAAGTATTACAGGAATCCAAAATGTAATAAATGAATGAACTTTCTCCTTGGACAAGTGCATTGTGTCCTTAAAAATGCAAAGACCTTTGTGTTTCATAACACAATACTTCTGTTGTCTTACAGGTACATTTTATTTTGTTGGGAAATGAGTGACAGATTTTTACCTTGTTTGGATGTGAACTGCTGCAAATCTACAAAGATATTTTCTTTCCCTTTTTTAGCCAACAAGGCGATCTGCAAGATTGTCAGCTGTAAGTATTCATAAGAGTTTGTGTAAACATGAAGGCAAAGTCTTGTTTCATTCAAAACAACACAAGTTGGCACTGTCATGCCATATGATGATTGGTAAGGCAATATTACCTTGTTAAAAAGTTTAGGGGCAGAGTTATGTCCTTCTAAATCCATCAAGGCTTAGAAGGGTGTAACTGTTCAGGACTGCAATGGTGAGTTTCGCTTTGATGACAAAAAGAGCACTGGAACGAGCATAGTTTTTATTTACACATAAATATACAAGAACATCATAGTGGAAGCAAGTAATGTTCCTGCAACAGTGTAAAACCACTGATCCTGCCTTACATTCCCAGAAAAGAACTCTTTGTCAGCTCCAAGGTGGTATCCCAGTTTTAGCTAACCCCGGTTAAAACTCTCCCAATTCAAACTGGATAACTGGCTCCTGTGTCCCTGCCCACCCTCTTTCCTTTCCTTCCTTTATCCCTTAGAAGCTCCTTGATCCATTGATCTTGAGCAGCATATATCTAGTGTTGGAGGGATATAAGGACTGAAATCTTGCTACTGACAATGTAGCCTTGGGATCCCTTAGTAAAAAAGGCATGTCAGACACAGAGGCATTAGATTTATATGTTAAAAGGGGAGAGATATAATTTGATCGAAGTTCCTCATAAAAGCGGCATTCCAAGAGGGTATGAGCTAATGAATCAATAGAGCCAGAAGAGCAAGGACAGGTCCTGTCTGGGTATGGTATATTCAAAATTCTGCCCTGCATAACCATAGAGGGGTTAGCATTCAGTCTAGACAGAAGGCTCTGGAAAGACGAGGAGTTGTCAAATAATAAGTATAAGCAGGCAGACCACATGGTGATGGTATTCCGAAGAATGGGATGAACAAATGCAGCGAGCACGAAAAGTAGTGCTGTTATAACCTACCCACCCTCTAGCTGGAGGATATCACCTTCAAGAGATGATATCAGAAAAACATCACTGTTCCTTAAAGAATGTTAGGGCTGTTTTTGCCAGAGTTCCTGCCCACACACTCTTGCCCATTTCGCTGTGATCAAGCTAGCCAAATGTACAAGCAAGTCATTATTCATATTTTCAAATCAAGATTGGTAGCAACAGGATACACACTACTTTTTGTTACAAAGTCACGGTAGTGTTTGGGTTGATAGTTTCCCAAATGATTTTTGGTAATACCTGTTTTGGTTGGCTGATTCCTCATTTCCTTTTCAGGGAAAATATTCACTGTATGGTTCTATGAATGTATATATGCATCAAATCAGTGCAACAATTTCAGGAGGTGACTGGAAAGGGTTTCTTGCATTATAAGAGATACCATGAATAACAGACAGATATGTGACTTTTCAGCCAATCTGGCATAGATGAAGAGGGGACTTTGATTAAGAGATGGAAGCATATCTACAGAAGACATTTCTGGCTTCTTTGGCGTTAAATGTTAAGAAATCTGAAAAGGGGAAAGATGGCTGGTAACTGCTAACTGTGGAACTGTCTGAAACTATTTCCTAGAAACCAGCTCCGCCAAACCCTGAGCCTAAACCAAGGAAAACCACTAAGGTAAAAAAAAAAAAATCTGTCTTAACTCAAGTTTTTTTTTTTTAAAACCCAGTCATATAAGCTATATTAGCCTGCTGAATCTATTCTATTTGAATTTTAAAAAGATTCTTAATACTTATTTTTAAACTTGTCTATTTGGAATAGAAGAGGCTACATTCTAAAGTAAACTAATGAAATTATGGTTAACAGAAGAAACAGAAACTACTGAATGTCAGTAAATGCCATTAAGTTACTGTGGAAATTTTGAAGCAGTAACTGGAATACAGGATTGCATTTTGAGATTATTGCAACATAATTATTTTATTAACACAAACAAACCAGGGACAATCTCCATGTCCAGAAATGAAAACACATTCTGTTGAATGTAGCACAGCAGGTCCCCCTCCCATGGCAGCTGAAAATGCCCCCTGAAATCCTGTTTGTTAGTCTGCCCCAAGAACAGAATTTCTGAGGTCGTTTTGGGCTGTGGCAGGAAGGAGAACTTGTGCTCTGTGGGTGGAAGTCCTTACTCCCATGTAAATGCTGTTGTGGATCCAACCCTTAGGCTTGGATCTTATAGAGTAAGTGTAAGGACATACGTGGATGTGGTCTTTTCCCACTAGCTTTGAGAGACTAGTGAGAAAACACTAATGTTGAGGCTGCAGGAATTGAGTGAGCAACATCCATGTGGGGTTGAAGGAAGGAGGGAATCTAGACTGAGGCTGCTTCTGTACAAGCAGAATTTCTCGCCTCAGCTTAAGTATCACTGAATGAAGTGTAAGGAATCGGCAGTTTTGCCTGGATCCTCTCCTCACTGTAGCCCTTTCCAGCATCAGCGCTTTGAGGGCTCAGGACTGCTGGGTGAAGTGGTGAGCATTTCTGTGTGAGCTTCCTTATGCACATGCACCACAGGATCCTAAGTGCTAACTAATTATAGGAATAAGAGAGAGGGTTCCTCCTCTTGTGCTTTACAAAGTTGTCTGTGGGTTATATTTTGGTTACACCTCCAATTTATATATGTGCAATCATGTACATATAGAAAACAAATTAAGCATTGTTATCTCATATATTAACCATTTCTGTGTTATCAGTATAACTGTAACAAATTTTGAATTTCATTAAGATGCAAAAATAAAACGGAGTTTCTAAAGAGCAGTGGCTGAGATCCGGAGAAATGTATGGATGGGCTCGGGCACACTCAGTGAGATCTTGGAGTTACTTTCTTTGAACAGCAGCCCCTGAGGGACAACTGCTTTTCTGACTCGTCTCAGTTTCACATCAGCTTTACTCTGAAGCGTGGTGGCTGCTGATCAAGGAACACAAGCCCCTTGAATGGACAGATAACTAATTGAACCATTCTTTGACTCCCAAGCAGTGATTTTTCCAAAGTATCTTCCATCAAAGTATCTTCCAAATAAGTAGGAATTCTATAAGAATGTTCTTCAGATATTGTCTGGGACTTTTGCGCCAGTAGGCCACTGTGGCAGGATAATGGCACATCTGAAGCCTGGTTAATAAATACTTCACAGAACTGGAAGCATCACATGTAGCATCTGATGCTATGCAAAACTGTGGCAATGTAGCTTATTCTGACTACAGTGATAAAAGCATCAAAAGGGAGAGATATAAAAAGAAACAAACATGTTTTCACAAAGTTTTATTTTTAAGAGTTGTGCTTTACAATTAAATACTGTAGTTTGTACAGCTCTCAATACTTTTTTCGCCTTTGAAATTCAGTCGCATACCGTATTCCCCTCTCTCCCAACCTGGCAACAAATACCTTTCCATAGGAGATTCTCTCATGCCCTTCCATCGCTAACTCAACAGTAGGATTAGAGAGGAGAAGAATAGGGCATCTTCGGGGCCCTTATACCATGCATAGGTATAAAGTAGTAGTAATTCCTGATTTCAGTTCTTCCCAAATCAGGTTGTGTGTCACTGAAATTGTATTAAGTCACACAAATCCAGTGTGATGGCCTTCTTCGGGAACTTGAAGTCAATCCAGTTCTAAGCCGATAAGGAGGATGGTTCTTCTTGCATCTGGATTGCACCCCAGCCCCCTTCTTGGAACTTCACGTTCCTCATGTGGGTTATTACCCACAGTTTGAGAATATAAGTTAGAAATTTTCTCTGAGGTAACAGAAAAGACGCTCTGAAACCAAGCTAGTGCTCTCTCCACGGTGGCGAAGGGAGAACTGAGGGGGGAGCGCCCCTCCTCCCTCCGTCAACTGACCGTTGGGCGGACCGTTGCTCTCGGCCTGGGACAGAGGGGAGGGGGAGCGCTCCAGGCGTTCTGAAGCTCCTAAAAGCTTTCTAGTCAGTTCTCCGCGGCTGGCCTGCACAAGCGCAGTCCCATGCGGGACTGCACAGAAGCCACAAAGATGAATATAAGTTTGTTGGTTTATACAGTCAATAGGGTTGGTCCAAGTTAGATGCAGGTATATGCAAGGAAGCATTTCTCTGGATAATTAGGGGCTTCTGGTTTGCTCATTTCTTCCTGGGATTTGTGGCTATGTGTATAATACCATGGTCATTATCAAAAGGAAATTTGAGCATGACAGATACTAAACCAAGAGGTATGGAATAAAACTTGGGAATCCCAAACTTTGTAAATAGGTGCGAAAAGTAAAGAGTAAAGATACAAATGAATAAGCACCATTCTTCTGTACACATATCACACATAGAAATGTGAAATTTCTAAGACATGGAAATAATCTGAATTTCCCATTTATGTTTTTGGGTGGTGCTCCCCTTTAAGAAGTTGTTGCCCCAGGAGATTGGTAGGAGTTATTTTTAAAAGCTCATTCCCAGGCTAGTGGGGGCCTGATTTGGATGTATCATGTGCTTTATGTGAATAGACAGCTTGGTCATGAGTGGCAGACAACATGACAATATGTGGAAGATACCTGAAATTTGTGTTCTAGATCCCTATCGATAGCCAGCAAGTCATGTGCAATCCCTGTCTTTTTGTTTCTTGTTCCAAAAAAATTATTTAAGTGTTGAAAATTACTCTTAAAATTCACAGGATCTCCCTCAGAGCAAGTTGTGTCCCCCCATTGCCCTAGAAAGGCCCTCCCAGCAGCCTCTAACTCCTGCATCTATCCACTCTACCTTGTTCATTACTATTTGAAAGCCTCCCTCCTTTTATTCTTTAAACTATAAGTCCGGGCAGAGTTTGGGCATTTCCCAACAAAAAGTCCTCCAAAAACAAAAATAAAACTAACTTTTCAATAATAAATTAACATTAAATTTATTTAAATATAAGTAACTTATCTGCCTTTTAACCAATTAATCTAGTAAAAATGCTACAAGTAATAGATCTAATAACATTTCTATGACGATTAGATTTATATAGTGAAGTTCAAATGTACATAGCACTTTACACAATCTTACTAATTCTTACAATAGCCTTCTAAGGTAAGCTGGAAATTTAATCCGCATTTACATTTGGTGATGTCATGGGATCAGTCTGGCCCATGCCATTATTTTTCTTTGAAAATTTTCATCATTGACTAAAACATTATCTTAAAAAGCATTTCACTCATTTCAAAAGATAATATTTCAAGTGAGTTTTTTTAATGTCCCCTACATTTCCAATTTTTCCACTCGAAAAATTGGAAGAAAAAAGTCTTTTTTTGTGGGGGGGACAGAAACACCACTGATTTTGTCTGGATATTTTACAGACCTTCACATCTCTAATCACACATCATTCTTAATTGTGTAAGAGTCCTAACTTGGCTGCTCTCCCTTTCTGTTTATAAAAATAGCTGGATGCCCCTGTTCAGTTTATCACTTATTACAGAGGTCAGAGTATGAAATTTATGTCCTATAATGTAGATAAGTTAAACGTTTTGTTTAAATTCCTAGAGACAATAGGTACTAGTCTATATATCTAATGCCCAAGTCTGCCCCCTACCTGTGGATACTTAAATCCGCACATAGGGGGCAGGTTGATCTCCAGCATGTTTTTCTGCAAACTTGGGGAACCCCTAGGTCTGCAGAAAAATCTGAAAATTAAAAATATATACATTGGTGGGTTTAAATCCCCCCTTATATTAAAAAACAGCATGCACAGACAATGCACTTACCATGCAGGAGAGGATGACACCAGCAGCCTTGCTGGGCCTGGGTTGGTGGTGTTGGGGAGGGGGGGAGATGGGACCCCCCCCCACATGTTTTGCAGGCTCCCACTTGTCATCTCTAACTTTCATCAGACTGTCTAATCAAAAAGTGTTAACACATTGAAGGGATAGTGTGTTTCCCTCTCAGTTGGGCAAGCCCAGGACTGTTATGCAGAGGCAGGAAATGGCAAACCACCTTTGAAAATCTTTTGTCCGGAAAACCCCACAGGGTCACCATAAGTCAGCTGTGATTTGACGGCACTTTCTACCACCAGTCATTTCCTCCAGCTGTAGTATAGCTGGTTCTGGACCATAATTTACAAAGTGGTTCACAAAATGAACCACAAGCATCAGATTCTTTATGCTGTTTTTTCCCCCTTCCTTTCATAGTAGCTTACTCAACCCATGTGATGCTCAATCAGAGTATTTCGTCATCATTTGCAACTGTATTTTCAATGCACAAGATAGCAATATACAGCATTTTGTTGACTTCCACATGCGTGACAACAAAGAAGGCAAGAATTAGCCTGGATCCTTCTTCCCCCTTGTTTCTAAATCTTGTCCAAAGTGGGGAGAAGCATGGTCTCCTGATGCAAAAACAGAATACATATTCCTTCTCTTTTGTACAAGACATGGAATGGAAACAGTGAAGGAGAAAGCATAGGTCTATGTGGAATATGCAAATGAAATTCAATCTTATAGTTTTACTGGTAGAGGCAAAATATTCTTTACAAATTGGCAGGTGGTGTGAACCTTTTTTAGGAGATTCTGTTTGGGATGTCTGGTGGCCTAAAGTTACCTTGACTGAATTTAGATTGTTCATTTTTATTAGTCTGTTGGACATAATATGGGTATTTGGAGAGGCATAATTATTGGCAAACATTCTCTGCTTCGTAATACATATATGTCCCTGTCTTTGATCTATTATCAGAAGGAACCTGGAACAAAGACTAACAAAGGTGCTAAGGGGAAGAAGGATGAAAAGCAAGAAGCTGCAAAGGAAGGTACTACACCATCTGAAAATGGTGAAAATAAAGCTGAAGAGGTACTTTACGCACAAAGCTCCTGCTGATTCAGTCAGTGTGTTTTTGTAATTCAATTTTTTCAGCCATTGAAAGCATGTTCATAATATTTCTTTTTATTGCCCCATAATGTTATTACAGATTCGCATCTCTCGCTCCACTGTTAGTGTTTCAACATCCAGAGGTGCCCCACCCAGCACACTGTCAGTAAAAGGGCAGATTGAAACAGTGAAAGTTAAGGGTACGGTAGAGCATTCTGCATGTGTGCAGTGAATAGAAAGAGATAGTAGTGTGGTGCTTTTCATTGTGAACAATGGAAGCTAGCAGGTAAGGCTTCTATGGCTTTTGCAAATTAGGAAACAAAACATTTGAGAGTGTTTATAGCTGTCCTGTCTGTGTAAATATAGCATTTAAGTAGCCTGAATTTGGGGGCATGCAAACATTGCAGCAAAACGAAAGACTGCTTATGATGGGATTTTTTTTCATTCTGAGCTTTTTTAAGGAAAAGAAAGATAGGCATTCGGTGTTAGGCTGCCATAACACTTTTTTTCTTTACCTTTTCTCAGGCACAGAGAACTGAACCTGTAGAAGACAAGTGTGCGTGAACTAACATGAACATTTGAGGATGATTTTATGCACCTCCTGGACAACTTTTAAAAGATATTTTTATCAAGTATTTTGTAAATGCTAATTTTTTAGGACTTATGATAAGTTGACAAACTGTATATGAACATTTTCCCTCCCATACGTGTGCTTTTAGAAACTCCCAATGTTACCAAGTTTTTTTTTTAAGTATCAACTTAACATTGGAAAAAAAGTGTTTATAAGATCGGACAACCATTCCATATACTTGCTTTTCAGAAATGTATGTCTTGTGCATATGGTGATGTTTTTACCGTGGGTGTTTGGATTTTTCTTGCAGTTTTTCTAGAGCAATAATCTGTGGTGCTTTTGTACTTAAGGTTTATGCGATTTTAATGAAACATGTATAGATATGGCCACCTGATGACCATGTTCAGTTATTCGCTATTGGTTTAAAACAAAACGTCCTTTTGCCAGCAAAGATCATTTCCCAATATTTTCTCTAAATCAGTGATTTCAGGATCAATGGTAAAGGTCATGGAAGGTCGGAATTGCACTGCAACCTAAATACACTTACTTGGTAATAAGATCCATTGTTTAGGATCCGTGTACCAGAGGACTTAAATGCAAATATTCCAACTAAGTGGCTTGTAGGCAAACGCCACAGTGGTTTGTGCTCATTGTGAAGCATTTATGATACATTCAAATGTTTACATCAGTTTCATAAGTGTGTACTTACGATGCATCAAGCCAAATATACAACCAACCAACATATACTGTTGCTTGCCAGGTACCATAGAAGTCCTAGAGCCTCAGAACTCATCAGGCTGAGGCAGTCAACAAAAATAAGAAGTTTCATGACCCCCTGGTAGACTACATATGACTCGATGGGCTGCATGGACTTGATGGGCCATACTCTGTGAAAGGCCTGGCATAAAAACAAGAGGCCTATTCCAGACCAAGTGACTTTTTCTGCATTCTTCACTATATCAGCTTAAATTGACTTTATAGTACTGTAAAAACACAGTGCAAATTGATTTATATCTTGATTGAGAGATACAGAGGAACAGCTTTGATTTCATTCTTACATATTTCAAACCAACCCCCTTTTTTTTGTTTTACCAGAGATGATTTTCATGTAAAGATCTAAGCCTACAGGATCAGTCCTCTGTCTGCTTCAATTCTTAATCCAAATTTGGTAATTTCTCTTCTGCTTTATTTAACAATTGGTGATTAATGTATCAAAGCTACAGTTAAAACAGCACTATGTGTGGTACCTGGTAGAGATAATGTAAGTGAAATATATTTTAAGAAGTCTGTGATTGTGCTGGTGGTGTTCAATTAGATGACTAATTTTAATACCTATGTTAACACTGCTTCAGCCCATTATAAGCACCTAGTGATTTCCCATCTGTTTTTCTCATATATATTTTTGCCTGGGACTTACATGTTTCTTTTGGGGGGAGGGGGAGAAGATAAAGGAACATATTTCTTGTCCTTTGGTAACATTTATTTTTATTGCTAAACTGGTGGCCCTAATGTTTGGGGATATATGCATGTTTCAGTCAATAAATGAAGTAATTATCACCCAACCCTAGTGTCCTTATTTGGTATTTGGCAAGAATTATACCACCCACAGTAGCCGCTTTCCAATTCCTTAGCTTATCTGTGCTACTCTTTCCAAGTATACATTTACAGAGGTGAATGAAAATGATAAAAAATGCAACGAGAGTATATATTCTGTGGATATGTAAAATAAGGTGCTATAAACATTCAAGGCAAGTTTTATGCAAATACATTATAGCTTCATTAGCCTCATCTAATGACAAAGACCTGGGGCCCTGGATTGTTCAGTTTTTTTTAAAAAAAAAGCATACACAATTGCTCTATGATTTGCTTTCTACAGTAAAGCTCTATTGACTTTGTTATTTAGCTTCTATCACATGCACACACTAATGAATTTCTTTGCAACATCTCTTTGATGTGAGAAGGTATTATTATCCTCTATCTTACAGATAGGTAATTAAGACACAAGAGATTTATTGTCCATTCCCTAAAGCTGTTCTACTAACAGAAAGTAAAGTGAACAGAGCTTGTATTGAACAGTCTTTTCTTCCAAGCTGTTGGTCAAACTGGGCAAGTTAGGAACCGAACAGAAGGCTCCTGAAATGTAATGTTTTAATCTTTTCATTTGCAGAATTCTCACAGAGCCTAATTTCCTTATAATTTTACAATCATGAATACATTGTTGGCCAAACTGTCATTTATGTAGACAGGGTATTTAAAAAGTCTAAACTATTGTGTGACAGAAATGTTACATAGCATCACACTTTTAAGGCATTCTTTAATACACAGAATGCTGGCAAGTTTCACTGTAACGAGGTATATTCTTTAGCTCTTAATCCTTAAACAAAATATGTAATTCTGTTGTATTCCTCAGCAAGTCTATTCCATTTCAGGGATGGAATGCTTCCACTATGAAGTATTAATCTGACACCTGAGGAGGCCATTGCAAGTGATTTTTTAAAAGTAAAATGTATTTAATGTAATATAATAAGTACCTGGAGTTACAAAGAACAGAGGAAGACAGACCATGAAGTGTGTGAGAGAGAAACAGTCTAAACTATAAAAGACCTCCATTAAGTTAACTCAGATAAAGGTATCTGGGGAGGAAATTCAGAGAAAACTTAACTGTAAAGAAAAATAATAATGAAGAAGCTTGTAGACAGATACAACAGGCCCAATCAAAAGTCGGAGACTTAACACCATAGGCAAAGAATATGACTAACTGAAAGAATAAAGATTATTATTTAGGAATGTTACTGTAAGAGAACCATTATGCTGGAACATGGAGCAAGGTACAAGATAGTCGCAGGGAAATAAGCAAAAAGACTAAAAATTACAGGTAACTTTGTAACAAAGAACAAGGATGAGGATAGAGAGGGGCCTAGAAAGGACTAAGGAGTAAAATTTGTGTAAGTAAACATTGGGTCTTCTGGGAAAGTACGTGAATGTGAAACCACACAGTAGTTTGCATTCTGCAAGTGTAAACATGTTTCTTGTGGTGACTGGAAGTTTCTCTCTGTCTCCATGAGAGACAGTGTGGTGTACCATTTAGAGCAGGGTGCACAACTCAAACTTGTAGGTGGGCCATAAGGGATTCTTGAGTGATGCCTGGATCCGTTCTAGTAAACAGCATTACAGATAAAAGCATGTGCCAAATTTTAGCATTGAGTGACCCAGAAGCAGCTTAAGCACTGGGGTTACACAAGTCCCCCCATTGTGACATATAGGTAATTCAATGTTCCATTTTCAGATTTCTCTATAATTTGGGTGCCTTGATACATATGAAAAAAACTTGGCACACTAACTCATTGAGGAGTACCTCAACAATTTTGATACCATATGAGTCAGCCAGTCATAGAGGCCATATCTGTATTGAAATGCTAGTTATCTATTGATCATTTCTTATAAAACAGAATAAAGATCTTTGCTGCAAAGGGGGTTGACTACCAGAATATATCTCTACTAGAAGAATTAATTTTGCATGATTGTATATTTTTTCATTGAATAGCAGATAATTGTAGGTTCACAATCAATCCTCATACACCATTAAACATTGCTTATTAATAAAGTCCTTTAGTCAACCCAGGGTTTTGTCACTATATTAACTTTTGATTTGACAAGTACAAAAAATTACACAGAAAATGGCCAAATAATGTTTTTCCCCCTCTCCCAAGTGCTGTTGCAGGGGCAGCAAAGAAAGCAGCAGCTAGTGTTCATCCCTCCCTGTTCCCCAGAACCCAAGCTACCAGTATTACGGGAACAAGAATGCATCAGACCTGCAACCCATCAGTTGCCTGTCTAATAAGGCAGCAGGTGCTGTTTATCTCTACTTTGCTGCCTGAAATAAGTCTCTAGCCAGACACATTAATGTTTTTCATCCTGGGAACCACCAGGGAACGGAAGTTTGAGTGCTACTGCTGCCTCATCCATGGTATAGCCTACCTTTAATTAATCCAAAACACAGACAGGCACATGAAACAAAAAATGCTTCAGCTCCCTCCTCCTGAGTAGCAACTGCCTTGCCTTTCTTTCCCACTAGGGAATTGCTTAGGTATACCTAGATGCTGCTTCTTAGGTTACACCAGGAGGGGGTTTTTTGGGTGCATCTGTTACAAACACTGGAAAGAACTGGTGCTTTTTATACTGTGATCAGCCAATGATTATGCTCCATTTCCTGTTTACTCACACAATTCCATATTTCATTAAGAGGTACAAGCTTTAATAGACCATCTGAACAACAGTGTTGCCCTCTCCCCTCTCCTTTATTATCAGAGCCTTTTCATTTTATTTTTAGATCCATTTGAAGAATTAACACGGGCCATTATTGTTGGTCATCTACCTACACGCCATGTTACTATTGCTGATTTACATGATTCCAAACCAATCTGGTTCAGGAACATACTGGAAGAAGAAAGTGGAAACTAATGAATTCAGGCCTTACAAGTGGATGTACACTTACTTTGCTAATCATGTTTGCTGTAGGTAACAAGTATTTCATTGACATTTCCTGCAGCAAACAAATCAAGTTTGAATAACACACACATGCTCTTTTAAAATCATGAGCACAAAGTGGGCAGTGGGTGTCCCATCATGGTGCTTTAAGAAAGCGTATTTGTCATTCACACTTTATTGGTTTGCAGCAGACGCTAAGTGTGGAGCTGTTCTACCTTTGAACAAGGCCACATAATAAATTTAGTATATGGCTTAGTGACTGCAGTTAACACAGGCCTGTTACTGCTATTTTTCCATAGTTATCAAGTACCAAATCCTGAATCTTCCATTGCAGTTGTATGTTTTTGCACTGGTATTTCTTGTTCAAACATTAAGCTTGATACATTAATATCACGCACAGCGTGACTGATCTGGGCCACAGAGGTCTTCTGAGATGCTATTAGTGACCTTTCCTTTCCTTTTATCCCTTAGAAGCTCCTTGATCAATTGATCTTGAGCAGCATATATCTAGTGTTGGAGGGATATAAGGACTGAAACAAATCTTGCCACTGACAATGTAGCCTTGGGGTCCCTGTCGCTTAGTAAAAAAGGCATTATGTCAGTCACAGCGGCATTGGATTTGTATATTAAAAGGGGGGAAATATAGTGCGATCGAAGTTCCTCGTAAAAGCGGCATTCCAAAAGGGCATGGGCTAATGTGTCAATAGAGCCAGAAGAGCAAGGGCAGATCCTGTCTGAGTATGGTATATTCAGAATTCTGCCCTGCATTACCATAGAAGGATTAGCATTCAATCTAGCCAAGCAAAAAGCTTTACAGAGACGAGGAGTTGTCAGATAATATGTATAGGCAGGCAGACCACGTGGAGGGGGTATTCCGAAGAACTGGGATGAACAGACGCAACGAGCACGAAAAGTAGTACTGTTATAATCGAGCTCTTTAATGCGCTTTGCTATTAGTAACATCCTTTGTTGAGTATTGCATAGCATATTTTACAAATGACTGAAATACATTCCATTATTTACTGGAGTTAATATTTATTAATACTTCCTGAAACTAGGAGTGTAATTCTTCTATGTTTGGTTTCAAATTCTTACACGAAATTTTTCACCATTACCTACATTTTTCGTTTTTAAAAATAACTTTTGATTGCAGTGATTACGGTAATTACTTTGATTTCAGAAAACACTGCTTAAAATATGTTATTGGACTGCCTAAGCTTTTTTTTTCAAATGGGAACACATTTTTTGAATGAAAAACTGCTGTCCATCTGTAGTCATAATGGCTTAAGACCAGAAGACTCAGTCTGGGAGTGGAAAGATTTCTGCCCATGGAGTGCAGTTTTTTTTACTTCCCTCCAAGTCTAAAATGCCCCCTGAATTTGAGTGGCATTTTTGGCTGCAGAGGAAGGGGCAGGCAAGAAAGTCACACTGTATGGGCAGAAGTCCCTCTACTCACAGAAATGCCCTGCTAGATTCAAGCCACCTGACTAGAAGCGTTCTAGGCTATTTATCAGTATATTTTATTTTGGACCTAACCAAACAATACAAAGACCATGGCTTGTCATCATTGTAGATGGCCAGTGTTACCTAATCCATACCACCCCCTCCCCAATTTCTGATGTAAGAGTCTGAATCCTAATATTTTAAAACAATGAACTCCAAACCCAGAATGGTGTGAGGCTCTGGAGCCTAGATTCTAGGCTAAACTCTTTACAGGTACTTGAAAAGGGCAGAGACCTGGAAAGTCTTTTAGAATTCCACTCATCCCATTTTTATTAGGAATTTCATACAATTATTACCCTTTGCTTCAGCATTACTAAGTTTAAAAAATGAGACTTAAATAATTCACTGTTTTTCCTATTCCAATTATGTGCTACAAGAGTTGTTCAAGTACGTTAAGGATCAGCTGATCCACGTTACATAATCCTGACTATATCCCCTAGAACTGTACAACAGGATGGCTTTATTTCTGCTGGAAAGAGAATTTTTTGAATGTAGCTTAGTGAAATACGTAGCAAATATGCAGATCTGATATGTTAAAAAAATTACTGCATTATAGTGGAGCTGATGGTTTGTATAGCTAGGAACACAATGCTGGAGGGCAGAGAATCAGGCTGTTGGAAAGATTGGGGGGAAAGGACAAATTGAGTACTAACTGTGTTTCCTGTATATTTACAGTTTAACAAACAAAATGTGTGAGACTGTATCAAATTTGTTTTCTATTTTTGCATATAATTAATTTATATTCTGTAACACTAATAACTTTGACCACCATATGGCAGGAAGCTGTAGGGCCCCAAGCTTTTACTTTATGCTATTACTTTTTTAATACTGAAACTTTCTGCAGTCGAAGAAGTATAACTATATTTTCTATCTTCCTATAGTTAATGTAAAGGCTGTTGGCATATTTCTAAATTGCTGAGAATCAAAAGACAACTCTTTCATATTTAGCAAATATATCCTAATTTAAGTTGAATAAAATTCTTCCTAGTTGACCTAACTTGGAATCAAGTCTTATTTCTGAGTGAATAGATTTAGGATTAGATGGAAATCCCACTGATAATCATAGAAGTTTTAGTTTTAGTTAGCAGTTTACTCATTTTTTTTCTTCCCCTGCAGTCACCCCATTTTACAGGCTAGACTCCCATAGTCAATCTTCATCAGTAAAAGATTTTGCTGAGGCCATGGGAGTGCATCAAGTGACAGTTTAGTGTTCAAGGGAGGCTACTTAGCTGTTGCCTCCACTCCTACTGATAGTTTCCCCCCATCTTTTGCTTCCACTACTTGGCTGAGCACAAATATGTATATTCTTTAGGATGAGCTGGTAAGTTAAAGGCAGTGATGTAGGGAACTACAACTCCTGGAGTTGTATTCTATATTATATTTCCATCACTCCAATCTGTAGATCTGCATCATTGCAACGGGGCAGGGAGTAGAATAAGAACATAAGGAGAACATAAAAAAAGCCATGCTGGATCAGACCAGTGGTCCATCTAGTCCAGCATCCTGTCTCAAACAGTAGCCAACCAGTTGTTCTGGAGGGCCATTAACAGGGTACAGAGTTCAAGGCCTTCCTCCAATGTTGCCTCTTAGCAATGACATTCAGAGGTTTTATTGTGAAGGCTTCCTCTAGTCACCATGACTAGTAGCTACAGATAACCTCCCCTTTTAAAGTGATAGACTGTGGCCATCACTACATTCTCTGGGAATGTGAACAGCACTATGATACATGCTTCAGAGAAAAGCATACCTTACTATACATCCTTATAGCACACACTGGGGCCAGCCACAGCTACAGTTCTTTTAAAAAATCCTAAAATATGCAGACATAAAGAAATCCAACCACCTCAGGCAGCATATTGAATAAAGCAGAACAGCAAAACCCCTTTACAGTAAGGAAATTATAACTCTGCCAACCCCATTCTGTGCTTATTCAGAAGTGAAACACAAATTCAAAGAGATTTATCAGTCTCCTTGAACTCAGTAAACTTAATTCTGAATAAACATACATTGGCTCAGGTTACAAATTTTCACACTTTTGAAAATATGCAGTGTGGTTACACGCAGTATTAATGTGCAGCTTTACAAACAACATATAAATGCAGAATCAAAAAAGATCACCCCTAACACTGGGCTATACTTTGCTTCAAAGCTAAACAGTGTGGCTACCATGGATATTTTCAGTACAGATTCAGGCCCATTGGTAGCTTCACACCACCTTAACACATTAAGCAGCAGCAAATGATTTGAACACGTGGGGAAGCTGCAGCCATCCTAGAGCATTTACAAAAGTACATGCACGTTGCTTGTATTTACACGTCACATTATAAATATGTGGGAACCCTCAGGAGCATTTATGATTTCTTCTTATTGCATTTTTCCTATATGAAACATTGATGGTAGCTGCTTTCAACTACTGTATCTTCAAAACAGCTGTGCTACCTACCATCACTTGCTAGAGTTGCAATATTTAACTAGTAGATTAATAGCATATTTATCAGTGAGTAAATATTAAATGTTACAGTGGGAAAACTGAGGGCACAATTCTTAGTGTTTCTGAAGTGATTTCTGTGCCTGTAATAAAGAAATGTTAACTGACCCCTTCTAAAAAAATGAGTTGGCAGATTTTATTTATTAAACTGTACATTCTCAAAAACAATTTTGAGTCCCGCTGATGTATAGAATAATTAGGAATATATTGAAGAAAACTGACATTTACCCATTACTGACCTTTTGAAATAAGTATAAGGATTTTTACTGATGTTTTTGGGTAAGCAGCAGGGGAATTATTGTTGGGTGGTTGGTGGGAGAACTGGACTTTATGGTATACAACAGGGTCTTCTGGAGGGATTAAGTAGCATGTTTTTAGGATTCTAAATTGTTTTTTTATTGTTACGCATACCACTTAGCAATGTTTTAACCACTTGATACAAAAAAAAGCACACACATGTATTGAGAATGCAGTAAAATTGAAATTTATTTTAAATTTCAGTAGAAGACAGATGATTGACTAAAATGCTTTGATTGGTGGACAGCCTTTCTTATAATGGGTCATGTAAGCAAAACAATTCAACAGAATGTTCTGAGCAAATAGGAATAATGGATCTTCCATTTATTTTACTATAAATTGCAAATGTAAAAATAATAGGTTTCATCTATTTTTAGTACAATTTTTAATGTACATGTAAAAACAGACATGACAAGTGTTTGGAAGGAAACAGACTATTTGCATGCATAACTCAGGGTTCCCTAGCATGGTGCCCACCAGTACTTCCCTGGGCACTCGCCCAGCTTTTCAGGAAGTGGTTGGACCATTTTAAGGCAGGGCTTCTTATTGGCTTCCTTATTTCAAAAAAAAAAAAAAGAACTTTCCACAGTAGATGAGGACTGGTAAGCAACTGGGCTTTTCTTAGACAGTCTGTGGTTCCATTCCTCCTTTGGGATTTCCTTCTTCCCAGGAGTTGTATGGAGGGAGGTATTCTGTTTGGCTCCATCTCCTGATGCAACCATTTGGGGTTTGGTTCTGCTTCCTGTAGCAGCCATTTTGGGGTAGTGCTCACCCCACCCTCTCAAAATTCCAAAAAGATGCCTGCAGCCTTAAACAGGTTGGAGACCCCTGGTATAACTACAATTGAGCCACAAATTTGGAGGATACAGAAGCCATTGTATGCAATTTTGAAATTTTACAAATATATTCAAGCCCTTTATGGCTTTTAAAGAGTTTTTGTTGTTTGTAATCACATTCAGTATTGTGTAAACAGAAACATGGATATCAGGCTACACCAGCATACCCACAAAGACATTTTATTTTTAATCACTGTATTTATACTCTACTTTTCTCATTGAGACTCACAGTGGATTCCAGAGTGTAAGTTAAAGTGGCTGTCCGAAGCCACCAAATCAAACAGCCTTGAAAAATAGTCTGCTGAACATACAACTGATGGATGGACTCTAAAGGAAAGTATATTTCTAGTCTTAGATTTTTGCCTTATTAGAAAGGAACTTACTTAAAAACCTTTCCCTCAATTAAAATATCATTTTGTAAATTCACATGAAACTTTGCTAGTCTACTCCTATTTATTTTAATATTTTGTTCCCTAAAAAAAACAAAAAACTTTTACTAAGCTCACATAAACATATATAATGTTGCCTTAGGCTGCCAGACCACTGCTTCATCTAGCCTTGTTTGGGGGCTTCCTAGAGGCACCTGGTTGGCCACTGTGTGAACTGACTGCTGGACTTGATGGGCCTTGGTCTGATCCAGAAGGGCTTTTCTTATGTTCTTAGCCTGGTGCCATCTAGTTCAACTGACAGTGGCTCTCTAGTTTTTCAAACAGATTTCTTTCAATGTGATCACCTCAAAACTTTTAAACTCGAGATTCTAGGGGATTCAATTTGGGACTGTCATTGTGCTCTGCCAGTATGGTTCTTCTTCAGAAAGTGCAGGTGTGCGGACTCCAGATGAGAGGTTACTTACAAGCCTGTATAAAAAGTCTGTAAATGGAACATTTTGGAAAAGACAACTGGAACACAAAGTCTGAATAGTAATGAGTAGCTTAAAATCATGCCTATTGATGCATTTCAAAAACGTTTTCAGTTTCTGGTATTAGTAAACTTAAACAGGCAGCACAACTGTTTATTTCTTTCTACTATCTAGAATCAGTAATAATCTGAAATCTTTTATTACAAGAATGCAATATCACAGTATACCATTCAATTATATCACGACACTGCCATACCTCTAGGAAGGCTACTTATTTGACTGCGATCACAAATGAGTACTGCATGGATCCCATCTTTCCCATACAACGAAGATAGGAACTGTCAAGGCTGAGATTTCACCAATCAATTATGTGGGATCTGGGTTCGTCCCCTATTCTTCCTTCTCCACTGACAACACATATTGAAATAAGTTTAACCTTTTTTGAAAAGTTCCTGCCTTCGGGGCTGGGTATTTAAGCTCTTAAAAGTAGACATGAATTGTGAACAGACCTCCCAAAACCTTCAGAATTCTCCACTGCCATCTTGAGTTTACCTAAGGTACCAAAAAGCCAAGGTAAGAAAAACTGCAAAAACAGTATATTTCTGTATTGTTGCAGAAAGTTACAGTTTGACTCATAGTTTCTCTCAGTCATGTTCTTGTGAACTAAACCTTCATTCACTAGGAAAGAGCTATAAGCTGCTCAATCTCCTTTTGGAAACAGCAAAAATGTATCTGGAATCAAGCTCCAGAAACGCTTGTATATTACATAACCTACCTTACTTTTTTATTACAACTTTTTAGCTGAGAAACTCCAGCTGTATGACTGATGCAACTGGGAAAGGAAGTGTATTGTTCAGGGGCAAATTTGAAATGGAAGAGATATTATGAAGCACACAGAGCAACACTTTGCACAGGCATGGGGCAATGTACTCTGCTATCAACAGACTATCATTCCTCATTAAGTCCCCATCTCAATATTACGATGTTAGCCTTAGAAGCCTGAGGTAACATTAGGCCCGAAGTTACATGCAGAGCTGCATAGACACATAAGGAAAACAATACAGATGTGCCTACAGATTAATCTAGCATCATAAGTGCATAATTAGCACTTACAAATAACAAATTCACAAAAAACACCACTACTTTGGAACAGCCTAAGCATGAAATATTGAAAAAATAATATGAGAGTTGAGTATTCAGTTCTAGTTTATGTCAGGAAATGACCTCAGTTTTGGTTTCAAGTACCCTTTTAAAGAAACAAACTTTTACAAGACATCCCACATACAGTCAACTGTTACTCAATTCCCAGTTATAGAATATGCCTACATTTAAAAACCAACCACCCAAAAACCTTCCAACTATTTCACACACTTCTTTGGTTAAGGGGCAAATTTGAGGAAATATTTTCATTAAGTAATTTGTAGTAGTAATTTGTAGCCTTGACTACGTTTGTAAAACAGAATCTTCTCATACAATGCTTTTTGTTGAACATTACTTATGTTGAAATATGGAAGGTAGGAAGTGTAAAACAGACAAAGCAAGACACCAGCTATCTTAGTTTCTCTCTTTCCCCAGTTCACCTGCACAGTCATTTTTAAGGACTTCTAGCAGTACTTCTCAGTGCACTATTTCTGTCAATACTGTCTGTGTTATTAAAAACTTTGATGTAAATATGTTTCTATTTTGGTAATAATCCTTTAACTTAATGTTAACTATGGTATTTGACATTTAGGAGCATTAATCTTTCCGAAAGACAAATTTTCCCCAGCGTTTTTAATTGTAGGTCTGTTTACAAAATGTATCTCAGCATGAAAAGTAACACCTCCCTTGGGGGTGATGCCAATAATGTTTTCATAGGGACTTCAGCCTTCTGATTTAAGAGAATAAGCATTAATATATACTTAGGCACATCAATGCGGAGTTCTATTTGCAAGATACCTTCAGTATTTAGTTTTTGTGAAAGCTCAGTTTGTATTACTATATTTTGTTTTTAGTTCACAGAAAAAATGATTTCTCCCTTCAAAAAGAAGAAACTGAACTGTATGTCAATATGCTTTTATTGAAGATTTTCTCATTTCTCTATAAATGGGGAAGGGGGGAGAAAGGAAATGCATCTTTCTAAGTTTCCTAAACACTAGCATTCCTTTCACATGGATTTAAACATCCTTTATAGAAATCCAAATCAATACTACATACTAACAGTAAATACAATATAATTTTGTAAAATTAAGGCCAATATAGCTTTATTATAGGCCACTGGTACACATTTTAAACAGCCATTTTAATCTGAAAAGGGGCAATCTTATTTGCGTAAAGCATGCCTCATTGTAAAAGGAGGGGTTCACAAAGAACCATTACATCTCAATGACACAGTGGAACTAAAATATTTCTCTTTAGAGATAAATCCAGATCACACAAACACACAGAATAAAAAGGTCTTGCAAGATATACTACTTGAGACACTGTAAACGTTCAGAAATCGATTTTTCCTGAAAAAAGGAGCCCAACATATCTTACTGGGTTTAAATACCACATGCAGCTAAAATATACTAATGGAATATTGTTACCATTGCAATTAAAGAAAACCATCTCTAAATGTAACACATCAGACAAATCAGTCTTCTCTAAAAGAAAAGTGTGACTCCCATGTAAAACAAAACCCATGACCTTATTGCTGAAGAATAATTTTAAAATGAAAGAACTACATCCTCTGTTTGCCTGTTTGGTGGACCATATTTTTGTAAACATAAAAGGATACACGGGGGATTCAACCACCACAACATTATTGTGTAATATATTAACAGAAAAGTGGAAATTATGATAGTCGAACCAATCTTTTTAAAATAAGCTTTCAGCCCTTGAAATTAATAATAGTACAGCAAACATACAATATAGTGACAGTACAACAATTCACAAACAATCTGAAAAACAACTGGATTCACTTTCCAGCTTTAGCAGCACTATTCATGTTCTACATGCTTATTTCAAAAAAGGCCCATGAGTAAGGGAATGCTTTATTGGGGGGGGGGGGGAAATCAGTGAATTAAAGCTGTTTTACAATCCTGCAGTATATCAGTTTAAGATGGCTCAAAAGCATATCTCAGTGGGAAAAAAACAGTGAAAATGAAAATACAACAGTGCTCGTAAGCCACAAAAGCTAGTAAAACTAATCACAAAATTCACAATTAATGCAGGTTAAATGAATCCCATATTAATTTGTTAAACTTACCATTGCCAAACGTGGACTGCCTCGATAACAGCCTTTAAGGTTAAGTACAAATAGTGCTAAACTGGCTACATTTTTACAGATTTCTGGAATTATAGTGAATTACAGTACAGTTTTTTCCTATTTTGAGGAATACACTGAAGGTGAAACAGTAACTTGAGTGTTGTGTTTCAATGCAGCCACTGCTGCTTCCTTGTAGGCCCAGGCCTCAATAACTTGACCTACAACTTTATACTTGAAAGACCCTAAAAATCACTAAAATGCTATATGGCTAGTTTCAGCTAGAAGCCACAGTCCTTTTGATCAGCAGGAGAAAAAATTAAGCCTACTTTAAGGTATGTTATCTGTCGCCTTGCCTGATCAGCTTTCAACCAATTTTACACCCGTAACTTCAATAAAACATGTCATTATTTTTGTCAATATGGCAATCTTTTTCCCACCTGGATTTCCCATCTCCACCCACGGATATATTTCAGTTCCAACATTTACCGTTTAAAACAAACAATTTTATTATTAGCTCCCATTTTATTGACACATTTTCTATCACCAGGTATGTCCTGCAGTCAAGAGAACCCCCGTTACATTAACCAAAACAGCAAAAAAACAAAAAAACAAAACAAAATGTAAATGTAACCATTAATCGTTCTCCCCCAACGATAAGCCTCGATGTCTTATCGATCCCACTGCAAATTATTCAAGTCAGCCATCCATTACAACCTTTTTTTTGTTTTGCTTGTCTTCACTTGCACAATAGTAGATTTAAAAAAAAATATTGGAGGGAGAAAATACGAACAGTAGTCAGGACAAACACTGAAGTTAAAAATGAAGTTATTAAGAACAAAGCACGGTTAATCACACCATGCAAGTCATTTACCCCAGCAGCGGGAGAGAGAGAGAGAGAGAGAGAGAGAGGGAGAGACAGTAACAAAGGAAAACGCTAATAGACCTGGTGCTGGAAGCAGCTTCTCAAAGACGAAAAGGGCATTTTTTTTTATTTCTCATCCACACAACATTTTTTTCCCACGCACCCCGAGTAACATTTAGTGCAATAAACAACAACAACAACAGAGGACATCGTAACTTACAAGCAGATGGAAATCTGTAGCATTTAAAGGAGACAAGTTGGGACACGAGAGAACCCTGTCGGACCCCCTCCCCCCCTCAAGGCCCTCATAACGCAGACCCAGCAGGGGCCCCTCGAGGCCGCCTCACCCGCCGGGGCCAACGGTCCCTGGGGGGGGGGCATTTCTGCCTCACTCGGTTCCTACTCCGGCTACATTGAAACAGAGCCACTTCCAGCGCCACCACCGCCACAGGCCTCCCTCCCCTCCCCTCCCCCCTCCGCGCGCGCCGTATCCCTCCGCCTAGGCCTGCCAGCCCTTCGTAGAGAAAGCGCCTTTCAGCCGAGCTGCCCGCCCACCAACCCACCCACTTACCCCGCCCGCCGCTGCTGCGCCGACATCTTCTTTGCTCGGCTTCTCAGTCCATCACTAGCCGCCTTCTTCTTTTTCCCACCCCCCCTTCTTCTTCTTTCTTCCCAGCCCAGTTTGACTGGGAGGATCTCGGGGGGGGGGGAGGGGAGCGCCTTGCGGTGGGCGTTGGACAGGAGGGGGGTGTGCGCGCCCGGAGGAAGGGAGGGGGCCGGGACTCTTTGTCTCGGCGGAGGGATCGCGCTCGCTGGCGCTGTGTCTGGCGAGGAGGTGGAGGCAGCAGCGGCGGCGGCAGTAGCGGCGGCGGGTTTTGCTGCGCGTTGTTGTTTCCTCCCTCCTGCGCGGGGGCTTGAATGGTGGAGCCCAGGCTCTCGCCGCCGAGCGAACGGTGACAGCTGCCGGGCGAGCCGCCGACGGGGGAGCTCGGCCTCCACCAAGCCGGGCTCCTCCGCTCACCATGTCCGGGGACGGCGGCAGGCACACGGCGGAGCTGCGAGCGGGTAAGTGCGAGCCCGGTGGGCCGCCGCCTCTTCCCCGCCGCCTTTCCCCTCACGCTGCGTGTTATCTTTTTTTTGTCGCCCGCAGAGCTCTATTTCCTCATCGCCCGCTTTCTGGAGGACGGACCCTGCCAGCAAGCGGCTCAGGTACACAGCGGCCGGGGCTGGGCCTGCGGGTCGGGGGGCGCCTCTTTCGGGCTCGGCGGCGCCTCGCCCTCGTCTCATCTCTCCCCCCCCCCTCTTATTTTGTTGTTCCTGCAGGTCTTGATCCGAGAAGTGGCCGAGAAGGAGGTAAGTGGTGCAGCGCGTCCTCGCCTCCGTGCGCCTCGCCTGCCTCCGCGCGGTTGCAGCGGCCTCGCCTCCTCCCCCATGGCGGGCGGGCGGGCGGGCTGGGCGTCCGCGCTCCAGGGGAGTCTTCTGGGAAGGGGGGGGGGTTTACCCTTAGTGACGGGGGGGGGCATCTCTCTTTCTTCCCCCTAGCTGCTGCCCAAGCGCACCGACTGGACGGGGAAGGAGCATCCCAGGAGCTACGAGAGCCTAGTAAGAGAAAGCGGCCGGTCGG
The DNA here is from genome assembly GCF_029931775.1 of Euleptes europaea. Lineage (NCBI taxonomy): Eukaryota > Metazoa > Chordata > Lepidosauria > Squamata > Sphaerodactylidae > Euleptes > Euleptes europaea. Next base: position 49,602,382 of record NC_079321.1, on the reverse strand, counting down.
CGTGGTTGCGATGTGCTGTGCTGGAGAAAGTTTGCGAGCAGCCCTTTAAAAAATTGAATTTCCCGCAATTTTTTTTTAACATCCAAAAAACCTGTTTTCAAACTCCTGGGTTTTTTTTTTTGTTTGTTTGTTTTTTTGCTACTGGGCGCGTGAGGTGCGTTCAGTGGGGCGATAAGGTGTTTTCTCGGAAGTTGCCTATCTGGGGGTCTTTGGAGTTAGGGTAAATAATAATAATCCGACTAATGCGAGAGCCCCAGAGTCACTGTGCTAGAAATAAAGGTACGTCATGGATGTTGTGCAGGGAGAGCAGAAGGCTGGGAGGGGAGGAGCGAGCAGAGAAAGCTTGCAAGAGCCAGCCAGGCCTGTTAGGAGATGGGGGCGCTCTGCTCCACGCAGCCCTGCTTCGCGCGCGCGCGCACACACACACACACAAAAGGACTCAGCAGCTATTGAGCAACTGTAAGCAATCTAAATGCTCAAATCTGCAAGTCTCTTACATTTTTTTTTTAATTGGGACAGACATAAATAAAAGCTGTGTATTAGTTTGCTGCAGTAACTGTTGTGCCCCTCTTTGACTTACACTGCCTGTGTTCTTGAGCGTAACTTTCAGAGGAGAATGCTAACTTAAATTGATGCCTGTCTGACCCTAGTAACTTCATGGACCAGTTTGCTGTTTTGTCACACAAATGCCCTGCATTCATATATCACATTAACAATAGAATGTTTTGCCTTTGTCTCGAATATGGTTTTGCTTGTCAGTTTTGTAAGATGCAGTGTTTTTTAAATTTATTTACTTGCACCCCAAAACTGTTTTTGCGTTTCTCACATTTCTGATATTTGAAGCTCAGTATTTTCATTAATTAAAATCTGAGATGCACTTGGCAACTACAGCCCTAAAGGTGTTACTTTTATAGTGTTGTATAGAAATGAGAATGTCTCGCTCTAAAAGTAATCTGAGCTGGTGAATTACTGATCCAGCTGTACTTTCTGACAGGAAGGAGAAAAGTTCAGGGACTCCTGTAGAGGACATCCACCTCTAAACTTAGTGGTTATGCTGTGTTTTGGAGAGGCAGGGTATGAATGTCTAATCACAATGTATGGATGGAGCAGAACTACTTACCTTTAAGTAGTGGCTGATAACAAGTCAGGAAGGCCAGAGCAGTGATTCATACATAGACACAGCAAACAGCCTCCTCTGTAAGCAGGGCTTTAAGGCTCATAGAAGCGTTAATGTATTTTCATGGCTAATTAGTTGTTTTCTCACGGCATGTAGTTTGGGAATTCCTGGTCTAAATACTTGTGTACAACAGTTGTTCAGATCAGTAAGGTGGAACTGGTTAATGAAGGGTAAAGGGCCTATGTTCTTTCTTTTTTGCTTATAGATACCAGTAAAAGATTTCAGTCTTTAGATCCATTCATACGTTAAAGTATTTTAGCTTAACTGCTCGTATGCTGTATACTGTTAGTACATTGTGCAGATAATATCCAAGAGGGGTAGGTCTGTGTGCTAATGTTGTCTCTGCTGTTCTTGCTTGACTGAGTCATAAAGCCTTAAAACAGTAGGAACATTAGGATCTAATTTTATATACAATTGTAGCTTACAGAGAAAAAGAAGACATCCCCTCTCCCCAACTGGGAATATTCACCCAAGTTACACCTTTTTGTATAATGTTAGTGCTACAGTAGACAGATCATGACTTGAGATGACAGGTTCACGTGATGACTTCATTTTCTCATTGGAAGAATTGAAGTCAGCAGTAGCGGGAATATAGACTCCTGTTCAGTAATGACTGACTACTGCTTTAAATACTTTACAAGATTTCACTGATGGAGAACACTGGGGAATGTACTTCCTGTTGATAAAGTTGCATATGAATATCACAGAATAATGCAAGTGCTCCTCAGTCTTTGCTAATGGTGTTTATGTGTATTTGGATGTGTGTAGATTGCTATTGATTAGAGAAAAAATCCACTGTTATAGGAATCAGGCCCTCAACCGAAGACCTACCAGATTGAACAGGGTTCACTAGCCATGTTAGGTGACCTACATGGGGCTGATAAACTTCCTGATTTTGATACCTGCCGGATATGCAAAAACTGGGGCTGTTAGGTACTTGGTGGGCCAGGTACATATTAAATGAGCTACACTTACTAGCACAGTTTGCAAACCAGATTATCTTCTGAAAATGTTGAACATCCATGCATAAAAATTAAGAATACTTGTATGGTCAACATATTTAATTAGTATGACTTGCATTAAAATCATTGAAATTAGTCACTATTCCATTGTAAGCAAGTTGAATATTCAATTTCATTAATTTAGGTTGATTTAACTTGGCAAGCTTGAATAGTACTGCTGACTTCAGTCTGTTCACAAAGTTAATTGAACAGCCGTGGTGTGCAGACCAATTTATCTTATGTGATAGGTGATGGTCTGGAGCATTAAAAATGTGGAATCAGTTGTTTGTAAGCACTGATGACAGCACTGATGACAGCCACTGTTTGAACTACTGAAAACTTGCTCTTAGAGCAGCCCATCCCGGTCTTTCTGTATAAAACTACTACTTCATTATGCATCTTGAATAGGAGGAGTGCAAGCTTGTAGCAGTACCCTACTAACAAACTAAAAGAACATGAGATGCAGATCTGTGACATACCTACTACAGAGTTCATAACTCCCCAACTCCTCCACCAGTCATTTTGCGTTGAAATGATAACTGGATAGGGAAACCATAGAAAAGCTCGGGAAGTCTTGCAGTTTGCACCCCTTTAAATCCATCGAAGACCATGGGCTTAAAAGGGCATAACTCTCTTTAGGATTGCACTGTTGGTGCCACACCTGTGTTGTCTTTAAGAACCAATACATTCTCAGTCATGGGAACAAGGATCAGCAACACTTTTGTAACGAGTCATAAAACTATAGGATGGAGTGTTGCAATGAGAACTGGCTAAGAAGCTGAATTCTGTTATTGGTGGATGGTGTCAGTTCTTTCTCCTGTGTCATCTCTCAGTTGATATTTTAATACAATTTACATTTGAACCTTTCCATTAAAATTTCTTTCTATAATATGTTAGTTCAGGGGAGTGGAAATATGTGTGGAAGAAGAGTCAGTACATACTCTCTTCAAAAAATAAATAGGTTAAAGCGGGTTGTTGCCTCGAAGGCAATCTATGTAAGTGGTTGGTATTTCATTGGTGTTGGATGATTTAGGATTTGCCTTGTTCCTGATAGATAAAATAGTATTCTTATTTTAACTGGGAAATATAAGAGTTACTAAAGATGGGGGTTGAACCTTGCAAATCTTGCACAACCATTGCTAGCCTTCTCCTCCCCCCCTCCCCCAATTATTACCAGCCTGGCTGCTTGCAGAATAGCAATTATTCTTTTCTGTCACATCAACAACCTGAAAGCAGAACACAGCTAGCTCTTAGATGCAGGGAAGTTTCCCTGCCTACTTTCTTGAAGGTGATTCTTGTTTATTGCAGGAAATCTGGCAATGGCTATTTGTAGTACTAAATGGCTATTTGTAGAAAGCGGGATTAGAATTCTCTTTCTCAGTCATTGCAGTTCTTTTACCCATTGAACCAGTCCACAGTGGCAGTTATCAAATATATTGACTGCAATATCTCTTTAATCTCCAAGAGACTGGGACTGTCCTTCCTTTTGGGGCTAATGAATGGGTTCATAACCCTGACCCATGTCACTTAGCCTGTAGGATCAGAGAGACATAAAGCTTAAGTCCATATCTTCATAGTTAAAGAACAGGGACAAGTTCTTTAAGGCTGTAGAGCAGTATTTGAAAAAAAAACTTTAATTATACTGCCATCTTCCCAATGGGGGATCCAAAGCAGCTTACATCATTCTTCTGTCCTCCAATTTTATCATAGCCACCATATGAGGTAAGTTAGGCTGAGAATGATACTGGCCTAAGGTCACCTAATGAGCTTTCATGGCAGATCTTAGTCCTACACTCTAACCACCATGCTGGCTTTTAGTGGCTCTCACAGGGTAAGATGAGCTAGACATTAGTGCAGTATAGCTGTTTATGTGATTAAGCCCTTGTCTGCTTGATTCTTTTAGTCAATGCTCTATAATTTCCCATGCCTGTTAGTTAATAGCATGTAAATGTCAGATCCTTTGGAATTTGCCTCTGTTATGGCAAAGTGGACAGCTGTTGTGGATTCCTACCTGCTGAATGTAGAGCATTACCATGTGGTTTATTGGATGCATGATAAAAGTAGTGGAATGTGCCTTTAATTCCTTCTTGGGCCTTCTGGTTGATGATCTGTTGATTTCCTCTGCAGTGAGTCTTTGGAAGGTTTTGCATTATAGATGTTTTCTGTAGGACTTCCTGCAATTACAGGTTTCAGTCCATGCATACCCCTGCTCTTCCTTTCTTTTCCATTGTGTTATTGCTTTCTCAAGTGGCTTGCCGTTTCAGCAGTCAACTAGTGATACAGTTGTGGTAGAGGGTGTGGTGAGCCTATTTAATCTGTTCATTGGAGTTTTCTTCTTGTGGTTCTTGTCTTAGAGCCCGTTTTAAGTCAGTTATTCTGATTATTCTTCTGATGTTCTCCTGCAAGGGATGGTTCTTTAGAGGTATTTGGTTGATAGTTCCTGTGGGTGAGTACAGAATTCTGCCTCATGGCTCATTGTGTTCTCCTCCTTCCCATTGTGCACAGTGGGAGCTTTTGGGGGGTTTGTGTTTTGTCTTTGTGGACACAGTTTAGCCATTTTTGGTTACACACAGTGATTCCTAGTTGTACTCTGATGTTATGGCATGGTGTAGGTTCTTCACATGCCTTTCAGCATAGAGTGTAGTGTTATTGAGTTAATTGTTGCAGAGTTTAGGATCTTAATAGGCACAAAGTGGGGGAACATAACACTGTCAGTTAATCATTTTCTATCATTTGTTTTTCACCTAATGGGGTTTCTCCTGGTGGTTTCGGTGATAAAGTTTCGTTTTTGCTGTGTGTGGTGTAGTAGAATGAGACCATAGTTCTCTGCTCCCATACATGTATTGGTGTATGCATGCCTCATTCTTATGTCAGTGTCACCTTGTGTTGGTTCTAGTGTTTAGATGTGATATTTCCAAGATAGTATGTGATAAAAATAAATTAGCATATATTTTCACAGCACAAGAATTAAGAGATGTGAGTGATTCTCCTGGGGCTGAGATTCAGAACTGATAGATATTATAAAGGTTGTGTAATAATGAATGGGAGTTACTTGCTTGTAACATTATGCATGAGCCTGTGTAAGGCCCACAAGTGGACCCTGCATATATGATGTTCTCGAGGCACTTCAGTTGGGGAGGAGACAGAGGACAGCTTCTTAAGCACATCCTACTTGTGCTGTCCCTTTATTGAAGAGAGGTGATGGATGAATGAATGTTACTTATTTTGTTCATTATCTGTTGTGAAGTTTCACCACACTAAGCGTTGCATATCATGTTAATCCATTGCAGAGTTCTCCAAACTTGGTTTATGTGATTGTGTATAATGTTTGACATTTGATACTACTTATAATTTTTGTTCCCATAATGATGATATGTAATGGGTCTTCTTTTCCTTTAAAATAATTCTGAGACACACCAGTGGAAAATGGGCAAAAGAATACGATCCATTCTGTGACATGAACACCTTTGACTGGAGCAGTGTATTCCTTGGTGAATTCCAATCAGTAATTACAAAGCATCTATTGTTGTAATTCATCTTGAGTCTCAGTGAAAAAGGCAGGCTATAAATGAATACATAAATGAAATTGGGAAGTTCTGTTTGTTCTTTCAAGTAACTGGTTTGCATTGTTAAAGCATCGTCTTGCATATTGGAATTCCTGTTGCTGACTAAAAATGTTTAGAAATGATACTTTTTTTGTTCAGTAAACAGAAAAGATACATTTAGCTGTCTGATAAATTAGTTGTATAGGTACTTGCATTGATTCAGTGATATGAAAATAATTCAAAGTAAGCTTTTAAATGAAGTGTTATCAAAGTAATCTTGTTACATGATAGAGAAAATCTGCATTATGGTGATAGGTGAGAAGTTAATGGTAGTCTTGTGAATAGTTTACCTAATTTTGATAGTGAGATCCAGATTATTCTTTTTACAGGTTTAGATCACATATTTGTGAAATAAATTGCATGGAGTAAATTAATGCCTGATGATGCTTTAAGAAATTGCATTCTTGTTTTATAATATACAGGAGCCCCATGGCGCAGAGTGGTAAGCTGCAGTACTGCAGTCAAAAGCTCTGCTCACGACCTGATTTTGATCCCAACAGAAGTTGGTTTCAGGTAGCCGCTCAAGGTTGGCTCAGCTTTCCATCCTTCCAAGGTCGGTAAAATGAGGACCCAGATTGCTGGGGGTAAAAGGAAGATGACTGGGGAAGGCACTGGCAAACCACCCTGTAAACAAAGTCTGCCTAGGAAACGTTGGGGTGTGACGTCACCTCATGAATCAGGAATGACCTGGTGCTTGCACAGGGGACCTTTACCTTTTTTATAATATACAGTGGTCAGGGAGAACAAGAGACTATCTTAGATTTCAACCGATTTTCTTTGGGTGTAGGAACCAGCTTAAAAATACAGGAGTCATTTTCTAATTGTTGCTACCACCAAACCTAATCCTAACCTTTTTATAGTTCCTTGAAATTTCATTAGTTATGACAAAAGTGTTGTAGTATATAACAAACATGGGGGTGAGCCCTTCTTTTGTTGCTTTCAGCCAGCGGATCAGGACTCCTGTACTATGGTTATATGAATATACTGGTCTATTATCAGTAGTGACTTTATGGAATAGTATCATTAACAATATTAATATCTTTTCTTTGATGTTTTAAGGCCCTTCTACATTAACACTTTACATTTGTTCTACACTAACACTTTACATTCATTATTGTATTTTCATAAATTTCTATGTATGGATAGAATTTGTACCTAGTTTGGTATTAAAATAATTGGACTTTTAGTAATTGTCCAATAATGATGATACAAAATTGAGGAAGAAGGGGTATATGCTCATTAACGTAACAAGTGTAACTACATATTGTCTCTTTCAGAAGAATGCTGGCTTAGGACCAAAGTACACTGTAGAATCTCCTTGTGGTTTTACTTAAAAGCAGCTATAGGGAGCTATGAATCATGTTGTTGCAGTGTGAGTGATGGGGGTTAAGAATATTTATTTATTTATATCTTTCCTGGATAAGCATATCTTAGTCATGCAGGGTAAAATACTGATACAAAAAACATATCAGAGGTATGTTTATATACTGAAAAACGTATCTAAGGTAATAAAATATACTGAAAAACGTATCTAAGGTAATAAAAAGCTGGAGCACCATCCCTTTAAGGAAAGGTTAAAGAGATTAGAGGAAAGTGTCAACTAAAAAAGTAACGTATTTGGGGTGAGAAGAATGCAAACTTTTAGATTGGGTGGAGAGAACATATTCCAAGGAACTTCTTCCTCTCAGAAGTGAGGCTGGTAAAAACAAAAGGCTGCAATTTATTTATTATTTGGTTTTATGCCCTGCCCTCGCTCCCTGACCAAGAGTGGGCTCAGGGCGGCTCACATCATAATAATAGTATAATAATTATAGATACAATAAAACCTCATAAAATCACAAAGTAATAGAAAAGCAATAATTTTTCAGTTGATGGTGTCAGTAGTCACTAATTTCCCCCGCTATATGATAGGCAAAGCTTTTCAAATTTTTAATCAACCTGCTATATTCCACATTTCATTTTTTAAATTTATTTTGTTTGACGGCTTTAGTCATTCATTGTTGTACTTCTGTGATTTTTGTAAATGTTGTGGTCTGCCTTGAGAGTCAAAATAGGTGTGAGAGAGATTAAATAGAAGAATTTGAAGTCAATACTTTTGACCACTGTTGGACACGGAATACCAAGCAGTGGCATGATTTGGGAAAGTGATTATGTTTGTACAGTTCATTTGAAAGGAAGAAGAAGATTGGAGATTCCAGCACGAGTTTAAAAACTTTCATAGTTGTAGTAATTGGAATGGGCAGCTTTGTTAGGCTTGGCAACCAACCAATCCTTGATGGTTAGGGGAATTCAAGAGTTCCATTATGTGCTGTAGACCTTGTGTGCTAGTGTAATACTTGGAGCTTCAAAATTCCCAAAGCTAGCTAAGTCTGTAAGTAAGAGTTGAAAATGCCACATATTACAGAACCGCTTGACTGCTCAAAAGGCAGGATACATTTCTGTCCTTTAGATGCTTTTTGTATGTTTACACAGAAGAAGAGATAACTTGGAATTGTGGCTGATATAGTTAAGGTCTATTAATGCTTCTTATAAGGTATGGTGTTTTATTTGCAAAACGCATTGGGTGAAAAAAGTCTTGACCGTACCAATTTTTCCAGTGGAAAGATTGGGAAATTTGGGGGAGAACTTAAAAACAACGAACAAAAAACTCCTGCAAAACATTTTCTGTTTTTGACTGAGAAAAACCTGTTCTTACAAAGCAATTTGCTTATACCAAATACACAGTAAACATATACAATATTGTAAGGATTTTTTTAAACTAAATAATTTTGGCAACAATATGCTAAAATGTGTTTAATGATAATACATTATTAGTGTTCAGTATTTGTAACCTGAGGTTTAGCTTAATATCCAAACAATAGCATGTTGTACATTATTGAGCTTTTCTGTGAAAATTATGTATTTATGTAGATCCTTGTCTCAGCTTCTGATCGCCTGCAGAGATGAGATGGGTGTCAGACAGGGGCAGGGCTTTTTCAGTGGTGGCATTTCTTGTGGGGAATATCCCATCCCTTGAGGCTCAGTTGGTACCTACCCTACTCTTTTAAGTGCCAGGACAAAATATTATTTTTTTATCCAGGCTGTTAACTAAGGGGATTGAACTTTTAAAACCGTTTTACAGGCTGCTTCTATCTTGAAGGCTGCTTATAACAATTATTTTAGACTGCTACAAATGTTTCATTTTGCATATTTAGTAACTTGTTAATTTAAATTCTTTTTGTGAAGGGTTTATGATTTAACATGTTTTACTTTGTGCCCAAGTTACTAGAGAAGTGGCATATACATTTGCTAAATGAAAAAAAAAGTATTGTCAAAAAATTTAAAAGTTTAAAGGACAAACCAGCCAGAGCTACAACTTGAATCACTGCTTAAAAGTAAAATAATTTAATGCTCTCATAAATTTAGGTAAGATTGAGGACAGTGAGCAATGAAGAATGAATTTAATTCTTTAAGATTAAATAATTGTTTCTATTTTATTAACATAACATAGGGCACTTTCACACAGCCCAAATAATGCACTTTCAATCCACTTTCAATCCACTTTGAAGGTGGATTTTACTGTGAACTGGCAAAATCCACTTGCAAACGATCATTAAGGTCCACTGAAAGTGGATTGAAAGTGCATTATTTGGGCTGTGTGAAAGTGCCCATATTCTCTGATTAGTCAAGGAATTCTTTAACAGGCAGTATTCTAATAAGATTGGAAATTACTGCTGGCTAGAATGAGATGACAGAAAATAAGAAACTAGCAGTTGGTTACCAGACTCACAATTTGTAGACTCATGTAGTATTTGACTAGTTAAATAGGTGGTCAGTTACAGGTAAGTAGATGATCAGTTGACAGCCTTACCAGGCTTAGAGTGGTTTTCTGAGGAACGTATTGATTACCTCTAGAACACTGATCCCCTCACTTGGGGGCCCTGATCCCCCCACTTGCAGGTACTTGTAGCGCCTGCTAGTGTTTATCATGGTGCCTATTTTCTTCCCCAAAGAACTAATCCTGGCTTTCTTCATGCATGAGAACAGGAGGGGCTTCAGAAGAGCCATCTCCTTTGTGTCTGCTGGGAGCACCCATTCAGAAACAGCTGTCTCAGTCATAGAAGAAGGCTTGCCTTGGAATTTTCCAGTGCTTAGTGGTTTGGCTTCTGCCCATGTGTCATCCATTTTGTGATTGCACTTGCTGAGTGTTCTTGAAATTCCAAAGGTGCCCACAGGCACAACAAGGTTGGAGACTCCTGCTTTATAAGATAATAGCAGAGTTGAATCCCCTTCTCATTTTTATAACTGGTTACTGTTTTGATAACTAGTTAATTGACATGGGGGTTAAATGTACAAGACGTCTAGTCTTGAGACATGTAGAAGAACATAAATATGCACGCTGCACAGAGGTATGAGTTTTCTTCCTGTGTTACTTGCAGCATCAGCACCATCTGCTAAATATTTGTAATTTGATAATTTTTGGAGAAAGGTATTTATTAAAACATTTATATGCCTGCCTTTCATCTAATGTAGTCAGGTCTCAAGGTGGGTAATAACAGCAGTACAAATCAACAATAAATAATGATCTTTACAACTCTATAAAAATACATCTTAATACGCAACAGCTGACCAGAACTCAACTCACAAAAAACCTTTAGGCTTCTCCAAAGATCCTTTAAATAATTCTGTTTATAACCATGCCGGAAGGACAAAAGTATAGGTTCCTGCCTTTCCTCTTCTGGGAGGTTGTTCCACAGCTGTAAGCAGCAACCGAAAGAATCTGACCCAGCCAATAACAGATTGATCCTTAGCCCGGCAAAGAGCAGCCAAAAGATCTTGTTGTGAGAAGCAAAAGATCTTGTGAGAAGCCAAAAGATCTTGTTGTGAGAAGCAAAACATACAGGGAGATATGGTCCTTCATGCATGTGCATCCTAGGTAGTTACCTTGAATTGGACCTGGAAATGAAGAAGAAGAGTTGGTTTTTATATGCCAACTTTCTCTACCTTTTAATGAGCATCAAACCGACTTACAGTCTCCTTCCCTTCCTCTCCCTTCCTTCCCCTCCCTTCCTCTTCCTCTCCTTCCCTTCCTCTCCTCACAACAGACACCTTGTGAGGTAGGTGGGGCTGAGAAAGTTCAGAGAACTGTGATTAGCCCAAGGTCACCCAGCTGGCTTCATGTGGAGGAGTGGGGAATCAAACCCAGTTCTCCAGATTAGAATCCACCGCTCTTAACCACTACACCATGCTGGCTCTTAAAGGTACTTGAGAACAGGTGTAATATGGTCCTACTGACTGACCTGTGTTAATAGGCCACTGTGTTTAGCATCAGGATCTAATAGCATTCCCCGACTTTTAATGCAGTCCTTCAATGAAAGCTGCACTCTGTCTGCATTCATTGCAGAAGTCTTTACCAGCCGGTATAATCTCCATAGTACCTGTGTTAAATTTCCATTTATTCTCCTTCAGCCACTTGTGTACTACATTCAGGAACTTGCCCATTTTAGAGAGGGCATCTACTGTGGACTTAAGGTGATTTATAGCTAGGTGTCATCAGCATATAGACACCCCATTCCAAAGCTATGGACAATCTCATTTAGGATTCGTAAACAGGAATTTAACAGTACTTTTGCAGATCCCACAGATCTGACTCTGCACCCCCTACTTCCACCCTCTGAGATCTAACAAATAAAGAGGACCTAAACCATTTCAGTGTCCCTGTCCTGGATGGCCCAGGCTAGCCTGATTTCAGAACCTAAGCAGGGTCAGCCCTGGTTAGTATTTGGATGGGAAGTTTAGGGTCGTGACACAGAGGCTGACAATGGTAAACCAACTCTGAATGTCTCTGGCCTTGAAAATCCTATCGGGTTGCCATAAGTCATCTGCAACTTGAAGGCACTTTACATCACCACCAGATCATTTCAATACTGTTCTGCTTAGACCTCTCTCTGCCAGGTGCCTCAGCAGTATGGTACAGTTACAGGCAGCTGAAAGTAATAATAATAATAGGGTTGCATTTCCCTTGTCCATCTATAGGGCATTGACCAATGTCGATAAAGCAATCCTTGTTTCAACTGGGCCTGAAGGTTCAAGGGCAGATAGGTATGTCCAATTAATCCTGGAGTTGCTCTGCCACTACCTATTTGATAATGATTCCCAAAAAGACAGATTGAAAACTGGCCTTCAGTTTGTCTGTAGTGTCTTCCTGATGGATGTGTTGTTGCTGTTTGGGTGCCTGTCTTAACCAGATCATTTTAGGGCTTCCTGCTCTGAGGAGAGGGCATCTTGAAAGCTTGGATGATTCTCACCCATCACTCGGGGAGGCAGGAACTAGATTATTAACTTCCTGTCTTCTGATGGGTATCTCCTGTAGTTTCCAGTTTTCTTCCTGCCTTGCCTGGGAGAGCATGTCTAAGCTTAGTCAGAAAAATTTTGAGTCAGAAAAATTCCAATCCTTCTCTTTTCAATCCTGCTCTGTTATTCCTACTCTAACAATCTAGCTTTCTGTTATTTACTCCTCCCAGTTTCAATCTACCTTCTTTCTCCTCCCCCCCCCTTCCATCCCTCTGCTGGAAGAGCCCCAGGGAAAATGGTCGCCTCAGCTACAACTGGGGGAGAAGATGCAGGATTCTTATCAGATGCTCACCATGATTCGTCCTTGCGCCCTCATGGCAGCCAGCCCCAGATAGATTCCTCTGCTAGCCGTCCCTGCAGTCTTCTAGTGCTGGAAGGGGCAGAGGATGCACCATAGAAGCTGTCGCTCAGCACGCCTGGCAAAAAAGGCGGGAAAAAGAAACGCCCTGCAAAAACTACGGCTGGTTCCTGCTCTGGTAAACATGCTTTGGGAAAGTGTCCCTCAACAAAACCAGACTCTGCAGAGAAAATATCGGAGGGTAATGTACATTCCCCACGAGCAGAGTCGTGAGCCCAAATCTGCTTACTCATGAGGAGGTAGCGGCAATAATCAACAGGGCAATGCAATAGCAATTGTAAGCCTTACAAGCCATGCAATTCCCTACTGCTCCTCTAGGGTTCCCCTATACAGGCAGTTCCCCAGCTCACTCACAGTTCTTTGTAGATCCCTGTGCAGAGGAGCCCTGCAGCAGCCATGCAGTGCAAGGGAGACCATGGCCCACCAAGGCAGCCATGAAGTCAAATTTCCCTGCTCCAACGAAAGCAGGGACGATTGTGTCTTCTTTGACCAGGGCTCTTGCAAAGAAGATAAGGAGGAAGGAGAATTTGATGAAAAGACTCCTCAAGTAGAGTAACAACAGCCCAGACTCTTCAGAGGATTTCCAACCCCTGCTAACTAAGGCACTGTTTGCTTTGGATCTGTCTGACGACTTTGAACATGCCATGGATATGCTAAAGTTACCCATTGTAGATGCTCCAAATGCAGCCCTACGGTCTTCAAACCTTGTGTCATTAAGGACCAACTAGATCACATAATGGAGTTTCAATCCCATAAAGTCCATGATGCCTCAGTCCTAGCTATCCAGGCAAATGCCACTGTAGCTATTATGGCTAGAGTTTCAGTTGTCTGGGTCTAATAACCTCTTGTCTTGGGGCAGTTCCTTGGCCACGTTTCACGCCAGACCGCTACAATGGCTTCTGCGTCCCTACCAGTTGCACATGACTCACAGGTTAGACGGGCACATCAAGCTGACGGAGAAGGTTAAAAAAAGCCTGGCATGGTGGTCCCCAAAAGAAAATCTCATCATGGGCCAACCCTACATTCACAAAAATCTGGTGCAGGTGTTCACAGATGCCTCCGTCACAGAATGGGGTGCCACTGACAACTGCCAGCTATCCTAATGCTCTTGGAACACCGAAGAGGAAATCCCTACATATCAACCTGCTGGCATTACAGGCAGTGAGACTTGCCCTTCTGCAATTCAGCCGTGCACTAAGAGGCAAACACGTCCTAATAAGGACACACAACGTCGCAACGAAAGCCCATCTGAACAGACAAGGGGGATCAAAATCCTCCTCTCTTCATCAAGAAATAGAGAAGATCTTCTTCTGGGTAGAGCAGCATCTTCAGTCCTTAAGGACAGAGCATATACAGGGCATTATGAACGTGCAAACAGATTGGCTGAACCGACACTCTATAGATGATGGGGAATGGGCCCTCAGCCAGTAGGCCTTCCAGACGCTAACAAATAAGTTCAGGACTCCCCAAGTCGACTTGTTCTCATCAAGGAAGAACCATCAGCTCCCAGATTCTTTTCTTGTTTTTATCATCCTCAGGCAGAAGGGACCAACGCCCTTCCCTCACCCTGGCCCCAGGGACTTCTGTACGCCTTCCCTCCTCTCCCAATTCTACCCAAAGTCATCAGAAAGATCCGGTTGGAGAAAGCCTCAGTGATCCTGATTGCCCTGGACTGCCCTCGTCTCCTGTGGTATCCAGCCCTGATGGAGTCGTCTCAGCAAACCCCTTGGGGTCTCCCCTTCCTTCTCGACTTGCTCCAACAAGGTCCTCTCACTCACCCAAATCTGGATTGGTTCAAACTGACCGCATGGCACTTGAGAGGAATAGGCTGTTAGCCCTGTGGCTCAGCCTTGAAGTGACCAGTACCATCTTGGAAGCCAGACGTCCTTCCACCAGACATATTTACAATTACACCTGGAAGACATTTGCCCTCTGGTGCAGGAGAAAGTCAGTAGACCCAATGTCTCCATCTCTCCCTCAGTTTCTAGCCTTTCTGCAACAAGGAGCCAAGCATCCACTCTACACAAACAAGTTTCTACCATCTCAACAGTCTTTTCAGTGCTAGATGGGATTCCACTGACAAACCACCCGCAGGTCTGGGCCTTCTTCAAAGGGGTGGCTCAATTGAATCCACTTCTGATTCACTGGTTCCCCACGAGGCGTCTTAATGTTGTACTCTTGGCTCTCACAAAACCTCCCTTCGAGCCGTTACGAGAAGTTCCAATACTCTTCCTGCGGATGAAAACTCTCTTCCTGACAGCAATCTCATCAGCCAGAAGAGTCTCAGAAGGGCTGTAAGCCACTGAGTTCAGCAGGACTTACTTCTGAGTAATACACAGCCCTGTGGCCTGAGGGAAAAATTCCAGAGAGGTCAAGCTACATGATGGCTACCTTGGCCAGGTCAGGTGTGGTCTAGGCGAGTCAAGTTGCCCAGTGGCTGCCACCAGGCCAAGTGACTCCTCCATCGTGGGGGTATGGTGAATGAGGGGGTGTGGTAGAGAAGGTGTGGTCCTCTTCAGGGCTGATCGCATGTATATATAAAACAAAAAAAACTAAGGAAAAACCAGTGTCGTTTTGGACCATGTGTAAGGGAAGAAGGAACAGAAATAGTGAAACAGCAGAGTACAACCCTCCATGTGGATCCTCCATTGCCACAGCGTTTTATCAGGAGTCACACTGGCAATGAGGAAACAATATTGATGCCATTGTGTGTAAAGCATCAATATCTGTTTATCTGTTGAAGATTTCTTTAAGAGTCGAAGTAACTGTCTTTTTCAGGCAGTTAGGAAAACCTCTTCTGACAGAAAGGCATTACCAGTTTCCCTTTATATTATTAAAGAAAGCTTGTAAGTAGAGATGTGGGAGGGGGGAGCAAGTTGAGTGGGAAAGCGTGTTTTAATTTTTTCCAAGGACTTTTCCCGGGTTTTTTTGTGGAGAAGTTTTGGGGAGCATTGGGGGAAAATGAGTGAAGTACTCCTTAGGAAAGTTTTACACAACATTTATAGCAAAGTCTAAGGAGGTTCCGTCTAAAATCTACACTGGGGATTTTTTTTTAAATGCTTTTCTTTTGAAATGCTTTTAAGAGAAGGTAACTCATTTAAATTATAAATGATAAAAAGTGAAGAAATGTTAGGGAGTGCTCGAAAAACTATGAATTTGGTTCTGTTTCTGGTAGAAAGTGAAAAGTGCTAAGATAGTATAGGGTCCAGCAGTTTACAACTTTCTCTTGCTTTTATCTTGAGGAATATTTGTAATTTTGCTTGTAGTAAACCAAGGCATTCATAATTTTTAATTCTATAAGTATGCCAGTTAATAGAATTTTATGTGCTCTCTATATTATAAATGCTGCATTTTATGTTGTTAGGTCAACAAAATCAGTTTAGATTTGAAAGGAAAGTATTGCGTATCTTTCAATTTCCTAGAAAATTTCTTATTCCCTACCCAAGTAAATCCTTGTTTTTTCCCATGGCTTCAAAATTTCTTGAAATTGTAGACCTCAACCTGTAACCTGACAACCAAAGGTTGAACAAGATGATGAGTAGGTGACAGGCAGTCAAATGGAACTACATGTCCTTTTAATCTAGTCAATGGGTAACAAAGGGCAGGGAGGAGAGAAAGATGCTGAGGTGAGGTAATTTCCTCTTATTTGTATGTTGTTTTTTACAAAGTGGATTGGTGTAAAGGGGAGGCTATGTTTTATTGTGTGCGGAAGCAATGTTGTTCTTCTACCATAACCTATGACACTTGCAGTTTTGAGCACTGCCTAAATTCAGTCAGAAAGTTTCTGCTTCCATATCTGGTGATATGTTTTTTACAGTTCCTTTACTTTCCAGTTGTCATCCTGCAAGAACCCTGTCATTCCTCTTCAGCAACATAGAGAATTTTCTGTTCCCTATTGCTCCATTTTGAGGGTATTCCTATCTCAACTGAACAGGGGTAAAAATCTGTTTATAAGTGCCAAATTGTATTATTAGCAACAGTTAAAACTTGTTTCAACTATTTCTGTCACTATTTGATGGTTCAGTGATTTCACATATTGCGGTGATGTGAGGAAATTGACAGGTTCTAAAATATTCATAACAGAAGGCTAAAAATCTCTTGTTTGGTCATTGTTGCCATGTGTGCTAATAATGAGGTACAAGTTGGAACCTAACACCCATAAGATGTCTGTTGTGTGAATTGTGTTTCTTCATTATTGTGTAAATGTTCTCCAATGCTTTGTTGGAGACTGAAAACAGTTAAAATCTTACTCATCGTCTGGAAATGCAAAGATGTTTCTTTGGTGTTATAGGTAGAGATATTGGCACAAATATTCAGTTCAATTCAATAATTTATTTGCAGTCATAGACCATCAAATAAGACAAAATTGCATAGTTAAATAAGGTAAAGGTCCCCTGTGCAAGCACCGGGTCATTCCTGACCCATGGGGTGATGTCACATCCCGACGTTTACTAGGCAGACTCTGTTTACCGGGTGGTTTGCCAGTGCCTTCCCCAGTCGTCTTCCCTTTACCCCCAGCAAGCTGGGTACTCATTTTAAGGACCTCGGAAGGATGGAAGGCTGAGTCAACCTTGAACTGCTACCTGAAACCGACTGCTGTTTAAATAGTTAAATAGCATAGGATAAAAACAAATACAAAATAGATTTGCTATTAAAATAGTTAAATGATTAAAATGGTTAAAAATGACAAGATTATCAAGGTGCATAACCAATTAATATCTGAGAAAATGCTAAATGTGGGTAAAATTAGAATGCTTGATAATATCCTAAAATTACAGAGATTAAAACGAGAAGGAAAAATTAACATGTATTCAAACTGCAGGATCAAACAGTATTTGCTATTTCCTTAGCTATTTTAGGTTCTTCAGCAAACTCTGCCTGATTTTAATTGCTAGCCCAGCAAACCTGGCCACGCTTGCTGATAGGTTAGCCATTGTATCCGATAGGAGGAGCTCTAAACGGCACAAATATTTAATGTCAATGTGACAAGAGACTGAGTTGACTCTTTAGCAAAATTTATAACTAAATATATTAATAAATTCACATGGCTATAGATTGTTCTATGGAGAAAGTGACTTACGTTTATTTATTTTATTCATTGAGACTCAAGGCAGATTACACAATTAAAAACCATGCAGAAAATAGTGTAAAACAATGCATTAAAACTGGATTACAAAATTAAGAGAATAACTTTATAAAGTGACAGTGTGATACATACAACAAGCAAAGCAATAAAACTGGGTTACGTTTTTTAAAAATGCACTAAAATATTGTAATAAACAGTTTAATGAAGTTTGTCTAAATTTTCATACATTGAAACTACAGAACTATTCCCTTCATAAGAATGATCTCCTTAACAATTCTGTTTTTCTCATTCTGGGGAATGATAAATATGTGGGAGCTTTCCTGATCTTGTCAGGCATGCCATTCCACTGGAGCCCATAATTGAGAATACTTGGGAATGGGTAGTTAGTTGTCTGTCTTATTCCTTTTGCAGAGTGACACCTTCAGAAGGATGTGCTTAGATGAGTGAAGTGGCTGTAGTGGAGTGTATCTGGAACACATGAGGCAGTATTTCCCCCCCTAGTCTGGTCACTGTGCATTTGTATTTTGAGCATCTGCTTATCATAGCTTGTTGCCACAACAGGAAAGAATGCTGTAGGGTTAAACATTATGAGGAATTGAAGCTGCCAGTCTCTTATTACTTTGTTTGAAATGGACTTGATCCATTAAACTTTTTAGAAAGCCTGAGGTTAAAAACTAGGTCCAAATGTATGTTCAGTTTTCAGAAAACTAGGGTACAAGTGTCGGTATCTGTTCCTTTTTTCAGTTTCTACAAACACTGTTCTAATGTAGACCTAAGTATGAACCATAGTTTGTGTTGTGAAAGTATGGAATAGTCATGAACTGACCGTATGTATCAGAGAGTTAATCTGTTTTTATATACCCAACGTATTGGTAAAGGCTAGCATCTTGGTGATAGCTGGTTAGCAGGGTGGATATTAGTGTGACTAATAAGTGCTACCTGGAAGAACAAGGCAGATAGTCATACACATTAGAAATTGTTTTGATGCTTAACTAACTAATTACTTTGGAATTACTCAAAAAATTATAATCGCAAATGATGCTTCATGAATTTTAACAATAATGCATTAATAGAATTGATGGAGTTATGTTGTTAAAATCCCCAATTTTCCGATACAGTATGCTCCTGGTGGATAGGATAAGATGTAATAATACTGTGTCTGAAAACACGGTTTCACATGAGGTAAAAATTTCCCTTTGAGTTATAGGCCTCTCCCCTTTTGTTTGTTAAATATTTCACTAGTTCTGCTCCTTTATAAAGCTATGTATTTTATTTTGATTTTGAAGAAACAAAGCATGTGTTTTGAACCTTGGATATTAGAGAACTAACAAACTGTCCTAAATTTTAAACAAAACCATGTTAATATTAATGATTCCTGATGTTTGCATATGGAGTTACTTTTCTACCCCAGGAACTTATTCCTAGCCTTCTGTGGTAAGAGGTATACAAGCTCTTTTATTCTGCCAGCCTACTGAGGATCATGACACCACTTCACTGCAAACATATTATGGTGTTTCTCTTTTTTAGCTCAATAAGTTACATGGCTGGATTTAAAAAAAATACTCCAGTGCCAATTTTTAGATTTCTAGCTTTGTTTTTCTACCAGAGGTGTGGTTTCATTTATAGAAATAAAGCTACATGTTAAATGATAAGAGGACACTTTGTGCTACTCTGCAAAACACAATTCTCTAAGATAAAAAGGTTTTAGAGCCACTTTTGTCCACAGTCTGCTCCCCCCCCAAAAAAAAAATGGAGTGCAATATCTACCTCTTAAGTTGTTAGATTTTGGAAACTGGACTAGAGATTCTAATTAACCATCTATGTTAGTGCATCAAGCATACAAATACAAAACCAACTAAAGTACAAAACCAGATTCTTCTGGGAACAGAGAATATAACAGTCAGTTTTTTTAAAAAAGGTTCCACATTATTATATTTGTCATTCAAGTAAAAAACAGAATAGACCAATCATCAATTTACTTAGCTTTTTGAAGTCTGTCAATGTAAAGATATAAATGTCAAACAATAGTTTTAATCATAGGTTTATCTTACGGTTTTAGTAAAATTAAACAGTTTTCATATGTAATTAAACAGCCTGCACATTCTTTGTATATACTGCTCAAGGAATTAAGTTGTTTGCTTAATTTCAGGGAATTCTTAGCTGTTACACATGGTGGCAAGCTGCCTCTGATGAAACAGAAAGCTCTTGTACTTTGTAAGAGCATGAACTTTAGATTAGGAAGTTTCTGGTTCAGATCTTGCCTCTGTCATAAACTCATCAGATGGCCTTAGGGGGTAGTTATCTCTCAACTCAGCCTCTTATTTGCAATACTGACCTACCTTGCAAGTTTGTTGCAAGGATTAATGTAGTAATGTACATGAAATTGTAACTTTAAATTTATTAGTGGCATTAAAATGAAGTTTGAATGCATTTGTTACCATATATAAAATATAACTATAACCCCACAATATATCTGTTCCCCTCCACAGCTGCATGTACAAGAAACCATAGAAAAGACATTTTATGGGTCACCTTTGGGTCCACTGTTTTAAAAATGCAGGGTTGGATTGAAGTCTTCCACAAATGGAGTTCTGCACCAGGAGGAACTGGCTGAATGTTCCTTCCCTTCAGTTTGACACAAGCCCTTTCTCTGTTCCTTGAGCCTGCTGTAGCTGTGCAGGAGTGAAGGATGTGATTCCATCCATTTCACCATTGCTGTAGCCCATGTAGAGCACTGCATATTGTTCTAGAGGTAACTTCACAGCAGCTGTTGTGATGTTCATGCTTCCTGGGGAAAGCACTAAATATCACTTCTGCAAATACACACTATTTGTGGAAGCCTTGGAGCCAACCCATAGTTTTTACTCCAGTTATCAACAAATTAGAAGGAAGATGTTGAAGATTAACTTTTGGTTTCTTTATAATAGGTAAAATACTATAGACATTTGGCACCTGATCATTTACTCCAAATATGCCATCGACTAGGACCGCTTCTAGAGCAAGAAATTCCGCAGAGTGTTCCAGGAGTACAAACATTATTAGGAGCTGGAAGACAGTCTTTACTTCGCACAAATAAAAGTATGAATCATTTTCAAAATAACCTATGCACTTATTGTGTCCTGTGATGTTTTTATACTTATGCTTATTTTATAATCAAACAGGCTGCAAGCATGTTGTCTGGAAGGGTTCTGCTCTTGCGGCACTGCACTGTGGAAGACCTCCAGAGTCACCAGTAAACTATGGCAGCCCACCTAGTATAGGTAAGAGTGTTATCTACAAGTGTATTGGAACATGCCCAACATAGTTTTTGTAAAGACTGACCTAATTCTTGTGTGGTCTGTTATTCTCACCACTGTTATGTATGTGCTCTAAAATTCAAATTTCAAGTTCATGCTGTTTGAATTGGGGCTTTAGAAAGGAAGCTAAATGTACAAAAACTATTTCTGATGGATAGATCTCTCTATGTATTTGCAAGCTTCTCTCCCTGCCCACCCACCCCCTGCCCCCGGTCTGTAAAACTTTGGTAATACTTAAAATTTTGCTTTGGTTGTGAGATTTGTACTACTCATAGGCACATTTCTTAGGAATAATGCATTCCATACTGGGGAAGTTAAGAATGTAGGGTGTTATTTAATATCCCATGGCTAAAGAGTAGTTAAAAGCCCAGATGATTTATCAAGCTAGGTCTTGGTAATTCATGCAAATATGACTTGGTGTTGAGCAATAGTGAAAGATGGTTTGTGCATATTTTATGGAAAATGAGGCTAATAAATATTGTAAAATTGAGACATTATTTTCCGGCCCTAAGCAGTTGCCAGTGGTGAGAATGCTTTTCATCTTGGCAAGTGCTTTTTAAGGCAAAGGAATTATTTGCATGTGCCTAGGGTTTGCTGCCAACTTTTACTTTCATTTTCAGTGCAAGTTTTTCTGCATTTCAAAAGGACAGTGGTCTTTGGCTGCTGCTTCTGCTTCCTTTACCCTGCTGATAGCTCCTTGGCCAAAAAGAAAGAGAAAAAAACAGACAGAACCCCATTTTGGCTCTGTATTTTGTTAATTAGCAGGTAGTAATAGTTCTTTTTTAAAAATTAAATTTGCTACCAACGTCTGCTGAAAACCTTTTCCAAACCCAGTCAGGAAGTTTTCCTAATGTTCGCTTTGATCATATGCTAATCTACTTAGAAAATTTCCGCAGGGTTTAATGGGGCTTGCTCCTAGGCAAGTGTGCATAGGTTTGCAGCCATAAACATGTGAAACTGCCTTATACTGAGCCAGACCATTGGTCCATGCAGCTCAGCATTGTCCATTCTGGTTGTCAGAAAGTTTCTGGATTTCAGATACATATTATTTCAGCATCTGTATGCCAAGCATGTACTCTGTGCTGAGCTATGTTCTCTCTTTAGTTGGAGGAATTGTACCTACAAAAACAGAAGCTACCACATATAAGTTGATACTATATATATGACAAAAGCAAACTCTTGCTACCAGAAGGTTTTTTTATTTAAGCTCAGTACTTTTGGAAAACTTTCTCCCTTTTTAGTAAGTTCTTTTTACAGAGATTTAAACAAAATGTTGTGTTGTATTGTATTGACTATTTTAACAGCAAAACTGATGTTTGTAACGATCTCAAAAACAATACAGTGTATATCTTTGTGGTACAAACAAAAGCCTTAAATAAAGAAGTTGAGGAATAGCTCAAATCTCTTTGTTTTGTGAAAATTTCCTTCACATGTTGTACAGTATTTATGGTTGTTGTAAAATATGTATTTTCTGACAAAAAAACTTGAAAGGGGAAGTAGGCCAAAATTATTATTATTATTTTTAAAGCATATTTTTTAATTTAGATAAGATTGGAGTTAGTGAGCACTGAGGGTGGTGTGGTTCATTCTTTAAGCTTAAAGAATTGTTTCTCTTATTAATGCAGTCACATAAGGTCTGATCAGTCTAGGAATTATTATTATAGGTAGTCTTGTGGTGGGATTGGATTTTACAGCTGGCTAATAGAAACTAGAGAGCCAGTGTAGTGTAGTTGTTAAGGTGTTGAACTAGGACCAGGGAAACCCAGGTTTAAATCCCCACTTGTACCATGGATGCTTGCTGGGCCAGTCACACACTCTCAGCCTTGACCCTGACTAGTATTTGGATGGGAGACCTCCAAGGAATACAAGAGTTGTGATGTGGAGGTAGACAATGACAAACTACCTCCAAATGTCTCTTTCCTTGAAAACCCAATGAGATTGCCATAAGTCAGCTATGACTTCATGGGGGTGGGTGGGAAAGAAGTAGTCAACTACTAAGCCCGACCACTATTTAATAATACAAGTGGGCTCAACCTGGCTTCTGATGGCCTAAGTGCAGAAGGAGAAAGTACACTTGATAATTAAAGCAGGTGGGTTCATACAGGACAGCCTGTTTTTTATACTATAGCTTCAAGCCAAACTATATAGGGCTCCTTAAAATGAATCTGGAAACTTTCCAGTAACCAGTGGTGATAGTTTAACATTGGAGCAATGTGTCCCCCTACTCCAGTGAATGACTGGGTTGTTGCTTTCCAGAGTACCTGCTGTTTCCAAACTGGGTTACAGTGTGGTCTATAAGGAACTACACTTTAATAATCTAATCAAGGCTTTTGGTACAATTGCTAACCTTCAACACATTGGGATTGCACCTGCGCACAGGCCTGCTGCTGGAGAAAAACTTCAAACTTAATATCTACAAAGGAGGCGCCCCTCCCCTCAAGAGTGAGTGGGAAGACTTCCTGCCAAAACGGTCATGTGTTCTGGAGGGGGGTGCCCCTTTCCTTCAGTTCTTTGCTGCTGCTGAGTGAACGCATTCTAGCAGTTGCATAGGAGTTTTCCTCGTTCTGCTTCGATCAGTCAATCTTCTTGAGTTTTCTGGATATTTCAAGCTTCAGATTGTCCATGAGTGGGCTGAACTCTTGCTGGTCTAGCCTCTGCGATCACCATTCCTTTGCCCACCCAGCTGTTTGTGGCCCTTGGGAGAAATACTGCCTTGTCTGGCTACATGGCTTCGAAGGCTCTTTTCAAGAAATGTATCCAATGCAATGCAAAGATGACCCATACAGATGAACATGACGCCTGTCTTGGAGAAGCACATAATATACAGGCTTGCAAGGTGTGCCAAAAATTTACACCTAAGGCCAGGTCCGATAGGGTGGCACTCTGGCATGGCACCTTTCTAGCACTGACTAATAAGGTCCGATCCGAAACCCATAGACCTTTTTCGGCCCAGTCAGTTCCGGTCAACCTGTCTGTCCAAACTCACCTTAATAACATGTTGGTTCCCCTGGCTCTGAGAATCTGTTTTGGAGTGCACTTCTGCCTAGTTTTTGAGGTCCCCGTCAGTTCCAGCTTCTAAGCGCTGTGACACGGATCCGCATAAACAATCCAGTTCTGAAACCCTGCAAAATAGCATAAGGAAAAATCAAATACAAGAAAGCATCTTCAAGTCAACAAAGGTTCGTGACCTACCAGTTCCGACTCCAGAAATTGATGTTGTCCTAATCCCTCCAAAAACACCTTCTGTGCAATCTAATTTGCGGGTTCGGTCCTTTCTAGACCTGGAGCTCAAATCTCAGCCCACTAAGGATTTTGACCCAGCCTCAGACATCGCAGATTCAGGCATTGCAATGTGGGCGCAGGCACCTTCTGCCCCTGCTCCGTTCTTGAGTCCTTACCAGATTCAGGGCTGGATCAAGTTTTGCTGTATGAAGCAGCTTGATGTCATGGGGAGAAGGCTGGGACCTGCTTCAGTTCCGAAATTCCCCACTTCTAAACCTCCCTTTACCCAGGTTCCTAGCTACCTTGACTCAGAACAAGGTTAGGAGGAATCTGAGGCCTCTACATATAGCTCTGAGGGCTGTTCCGAGACCTCCCCAAATGAGCACGTGGGTGACCCCAGTCCCGTCTCCCCTAGTGAAGACCTCTGTTTATATGGGGAGTAGATGCTGTAAATAGTCCAAGCTTTGGAGAGTGATGTCTCAACCTCAGACAACAAACTAAAAGATAAAATTCTCAGTAGACTTTATTCAGACTCTCCTGGCAATGTGGTCTTCCCCATTCTTCTTAGAGGGCCTCTCTGATCTGACCTTGCCAATTTGGAAAAAAACCCTGCCTGTACCCCTGCATCTACTTGCAAGTTAGAGAACTTGAACAGGGTGAAGCAAGATTCAGCAGAGTTTTTGTCAATACACCCCCACCTTCCTCCATTGTCACTGGAAAGATGCAAGTCAGGCAGTGTATGGGGCAACATTCTACCCCAGCAGATCGAGAAAGCAGGAGATTAGATTCTTTGGGAAGAAAAATATATACTTCTGCTGTTGATAATTATAGAATTGCAAACTACAAAACAATAATGGGAGGATACCAGCTCTTCCTTTGAGAGAAGCTGTCTCCTCACCTAGACTCCCTCCCAGAGGAGACTATGTCCCTAGTCCAACTTATTCAATCTGAAGCTGTTCAGCTATCAAAGCAGGAAATCAGCACAGGCAAACACGCTGCTGAGGTTTCAGCCAGGGCGTTGGCTTCTGTAGTCACTCCCTGCAGGCATTTGGGGCTTTGGAATACAGCCCAGGTCACACATGAACCCAGGTTGAGGATCTCCCCTTTGAAGGTTCCACCCTGTTTTTGTCAAATATGGAGTTCCTTACCAACATCAAAAAGGACAGGTAGACCACCAAGTCTTTGTGAGTGCTGCCCTATAATCCACCAACCAGGGAGAGATTACCCCATCGACAGCAGGCTTTTGCTACACCCTTTTACACCCACTTTCAAAGTAGCCAGCAGTCATATCCTCCTCCATACCAGTACCAGCAACACCAACCTGGCAAGCGTAAACCTGTGACAAGGCCTAGATCCACTCCTAGCCCACACCCCTCCAAGGATCACCACCAGCAGGCCCAGCGTTTCTGACTAGTTCCGGTGGCACCGCTGGGTGCAACCCCATTTTTAGATCGATTGGCCTGGTTTTATTCTGAATGGGCTTTTAATTTGCTCTGATTCTTGGGTGCTTAGCATTATACTTGAGGACTATTGCTTGGAGTTGATGAAGGCCCCTCCCTGTTCTTCCCCTGTTTTGGCCCAGGACAACCCATTTCCTGAGCTTTTCAGCTTCAGAATCTTTTCCATAAGGGAGATGTCCAAGAAGTTACCTCAGAGTTCCCCCATTGGGTTTTTTTACTTGTAGGTGTTTGGAGTTGACAAAAAGGATGGGAGTCGTAGACCAATACTTGACCTTATTTAAGCAAACTTCTATTCATTACCAAGTTCTGAATGGTTTCTCTCCCTGCTGTTATGGATTTGCTTCTTCCAGGTTTGCTGTTTTGGACCTGAAAGATATGTACTTTCACATCTCCATCCTGCCCATAGAAGGTTTCTTAGGTTCAAACAAAGCCAAAGATTTTTCCAATATACTGTGTTGCCCTTTCCAATATACTGTCTTGCCACAGTTGCTAGGGTTTTCACTCAGTGCATGGCAGTTGTGGTAGCTCATTTGAGAACGCAAGGTTGTTCTATGTTCCCTTGTTTGGACAACTGGCTGAATACTGCACAGTCTAAGGAGATTTTGGATTCCCAAGTCACCTTAGTGATAATCACCTGCTTAAAACTTAGCCTTACTGTCAGTTTGAAGAAGTCCAAGTTACAACCAGCTCAGATGGTTCAGTTCATAGGCTCAGTTTTGGATTCCTTAGCAGGAAGGGCTTTTCTCCCATGAGATAGGGCCATAGCTCACTGGCAATTGGTCAAGGCCATTCAACACCTACTGGGCCTCATGGCTTTTACTGCTGTGGTAGACCATGCTAAACTCCACATGCAGATATTAGAAACTTTGACCCCCGGGTTCATTCACAGCATTACCACTTCTCTATTCCCCTCTGCTTAGTTAGTTCCCTTTCATGGTGATTGTCAAATACCAACTTTCTCTCTGGCCTTCCTTTTGGACATTGGACCCCTCATCATAAGTCACTATAGATGCTTCTTTACAAGGTTGGGGAGCCCACTGTCAGGGTTTTTCTGTACAGGGCCTCTGGGACTCGGAACATTTGAGTTCACACATAAATGTTCTGGAATTGCGTGCTATCAGATTTTCCTAAGGGCCATCCATGTAGCTGACATACACAACACATTAGCAGACCAGCTGATCAGAACCAGTCAGATGCTCCACAAATAGTCCATTCAGGACAAGTACTTGTACCCTGTATTCAGGAGGTAGGGCTTCCCTCAGGTGGATCTGTTCACTACCAGAACCAACAGGAAGGCCCACTAGTTTTGCTCTCGAGTCGGAAGCAGCCCCTTGCCCATGGGGGATGCTTTCAGCTTCAGTGGACTTCCCTCCTGTTTCCCCTGTTGCCCAGGGTGGTGGGGAAGAGATTGGTGGATCAAACAGATTTTATCTTGATGGCTCCTTTCTGGCCTTGTCAGATCTGGGTCTTGGAGTTTCGAGCCTTAGCCAACCCAGAAATAATACATTTTCCACCGAAGCCAGACCTGTTGACCTGAGGTGACCTGTTACATCATGACATCAGCCAACTACATTTAACTGCCTGGTGCCTATGTCTGTGGCCTTAGGCGTATCCCACCAGGTACATGAGGCCCTCTTACAAATCAGAAAACCTGCGACTAGGTAATTCTACTGTAAAAAATGGTGTAGGTTCGAGCAGTGGGTGGCCTCTAAGGATGTTTCTCCTTTTACTTGCCCTCTCCCTCTAGTTTTAGATTATCTATTTACCCTTTCAGGAGGGCCTACAGTGAGGGGGGGAAAGTATTTGATCCCCTGCTGAATTTGCCTGTTTGCCCTCTGACGAAGAAATGACCAGTCCATAATTTTAATGGTAGGTCTGTTGTAGCTGTGAGACAGAATAACAACAGGAAAACCCCCAGAAACCCAGAAGACAAAAGTCAGAGATTGATGTGCATTATAATGAGTGAAATAAGTATTTGATCCCTTTGCAAAAGATGACTTAGTACTTGGTGGCAAAACCCTTGTTGGCAATTACAGAGGTCAGACGTTTCTTGTAGGTGGCCATCAGGTTTGCACACATCTCAGGAGGTATTTTGTCCCACTCCTCTTTGCAGATCCTCTCCAAGTCAGTAAATTTTGAGGCTGATGTGTAGCTACTCGAACCGTCAGCTCCCTCCACAGATTTTCGATGGGATTAAGGTCTGGAGACTGGCTAGGCCTCTCCAGGACCTTAATGTGCTTCTTCTTGAGCCACTCCTTTGTTGCCTTGGCCGTGTGTTTTGGGTCATTGTCATGCTGGAATACCCATCCTCGACCCATTTTCAATGCCCTGGCTGAGGGAAGGAGGTGCTCACCCAAGATTTGACGATACATGATCCCGTCCATCGTCCCTTCGATGCGGTGAAGGTGTCCTGTCCCCTTAGCAGAAAAACACCCCCAAAGCATAATATGTCCCCCTCCATGTTGGATGGTGGGGTGGTGTTCTTGGGGTCGTAGGTAGCATTCCTCCTCCAAACACGGCGAGTTGAGTTGATGCCAAAGAGCTCGATTTTGGTCTCCTCTAACCACAACACTTTCACCCAGTTCTCCTCTGGGTCATTCAGATGTGCATTGGCAAACTGCAGACGGGCCTGTACATGTGCTTTCTTGAGCAAGGGGACCTTGCGGGCTCTGCAAGATCTCAGTCCTTCATGGCGTAGTGTGTTACCAACTGTTTTCATGGTGACGATGGTCCCAGCTGCCCTGAGATCATTGACAAGTTCCCCCCGTGTAGTTCTGGGCTGCTTTATCACCGTTCTCATGATCATTGCAACTCCACGAGATGAGATCTTGCATGGAGCCCCAGACCGAGGGAGGTTGACAGGGTTAGGGTTAGGGTTGTCACCTTCTCACCAAGCTGCTTGGCAATAGTCTTGTAGCCCAGTCGAGCCTTGTGCAGGTCTACAATCTTGTCCCTGACATCCTTGGACAGCTCTTTGGTCTTGGTCATGGTGGCTAGTTTGGAATCTGATGGATTGATTGCTTCTGTCGACAGCAGAACCCTAACCCTAACCTGGCTGGTTGATAAAGGATCAAATACTTATTTCACTCATTATAATGCACATCAATCTCTGACTTTTGTCTTCTGGGTTTCTGGGGTTTTTCCTGTTGTTATTCTGTCTCTCACAGCTACAATAAACCTACCATTAAAATTATGGACTGGTCATTTCTTCATCAGAGGGCAAACGGGCAAATTCAGCAGGGGATCAAATACTTTTTCCCCTCACTGTAACTGTGTCTTTGGTTAAGGTCCATCCAACAGCTATTTCAGCTTACCATGACACTGAGTGGTTCTTCTCTTTTGCACATTCCCTCCAAACCTTTTTGAAGGGTTTACTTAATATGTTTCCCCCTGTGGCCAGGCTGATACCTCAGTGGTCCCTGTCGTTGGTTCTAACCCAGCTGTTGGGTTCCCCCTTTGAGCCTTTAGGTTCTTGCTCCATTGCTTGTCTATCTCAGAAGGTCACATTGGTGACCATTACCTATTAGAGTGGATCCCTTCTTCCTCAAGATATTTAATGAAAGGGTTGTTCTCCATCCAAGTTTATCTTTCCTCCCTAAGGTTGTTTTGTTGCTCCATTTGGCTCAGGAGGTTACTTTGCCAGTATTTTTTACCCAGCCTTCTTTGGATCCTGAGAGGATATTAGGAACTGTGTTCAGTTTTGGGCACCACAATTTTAAAAAGATGTAGACAAGCTGGAACGTGTCCAGAGGAGGGCAACAAAGATGGTGAGGGGTCTGGAGACCAAGTCCTATGAGGAAAGGTTGAAGGAGCTGGGTATGTTTAGCCTGAAGAGGAGAAGACTGAGAGGGGATATGATAACCATGTTCAAGCACTTGAGGGGCTGTCCTATTTAGGAGGGTGCCGAGTTGTTTTCTGTTGCCCAAGAAGGTCGGACCAGAACCAACGGGTTGAAATTAAATCAAAAGAGTTTCCGTCTAGACATTAGGAAGAATTTTCTAACAGAGCGGTTCCTCAGTGGAACAGGCTTCCTCGGGAGGTGGTAAGCGCTCCTTCCCTGGAGGTTTTTAAGAAGAGGTTAGATGGCCATCTGTCAGCAATGCTGATTCTGTGACCTTAGGCAGATGATGAGAGGGAGGGCATCTTGGCCATCTTTTGGTCACTAGGTGTGGGGGGGAGGAAGTTGTGAATTTCCTGTGTTGTGCAGGGGGTTGGACTTGATGATGCTGGTGGTCCCTTCCAACTCTATGATTCTAGGAGAGCCATCCTTTACCGCATTAATAGAATGAAACCTTTTAGGGTAGACAAAAATCTTGTTATTTGTTACCCTGCCTGTAAGAAGGGTAAGGCTGCTTCCCCACAGACAGTATCACAGTGGGTGGTGTCTGCTATTCTCTCTTCCTACAAGGCTTCAGGCAGAAGGTGTCCCCTAGAGGTGAAGGCCCATTCGTTACTTTGATGAGGATATTCAGGAGCTTTTCACCGCAAGGTTCCCCTTGAAGATATCTGCAGAGTGGCAACATGGTCCACAGGTGATACCTTTGAGAACCACTACGCTTTAGACCTGCAAGTGATAAAGGATGCAGATGTCGGTAAAGCGGTTCTTCATACACACTTCAAGTAAGATTGCCATCCTCCGTCAGTTCAGTATGTAGCTTGCAAAAATCCCAATGTGGGGCTGCACCGAAGACTAAAGATGAAAACAGAGTTGCACTTACCTGTAACTGTTCATCGAAGTCTTCTGTGCAGACACACATTCCCTCTCTCCTGCCCCACTGTGAGCTTTCTTACTGAAAAAAAGAAGAAAAGGAAAGAAGGATAAAGTAAAGGAGAAGGCTATAAGGGTTCTAAAGGTTGAAATTATGCTGAGCTTGCAGCGTTGACCAGGAACTGAGGGAAAGGGAGTGCCCCCCCTCCGGAGCACGTGACCGTTTCAGTGGGAGGTCTTCCTGCTCGCTTCTGAGGGGAAGGGCATCCCCTTTGTAGATATTAAGCTAGAAGTTTTTCTCTGGCAGCAGGTCTGTGTGCAGGTGCAGTCCCCTTGTGTGTCCGCACAGAAGACTTCGATGAGCAACAGTTACAGGTAAGTGCAACTCTGTTTTTCATTTGGTATTCCCTCAATGACGACTCCTTCATTCTTTGTTTTAATTTCTGTTTCTGTTATGTATATGTGTTTTAATTTTTGGTTTTATGATGCATTTTGTAATGCTTGTTAGCCACCTTTGTGGCCCTGATTGGGTGGAAGGATATAAGTTTTGCAAATAAATAAGTAACCTTTTGCCTCAAATGAAGTGCATTAGCCAGATATGTTTAAGCATTGTTGCTGTCTGTTTGCCAGCATTAGCTCTGTGCACTGAAAGTCGCTTAGTGGGCGGGGTTTTCTGCCTTTGTGTTGCCCACATAAATACTTGCAGTGCTCTTTTACTTTGAGCTTGGAGACTTCTATAAAACAATTTGGTTGAACTAGGAGACAATTAGGGGAGGGGTACTTTCTTATGACTTTGCCTGTAGGTGTGAGTTTTAACTATGCTCACATAGTGGAACAGCTTCTTAGGTCCCTATTACAACTGCTTAAAATTAATATTCCTTTCTGAACATACATGTGAGTGTAATATACAAAGTGTGAACACTTCTGTCTTTTTTTTAAAAAAATAGCTGAAACTCTCTTTTCAAGAAAACTAAATGGAAAATACAGACTTGAACACCTGATTCCAACTGCTGTTTATCAACACATGAAAATGCACAAGCGAATCCTGGGACATTTGTCTTCGGTATATTGTGTAACGTTTGATCGAACAGGCAGAAGGATATTCACTGTAAGTGAAATTCATGTTTATACTTTTGTGTTCTTGTACTGTACTGACCGTTGTGGCTAAGAGCAGATAGCTCATGGCAGGAGCTAAGTACTGTCAATTAGTGACATGATTAAAAGCCTAAAACATTTCATACTAATCAGCTTCCTAAGTCTCTTCCTCTTAATGTTCTTGTTAGTGCGATCCATGGATCATCTTTGCGATGCTAATCTCAAGAGTCTTTGAGAAGAATGTTGTACCTTTTGTGATAGACTTTACTTCTCTGGAAATACCCATGAGAACTATTTTCTCTAATTTGAACCGAGGAAGCAACCCACTGGTATTCAGACTGACAGATAAATTCTGGGAAACGTGGGAGGGGCACACTTTAGATTGCCAGGGTGTGATCCTCGTTAATGATCTTTACCTCAGTGTCAGAGCAGGGATAAAAATGTTTATTTAGAATGCCCTTTTAAACCCCCTCCTATATTGAAGTATCCCCCATTGAGGACCATCCTAGCTGCAGCACTGTTTCTTGGGGATAACTTTTTTGGCTTCCTAGAATCAGTTTTGATGGTATTAAAAGATAATATTTGTTCTTTTCAAATAAGAGTGGGATAGGGTACCCAAGCCGCCTTCTTCCCTTTGTGTTACTAGTGTCAGTCTCAAGGTTCTGCCCCTAGTATCCCTCAAGCAAACTCATCCAGACAGTTAGATCTGAAGCAGTAAGACTTTATTAGGAACTAAAAGGCAAATAAAAGAACTGACTGCACACAGGCAGAGGAGGTTAGCAATAGAGACCCCTTACAGGTTACTTGCTTAAAAACGCTAGTACAGGAGAGTAAGATAAACATTGCTAGGCAACAGCGAAATAAGCGGTTCCCATGAGTGAAGATAAAACACACCACAGCTGTGAGAATCAGTACAAACGAAAGTATACAGAGGAGCTTCAGAGCCCTGAGAACCAAGGACTTGACTTGTGGCCAGAACTTGGCCTGAACTCATGTCAAGAGCCTGACTGGGGCTGTTTCCGCACTTGTATTCCCAGCGATGTATTAAGAGTTTGAAAACGTTATAAAAAATACTGTTCGCTCTTTGTTTTGCCCCTTTAGCTGTGAAGACGTTTTCCAACCATTTATAAGCCGTAGTATCCAAAAACCCTTTTAAAGCTATGTTTTTATACATCGCTGGGAATACAAAGCCGTAGTATCCAAAAACCCTTTTAAAGCGATGTTTTTTATAACATTTTCAAACTCTTAATACATCGCTGGGAATACAAAGTGCGGTAACCCCCTGGATCTTCCATTCAGTTGAGAACCTGACAACTAGGTTAGCCTCTTTGCCCTACAAGAGTGGTAAATTCTTGTACGACAAAGTATAATTTCACAAAAGTAGGATCCAATCAGAAAGCTTTCTAAGGCTTTAATGTCTGGAGTTCCAGTCTGTTTTGTTGCTGTGGAGGATATTTACACAGGAAATTCAAAAATAAAATTTTCCAGTGAACACAGACAACATGACAGTAAAAACCATCATCAGCAAGCAAGCCGGAACCAAGTCTGTCACTGTCAATAAAGTTGCTCTTACTTACTCTTCATGAGGCTTCAGTTTGTTTAAGTTTTGCTTTGGGGGTGTTTTTCTGCTGAAATCAAGAGGAGTTTTTACATTTCCCTGGTAGATCTTTTTTCCCCCCTAGTTTGGGAATAAGGTTATTTCATCCCACCCATTTTGATTTCCTGTGGTTTGTCTTCTTTGTTGTTTGTATGCTGTTCTGTATTGTTCTGCTTCTTTTGTAGGTGTGGTTTTCTCATTCTAAGTTCCTGCTTCCAGTGTTTTGAAAAACAATGCCTTGCTCCTACCCAGAGATTGACTAAACATTGCAAAAACTCCTTTGCTGCACTCTGGGGAAAAAATGATAAAGTTAATGCCACTTCTTGCAAGGAATGCATTCAAGGTTTTCTTTTGTAGGAAAATGGGGAAGTGTGACACCATATAGAAAACCGAATTGTATAGAATGATTGACTGAGCTTTATGCTGCTGTCTTGTGGTATCCAGTGGTCTCTGCATATATTTGGTCCCTCTTAATCATTATGTGAGACACTTTAATGGAAGTTAAGCTGTGGTAGCATATCACCACTCTTCCTTTTGGTAGTGCATTCGTCGTCATGTTCAGGAATTGTTAAAAACAATTATATTGTACATTCTTCTGATTTAGAAAACAAATTGCTATATGATCAAGCTCTGCAGGCAGTGAGAATTATGTGGAGCCAAAATATTTTGGGCCAGCATTTCACAGTGTGCTCAGTTGCATAATTTTCAGTCACATTTGGAAAGTAGGAGGAGAAGCAATATATCGAGACACAGGACCTATCTGTTCTAAGTAAGGATAGAAGGGTTAATTGGGACTGATCAGAGGGTAAATTGGAGTATATAAATGTGATGGCAATAATGGACTGGGTGATGTAGTCTTGGGATGCCAAGTGTTACTTTCAGAGGCACTGGCAGTAACAGCCTCTAAAACCATATTTCATCATTGTGGCTTCTCTGTAGTCCTACATGGGAACTGCGCGTGCGCAGGCCAGCTGCAGAGAACTTCTCTGTGGAAAGCTTCTAGAAGGGATGATTCCCTTCCCCCTCTGCCCATTTCCCGCCTCAGCCAATGACTGTTCCCACCGAAATGGTCACATGACAGAGGGCAGGGGGAGTGGCCATCCCTCAGTTCTCTCTTTGCTGCCGTGGAGAGAGGACTTGTGGATTGCTTCTGCATGTCTTCAGCGTTGTGAGTGATTGTGTTCTTTGCTTCTCTGTCTGCCCAAACACTTTCACTCTGCATTACGAAGGCCATCAAGATGTCATATGAGACTGCCCTCTGTATGCCCTCACACTCATTACACGACAGGCCAGGTGTCATCGGCCATCTTCACTGCTCCAGTAGACTTATATGACATATGCGGAGCAGCCACATGGTTATCAGCCATGACATTTATCCGCCATTATTCTGTTGATGCAAGCTGATGCAGCTGTGTGGGGAGCAGTGCTGCAACCAGTACTTCAGTAAAATTCTTTCAGCAGCCTTACTCCTGCCTCTTAGCTTGCCATTCTCCCATGTAGGACTGCACAGAAGCCACGACAATGAAAAACAGCATTGCTTATCTGTAACTGTTGTACATCGAGTGGTCTTTTGGGCAGGCACACATCCCTCCTGTCCCCACAGTGGGCTGCTTCAGCTCATTGCCTGAGGCTTCTCCACGGCAGCAGTGAGAGAACTGAGGGATGGCTGCTCCCCCTGCCCTCTGTCATGTGACTGTTTCGGGGGGGGGGGAAGAGCCGTTGGCTGAGGTGGGAAATGGGCAGAGGGGGAGGGGATTTGTCCCTTCTAGAAGCTTTCCACAGAAAGGTTTTCTGTGGCTGGCCTGCACATGCACAGTTCCCATGTGTGCCTGCACAGAAGACAACTCGATGCACAACAGTTACGAGTAAGCAGCGTTAGTTGATTTTTTTTACTTCTCTCTACGCCAGGTTTTCCTAGTCGCCAACTTGAGGGCATCATGAATTCTTGGACCTGATCTAGACTTTTCATAAAAGATCTAAGTTGATTAGGTAACATGAATACTGTGGTAAGCAGTATAGGCTATATGTATTATTTAAAAAGAAACAACCAAAATAACCCATCAGTGACCAACATAATTCAACCTTTGCATCAAGAAAATATGAATCTGAACCATGTAATGTGCAAATTCAGCAGCTTTGCATATGTGTTACTTGCTTTTAATCTGTTTCCATGCTTATATTTGTGCGAAGTAGAATTGGATGTGCAGTACTGCATTCTGTGCCTGGAATGTGAAGACAGATTACATGGTTGTTTCTCTCCCCCCCCCCAACATCTCTTACAGAAAATCCACCTAAAGCATACAATATGGTATTGACTACTCTATAACTCTGAGCCTACTACTGCTGTGCTCTTATTTTTTATTTTCAAGCAATATTGAGGAATACTTTTATTTTACCCTTCAAGCAATACTGATGTCAGTAAGAATGACAACATAATAAAACTGAGATCTTTTATATTGGTGCCAGATCGCTAGAGTGGAGACCATATTGAAGTTTATCAGGCTGTTATGCATATTAAACTGGGAGGGTGGCTACGTATTTATCATAAATGCAGACACACTGTTTCAGAAATTGGGTATCAATTGGGTATCAAACTCTGTTAAACAATTCATTAGAAGTTTGGCCTACATTTTTAAAAAAATCTTGTCAACATACAAAAAAGGTAATTACATTGTTTACAGGAATGAGGCATAAATTGGAAAAGCTGAAAGTGTAGTAATTGCTAAATTATTATCAGCAATTTGAGATTATAAATTGTCTTGCATCTAAATAACCACAGAGCATATAGATCAGTGGTTCCCAACCTTTTTTTGATCAGGGACCACTAGGACTTTTTTGTTCGGTGCAGGGACCCCAAGGTTCAAAATAAAAATTCAGAGAATTTGAAAATAAACTTTAATCATAACTGTTAGTTAAACATTAAACTTAGAATAATATTTGAATATATATATTTATAATAGAGAACTTTTAATTGAAAATATTAATTTATTATGGGTTTATAAGTTTGTTTCGCGGACCTTAATTTAGTTCTCGCGGACCCCTGGGGGTCCACGGACCCCTGGTTGGGAACCAGTGATATAGATGCTTTGCCCCCTCCATTTAAAGTAAAGGTAAAGGTCCCCTGTGCAAGTACCAGGTCATTCCTGACCCACGGGGTGACGTCACATCCTGACGTTTCCTAGGCAGACTTTGTTTAGGGGTGGTTTGCCAGTGCCTTCCCCAGTCATCTTCCCTTTACCCCCAACAAGCTGGGTACTCATTTTACCAACCTCGGAAGGATGAAAGGCTAAGGCAACCTTGAGTCGGCTACCTGAAATCAACTTCTGTTGGGATCAAATTCAGGTAGTGAGCAGAGCTTGGACTGCAGCTTACCACTCTGCGCCACGGGGCCCTCCATCTATCCTCCTTACATTGTTTTTAAGTTTGAGTGATGGTTTGTTGGACTCCTGATCTTTGGGGGTACTTTGCTTCTGTTTGTCTGGCAGCTGAAGATGCGTCCTCTTTATTTTTCCAATTAATTGCATTTTCTCCATCAGTGGAAGAATGTATCCTTGTATGGAATGTGTCTCCTTGCTCTACGGACAGGATATAAGCAGGTTTTTTTTTGAAGAGGCTTCCACTATCCTGAGCAGGTACTCAGCCCCTCTCCCTGATCCATGCCCTGCCCTTTCTGTGGATGGACAAACTTCCATAGCTCTCACTTTGTTTAGAAAAAAACAGAAGAAAACACCAAAACCATTGAAGAAGTCAGCATCAGCTCCTGCCTCTTCCTTGCTAGCAGCAGGGGTGAAGAAGAAGAA
Source organism: Euleptes europaea (assembly GCF_029931775.1). NCBI lineage: Eukaryota > Metazoa > Chordata > Lepidosauria > Squamata > Sphaerodactylidae > Euleptes > Euleptes europaea. The sequence continues at coordinate 49,565,644 of NC_079321.1, read as the reverse complement.
GCTATCTCGCGTGGAATACATCAAGGCAGCAACTGGAGTCAATTCACTTCAACTTGACAGCATGGCTGCTTCAACCTCCAAAGTCTTAGAACAGAAACACCAGTGGCATATGTGCAGAGACACCTGTAGCTTATCTGAGTGTGTGCCTCTCACCCCATCGACTCCATAAAGCCAGGAGACCTCAGCAAGTACAAATGTGAAAAATGTGATTTTAGGACAATTCTGTACCTAATGGACCTCAACAGACTCATGAGAGGAGCTTTCACATGAAAATTTTCCGATACATAGTGGGAACTTTTTAGCCTCCAAAGATCTCCAGGAGGCTTACCTACATGTCCCCATATATCCCAGCTCCAAACAGTACCTTTGCTTTGCTACAATCTCCAATACAGGGTGCTTTCAATACATGGTGCTTTCATTCGAGCTACCCTCTTGTTCTGGATGACTCTGGTTAGCTCTGATTCAAATATAGGCATGCACCAGATATAGGTTAACTACCTATGTTACTGGTGGGTAGAAACATCCTCCATGATCTTTTTGGTTAAGTCCAGCAACTGTTACACCATATTCTTGGCTATACTCGTGATGCTCTTCCATTCAAGTATTCACCAAGCTGATGGTTGCAGTAGTAGCCCATCTGGGAACACAAGGCATGCTAATTTGGTCACCATCCAGATCACAGGGCCTTTAGAACATCCAAACAACCCTACAGGCCCTCCGCTTACACAGGTTCCTGATGAACCACCAGAAGAGCACCCTCAGGCCTTCACAGACCATTGTCCATATAGGGACATGGATTGACATGGCTCAACGCATTCTCTTTTTCCCAGAAAAATCAGGGCAACAATCACTCCCTTCCTACATGATGGCCCTGATGTGTGTGCTGGTTCTCATGATCCCCTGCTTAGAAACTGCCATGGACCTGATTTCCACTCTCCTTCAGTGGCTTTTGTGTGTGTAGTGCCGTCAAGTCGCTTCTGACTCAGTGGCTTTTACTGCCCCATTAAAGGAGTCCATGTTATCACAGGGACATCACTGTTCCATCCACTGTATGGTGCTCCTTCTGATGCTGTCTTTGGGACTCCCATCTAAGGGGAAGTGTACCCAGAGTGAAAATCACAAAAGATGCCAGTCTCCTTGACTGGGGAGCATATTGCCTGCGCCTAGTCATCTGGGGGAAGCAAAGCTTTATAGAGTAAAGACACAACATTAATTGGTTGTAGTTAAGAGCTATCTGACTCACACTGCCCTCATTCCAGCAGATGGTAGAACATTGTCATGTCCTCATCTGTACCGACAACATGACAACAAAGGCTCATGTCAACCATCAGGGATGTATGAGATCTCACTCCCTCCAGAAGGAAGAGAGAAACTCTTTGCTTTCAGTGGACAGAGTCCTATCTTGCCTGTTCTCTAGCTCAGCATCTTCTGGGCATCTACAGCCTGAAGGCAGACTGGCACAGTGGTCTGGACCTGGACCGAAGGCCTTCCATGTGGTGGCTAGGAGGATGGCCCTCCCCTGTGTGAACCTCTCTGTGTCCCCAGTCAACAGCAAGGTACTAAGATTCCTGTCCTGATTGTCATTGAAGGAGGGAGCAGATGCACTTTCAGCCCTCTAGCCAAATGGACTTCTCCCCCCCCCCCCCGACACCATTCATAGTTAGGGCACTCAACAGAGTACGAAGAGAAGCAGCAGAGGTCATCTTCATCACACCCCACTGCCCAAGGCTATCCTGGTTCTCTGACTTGGTAGTGATGGCACAACAACCGCCATTGAACATTCTGGTGGCCCACAACATTCTCCTACACGGTCCTCTGTTCCATTCTGAGCCAGGTGGGCTCCATGGCAGTTTTAATATCTAGGAGATTCTCTACCCACTGACTATACAGATCCACTTGGAAAGGCTTTTCATGGGTGGTGCCACAGAAAGAAAACTAGTACGCTTGCAGCAGGCATACCAGGGATCCTTTGCTTCCTCCAGGACAATCTGAATAAAGGCTTCGGACCCAGCACTCTTCAGTGCCAGGTGGTAACCCTCTCATTGGTTTTCTGACCCATTGCAGTACAGCCTCTTTCCAGACAGGGTCATATAAATCGGATCCTATTTGGAGCAGCACTATCCAGACCTCCCATTCACCATAGCTTTTACTTTGACAATGTAGCTTAGGCTTGGCAAGACATGAATGAGGGAGGGGAATTGAGTGCCTCCTCAGTGTATTTGGAAGCTTTTGCAAAATTTTTTGCATGTGTCCTGACCACAGAGCACAAAGCAGACACTACCCATATGAGGATACCTTCTAATCCACTGACGAAAGGAAACCCTCACTGTGAGTCCAGTGCTTCATTCCTTTAACTGCAAGTTAACTGCATGACTTAGTTGGTTGACAGAAAAGGTTTTGTTGAACTTGCTTCTATATAATTCTTTATTAAGCGACGAATCTGTTGTCAGGCTTAATGTTGTAATACTGAGATTTCAGTGAAAGTGATAATTAAAAGTAGCTGTCTGACTAAACCATTAAGCTTTCCTCCTTGTACTGCTTTCAACAGACTGCCAGCACTCAGAGACTAAGAATCTGTAAATGATAGCACTGTAAATACTAAAAATCACTATCTTAAACTAATGTAAACAATGCAGTAAATAGTTCCAGTGAACAAATGCAGACATGTAATGGAATTAGTTTCCATAGCCATCACTTCATTAACATGTTAATGTAACTGTTTTTGTAATTGTTATCTGAATCTGAAGTTAATGTGTGTCTATTGTAAGCCACTTGGAGTTTTTTTATTACTTCTAAAATTGAAGTCTAATATAGAGAACTACTTTTGTCGAAATAGCCATATATTTTGGGTTGATACTTTTGGACTTGTCAAACAAACCAAGACCTGTGGGGTCGGTGAAAGAGAATTGTTTGTGCAGAATGAGGCTTTCCTGCCTTCTCTTAACCAGTGCAACCCTTTGCCAGTTGCATTCCCTGTGGTTGCATATTAAAAGGAAGGAGTTTTCCAGAATAGTGTAATGTGATGGTGAGGAGCTACAGTTGTGGGGGTGGCAGTGAATCAGTGGAAATCATAGACGTGACTCCACATGCAAGCAGAAGGGTTTTCTGATCACACAAGGTCCTTTTTAGATTCAAACTGAATCAGACTTTGTGAGGGGATGATAGCCTAGCAAACTTACGTGCTACAGAAATTTTGATTAGAAAATGTTTGTGGTGGTTAATCTATTTTTAGGGTTCCGATGATTGTCTTGTGAAAATTTGGGCAACAGATGATGGAAGATTGCTTGCTACTTTAAGAGGACATGCGGCTGAAATATCTGATATGGCTGTTAATTATGAGAATACCATGATTGCTGCAGGGAGCTGTGACAAAATGATCAGAGTGTGGTGTCTCCGAACATGCGCCCCTTTGGCTGTATTGCAAGGCCACAGTGCATCCATAACTTCACTGCAAGTAAGTCTGTTTCATTCTAGAGGATAGCCTAGTGGAGGCATAGCAGAAGACTGTGGAAAACAAATTAATATGGATGTTTTGAAAAGTAGAAAAGCAGATCTATATGCTAAAAGGTTTGTGTTCTTACAGTCTATAGAGGTCTGTGGTATTTGACTAATGCAACTTGCCTCTAGATAGATGAGGTATTGTATGAAGATTATTGTCGAAGGCTTTCACGGTCAGAGTTCATTCGTTCTTGTAGGTTATCCGGGCTGTGTGACCGTGGTCTTGGTATTTTCTTTCCTGACGTTTCGCCAGCAGCTGTGGCAGGCATCTTCAGAGGAGTAACACTGAAGGACAGTGAGACACTGTGTCTCACTGTCCTTCAGTGTTACTCCTCTGAAGATGCCTGCCACAGCTGCTGGCGAAACGTCAGGAAAGAAAATACCAAGATCACGGTTACACAGCCCGGATAACCTACAAGAACCAATGTATGAAGATTATTTTGCATCTTGTGATTGAGGTAATATGGGCTTTAACCTTAGTATGAAAAAAGGATGGATAATTGTAGCTGCATGGGGATAGGGAAGTTTGTGTGTGTATATGTATACAAGAAGGAAAGGAACCGAGAGGAAACACAAACTGGTGCCTCCACTGAAGAGCTTTCTGGCACTTCTTATATTTTGTGTATGATTAAGTGACTTTTAATAAAAGCAATAATTAGGATAGCATTTCCATTTATACTGAATAATTTGGATCACTTGCTTCCCTTGCTTGCTAAGATTCAAAGAAATGTAAATAGCTTTATCTGTTTTGCAGTTTTCCCCGCTGTGCAGTGGATCAAAGCGATACCTGTCTTCAACTGGGGCGGATGGCACAATATGTTTTTGGTTATGGGATGCTGGCACCCTTAAAATAAAGTTAGTTTCTTTCTTGCATGTTCTTAAGTAAACACTATGGAAAAATCAAAGGCATTTAGAAGCATTGCAACTTTTTGGGATGGCCTTGGGATCTTTTTTCTGTGGTTGCTATAGTTGGCTTGTGAGTAGTACAAAAAAGTAGCAATAGGTCAGGCGACACTTGAACAGTCTTTGAATCGTAATGCTGGAGAGGTTCAGTGTAATTTATCTTATAATATCAAATCATTGAATCTCAGTCTACTGTAAAATAGATTAACTGGGTATTATATTCAGGATGGATAAAATCAGTGATTTTCATTTCTAAAATTTCAACTCTTTTTTAAGTTGTTAAATTAGTGTCCATATATGTATATTTTCTCAACAAATTGGGTTGACTGAAATTGGTGACACCCTTCTCTCCTCTGTTTCCATATAAAGGTACCTTCTTTGTATACCAGAGAACTTTGTATTCAGCCAGTTTTATTAGAGAATGCAGGCTATATGTAGTTTGTAGAAATTGCTGTATTTGGGGTTTTTTTCCAAACTGAAAAGAAACTCAAACTCTTAATCTTACCATTCCAAAGTGTCTTTTGTGTGAGTAGAATAAATTGATGTGGCAAGCATTTCTTTGTCTAATAATTTTATTGCTGAGCTATTGACTAGTTTGATTGTTTTGATGCATCTGCATTTTTCCCCCTCTTTAACCTTGTAGTCCAAGGCCAACAAAGTTTACTGAGCGTCCGAGGCCTGGAGTCCAGATGATATGCTCTTCTTTTAGTGCTGGTAAAGTCTCTTCCCGTGGCCTCTTTGAATATTACTAATTGTTTTCATTACTTTTTCATTACATTCGTTCAGTGGAAGTACGCAATTATTTTAAAGACTACTGTTTTAAAGATTGATGTAGTGTTTGTTAAATTTTATATATTAGTTGCATGGTTTAATTTTGGGGGGGGGGCTTTTCTGAACATTTTAATACAAAAAGCAATGTCAAATATAATAGAATGCTAAACAAACAAACAAAAACCTCTGCCTAACACATTATTTTGATTGGAAGTCTAAACCAGGAGTTGCTAACTTTTCCTTCAATATGAGCTACTTCTGGGGAAAATATCCTAATGTGCAAATGCACACACACATTATATAAATTCCCTGTTAGCATAAGAAATTTGCACACCCCCTTCCCGGTTTTGTTCTGTCCTAGCCCGTGAACGCACTAGCAACTTACCTCGCAATTTAAACATGTCCAGTACACAAGCATCCAACACAACTTAAAATTTCTGTTCCCACCACAACGCCTTCCGCTGCTGTATTAGATAAAATTCATATGTTTTCCCCTCACACTCCCCGATTTAGAGCATATTTTTTTGGAAGAGAAATGGGGCCACGCTTCCGCTATCGCAGTAATGACTGCTGTCAAATTCCCACGCATGCACGGCAGCATGCACGCACCAGCTTGAAGGAGCATTGTGATTGGCTGAGGTGGTAGCCTGCCGCGCATGCGCACTCAGTGCTCGAAACAAGGACGGCGATTGGTCCAGCGCCAGGGAAAATTAAGAAAAATTCGCGGGGTACTTCATAACGGTTGCGGGAAAGCCAGTTTAAAAAATGGCGGCAAAAAGGGGACAAACAAAACCTGTGATTGTAATGCAGGGAAGGAGTTTTACTTTGGGAAAGCGAAACTTGCTGCTATCCCACCCCTCACATCTGCCTTTGCCTAAGCGGTCAAAAATAAAGAGATGTTGCACATCGCCTCCAACAAACTCGATCAAATGACATGACGTGGGCATAAGCGCAAGCCGCAGACGTTCCATTTATTTTGAGCAGAGGAAAGATGACACAACCTTATGGCGATTCGTGCAAGCAATGAAAAAAATACCCTTTGCAATTGATGAGGCGGTAGCAAACTTGCGGCTGCTCATGCAAACGGTTGCGCTTTTCTGCAAAGCGGAAAAAAGGGCGGGAAACTAGTGTGGGCAGTTAGGGAGGTGGGGGAGGAGTGGGAGGGTGGACTGGCAGCAGGAAGTGGAGTGAAGACAGATTTTCTGTTCGCACTTTAAGGCTCCGGGCGAGGACGTTTCATTTCTATTAATTCGCCGTATAAGCGAATGCTGTTAACGCGGAGAAATTGTGCTCTGGAGACGTCTCCGGAATCCTTCAATTGAGATGAAGTGCGAACATGCAAGGAAAGCCAGCAGAAATAGGAGCTGCAAATGTGAAGTGCGGACATGGTCCTAGAAACAGAACATGGGCTAGGAAGAGCACAATGAATGAAGCTGTTAAAATCAATGCTAAAGCTCAAATAAAGATCATTGCATAGATTACTTTAAAGCAGGGAAACGCATTTCTGATAGCATGACCTTGTGAAATGTAAAAACAATTATTACTTTGTTGCTAAGGTGTGGAGTCATTCCTAACTCTGCTTTCTACATTGCAACGCACTGACCCCCCCATTTCAGATATTCGAGCAGCAGAGCCTCATGTTCTATGTTGGAGCCAGCTGAACTCTTTTCTCACTCGAGAAAACACTCCCCTTTCCCATTCTCTTTTCACTGTCATCTCAGGAACTCAGAAAGAGCTTAGCAGAAAGAGCTAAGGGAGCTAATTTCTTTCACACAGTGATCTGTCATGTCATTGGATTTAGCCTTCCTCCATCTTTGGGTCTTGTGATGCTTTTCTGTGTCTTTTAGAGGCAGAACGAGTGACTGTTCAGCAGCTAGTAAGCTGCTGATAGCTTGTGAGCTGTGGGTTGGAGACCCATGTTGGAGACAATTTTATTGCATATCACAAAAAAAAAATTGGTGAAGGGGATATTATATAGGGAACATATTACATAGAGAGCATAGATAGTAGAACTCAAGTTTCACAGTAATTAGCGATTTTCTTAACAGTCGGTGCATAATGCAGTATACCAGTATCTTCTGTTGCTTTTGAATTCTTAACGACATATATGCAAAATCATGTGCTGATTAGGAATTACCTAAAATTCTCTTGTGTCTTGAAAAGAAATATAGGTTTAGAGAGTTGTCAAGTGAGTAAAAGGCAGCTATTGTTCTTAGTATTAGCATTGTTTAGTCATGGTATATCACAAACAGTAAATTGGAGCAGATGTTGGGAACTGACGTGTAAGATTGTCAGATTACAAAACTGAATAGTACTGTGATAACACTTGCTTTGTTCTTGCTTTTCATAGGTGGAATGTTTCTGGCTACTGGAAGTACAGATCACATCATTAGGGTTTATTTCTTTGGATCAGGTCAGCCAGAGAAGATATCAGAGTTGGAGTTTCATACTGTAAATACCTCTCAAAATTGCTTAGCTCTTTGTTTGAAATGAATTGAAATTGGGTAGTCATGTTGTTAATTTTTTTCTTGTTTATGCAGGACAAAGTGGACAGCATTCAATTTTCTAACACTAGTAATCGGTAAGGAACTGTTTTTATGTATAACTTCCAGGGTTTCCCCCTGTTCCCTGCCGTATTTGTAAAAGATGATGACCCTTAGTATACTATCTTTGAATATTAAGAATTCTTATGTTGGAGTTGTCTGTTACGCTAAATCACTCATGTTTTGGCCTAGTTAAACCTGTTCAACAAACTGTTAATTTTGTGACTCAAATGAAGCCTGAATTTAAGAGGAAAGGAAGTGTGTTTTGAAAGTAAGTTTGATTCGATGGGTTTCAATAATATTCAATATTAAATGCAAGCAGTACCTTGTTGTGGCTCATCAAGCAATATAGTGTATGACAGAAATTAAGTTACAATCACGGTACATACCCTTAGCTGCTAATAAGCCAGAAACGGAAAAAGCATTGAGAGACTGACAGCTACTGGCAATAATGCCTGTTCACAATGAAAATTTTTATTAGCCCTCACTGCTCTTTGCTGCTTTATATTTACTTTGGTCATCATGTAGAGAAAGCATGTGTATTGTCATGCATAAATTATACTTGTGGGACTTTAAAAGTATGCCTGCATAACAGCTGTTGCTAGTGCTGATTTTCAGATCCCATGAATTTGAGCTGAAAAACTCACTCATGTTGCACTTTGACTCAGATCCCATGGAACATTTCTTGGCAGGAAGGCTTTTTACAGATTCCTTCCTCTTACTGAAGACATTGGACTCCCCCCACATTCTCTTCCTGGGATCTCCCCCCCCAAAAAAGCATCATTTTGGGCTACAACACAAGGGGGAAGCGAGATAGTGACACTTCAACTGATGAAAATCCCTTCCATTAATAGGAGCGTTTAGTATATCAAGCCTTTGTGTGTTAATAGTTAAATATGTGTACACATTCCCATATATGGTACATAATGCTGTGTACAAAAAGTAATGTGTGAACACTTTGTAGATTTTGTTATATGCCACTGATTCAATGGTCTAACTCTAGCATAAAAGACTGTATCAATTTTATTAATTTCCCTAACCAAAATACTCTTTCTTCTGCCTCCCCCACCCCCCACTGGAAAGGGCCTGGCTTTCTGCTTCTTGACACTGTCGTATTCCCTAATTCTTCATGGTCCCTTTCTTCCAGCAACTTTACTGCACCCCACCCTGGTGCCTCATCCTCCATGAATGTCCCTCCTCTAGTCCCTTTCGCTTACAGTCTTGGACAAAGGGTATATTGCAATACTGATAGCTGCTGCTTCTTAGGATTCCATGAGCTACCAAGACAGTTAGGTCGCAGACATCTCTTATAGTTTTGTGGATAGAGTCTTCATTTCTAGTTAATGAATGGAGGTATTTTATAAGAGTAGCTCTGTAAGGATTATAGTTGTATTTCGGAAAGTGGATAACTGCACTTGACTCTATTTTCATAGCTCTTTGTATATGTTGTGTAGCTTCCATCTAAAACTGATAGTTCAGAGTTTGTGTAAATTGTGTAAGAAAAGAACACAATAGAAAGACTTCAGGCTGTTATCTGTAGTGAAAAGTGCGCACATAAAAACAAAAATCTGTTGTGAAAGACATGGGAGTATTTTTTGGCTTTCTCTGTTAGGTTCGTTAGTGGAAGTCGTGATGGCACAGCACGCATTTGGATGTTCAAGAGAAGAGAATGGAAGAGCATTTTGTTAGATATGGCTACTCGTCCTGCAGGGTAAAAAAAAAATATTTTTTTTGTAATTTTTCTACATTCTGTTGGAAGTTTGAAATTTAATCTGTAAATGTCTGCTTATTATGTTTGCTACCCTGAAGGACAAAAGAGAGCTGCTTCTAAAAGTATGTTAGTGGTATTTAGAGACCGTGTGAGTCACAATAGAGACTTGACTTTTTAAGTTTATGAATTGCCTCTTTAATTGAGCACATTGAGGGCAGGTGCGGATGTAATGCTGACAACCTCTTAACTTTGGCTATGAGATCAGAAAAAGGCTTATGGTATTGTGTGCTCCCTTCTGTAAGGAGAGAGTCCTTTAGAGAGAAGCATTCTCTTGGTTCTGTGCTCTAGAACCCGTTCCTGAGAATTTCAGTGGGTTGTGTCCCATTTTCAGAGGGAAGTCACACTACAGCAGTGTATGAAGATTAATTTCACTTGAATAGTAATTCGGATAGTTTCTCAGCTATGACTCTCTTCTTATGGTTTCACTTGGAGTAGAATATGCCTCCCTCTGCCAGAGATTTGGCTAACATATGTCAGCCTAATGGCTTAAGGGACATACTTCTAGGTCCTGATGTATCAAGGTGGTGCATCAGAAGTCCTACTTACTACTGGTTTCTTAGAACTGGGAGCACAGAGTGGCTCTTCTGGCTTTCAGTTAACCAGCAAAGAATCACCATAAACATCAGTCCCTCTCTTCTACTGGTTCTGCAAACTTGTAGCATTCTTGTGTTCATTGCTTCACTATTCTTTTAAATTATTAAATTTTATATTGGTTGCTGCATCATTAGCCTGATGGTTGAGGGGCAGTATATACATTGCTAAATATATCACTGCCATATTTCCTCAAAAGGAAGATAACATTCCTTTTGAATGTTAACCCCCCCCCCCAAGGGTTATGTACCAAAGGGGTTATCTATCCCTCATTTAAGGTCCTCCCCTTTAAAAAAGTAAATGGCCACTCCTCACCAGGGAAGAAATTGCAGCCCTGAAGTCAGCCAGTGAGTCCCCCTGACTCCTCTTGTTCTTTGCAACTCAGAGCAGCCTAACAGGCAGAACTTGCCAGCCACTGCATCACTTTCACATCTGCCACTATCTCTTGGAGAATAAGTAAAGTGAGTGCTTCCTCCCAGAGCTGTCCACGTGCACGGTGAAAGAATCCTCATAGCAGCCCCATGCTGCATCAACTTGGCAGAGGTCTCTATCCTAGTGATAGAGATTTAAGAAAATCACAGAGGGTAAAACTATTGTCTTCCTTGAGCAAATATGGTAATCTCCAGTATCTTCTGAAAAATACATCAGGAAATATGCAGAGATGAAGTTCATTGCTCCTTTTGGCTGGGGACTAAAGAACATAGGATCCATGGCATACAATGTTTAGTATACTGCCGGTCTCCACTGTTAACTTGGAAGCTGAATTGTAAAGTTTGAAGGGACTTGGCTATACAGCTATTGAGATTATTCTGGCTTCTTGTGAAATCTCAACTATTTAAATTTATAAGTCATCCTGGAATTTTTTTGTAAAATGACAGAGAGGAGAGAGAAGAAATTTGGTTCAACTAAGTTTCATGTCTGTCACTTGCTAAGTTTATTGTAGCAGGTCAGTCCCAATGACTACTTCCTGCTATTCTAAAGAGACAATCTACACTGATTTATTCTGTCCTTACATTAGCCTGGTTCTAAGTTTTCCTGAGATATCCACATGTTACACTTTTCCTGTAGAGGGCCAGTCTTGTTAGACATCCTTTGGAGCATATATTCGTCAATGGATTTGTTTTGTAATAATAAAACTGCCTTTTGAGTCAATATGTAACATTCCACTTCACCATTTGATGCTCAAGGCACATGATATGGTTATCACTGTTGCAAGGAGATTACTGCAGCTGGACACTCTGAGGAAGGGACTGTCTTACATGAAGACTCTTACTCCTACAATTTTCTGTTTCATAGATCTCATTAACTTCTTTTGTTCCAGTCTTTCTCATCCAAAATAAAAGGAATATCACCTTAGATGTGTGTAGAGCACTACACACATTTATTTATGGGTAGCAGAAGATGCTAGGATTCAGAATTTACGAATTCTATATTCTGTTTGGTGAAAATGTCTCCTAGCTGAATTCGAGTTGACAAATTCAGGGTTCTATCATATCAGCATGTCAGTAATTGGGCTTTACATCCCAAACTGAATTTTACACTCACAGTGACAGGAGCAGCCACCTCAGCAGCATATAGCAAATTCTACTTTACCAGATGAATGTAGAACAGCTATGTAGAGGTCTCTGCCTACCTTTATCAAGCACCACTGCATTGAAACTTCATTGTTTGTTTGGACAAAAGCTCTTGGTAACGCTGATTCACAACCCATTTCTGTAGAACGTCTCATGACTAAGAAATAAATTTTAAACTTGAGCTGCCCATATTAAGGTTCATATCATGGATAATCCTGTTTATGGCTGGTACAAGAGAAAGTTGAAAGGGTTAACTATAATTATAATAATTAAACCATGAGATTAGTACTTTTTCTTTCACTTGTGCTTAAAGCCATTATGGAATCCAGTGTTGTAAGTTTGCCATTTACAATTGTGGGCTCTAAAACTGAAAAGATTCTTTGGGAGATTCCTTAGGGGCCTTTGGAAGTAAATGAGGGGAATAGCCCATTTATTCAGGCTATGCTCTCTCCATGACAATGTTGCATTCTTTAAAATTAATCTGAACAGATCTGTCTGTTCAAGAAAGGGGGGAGGGATTGTTATTGCTCCAGGTCATTTTATCAAATACACATTTGGAATTCTGACCATTTTAACTAAGTCTGTTAAAAATTATCGTCGTCATTTAAAGAGTTTGTAAATGTTTGGTTGTTTAAATTTTTTGTTCCTTAATTGTAGCCAAGCCCTACAAGGTGTAGAAGACAAAATCACAAAACTGAAAGTTACTATGGTGGCATGGGACCGTCATGACAACTCTGTTATTACAGCAGTTAATAACATGACTTTGAAAGTTTGGAATTCCTTTACTGGTCAACTTATTCACGTCCTTATGGTAAGGAAAAAGTGGTGATTATCTTTTTTCATAGTTTGTCACAATGTTCAATTAGGCTACTTGAGAATTTGTGTGTGTGTGAGAAAGTAAGATGGCATAAGCTCCAGATAGTTTGAAGTATTGAAAGGTAGATGCTTCATAAAGGAAGATGTCTGAGAGAACCAGTTATTCATCTTCGTGGCTTCTGTGCAGTCCTAATGGGCATGCACAGGCCATCCAGGGAGACGACTAGTAAGCTTCTGGAAAAGATCGCTCTGAAGGAGTACTCCCCCTCCCCTCCATATGTGACCAAGCTCTTACGGCTTTTCCCACCCAAGGGACACATGACGGAGTGGCGGGGGAGCACTCTTCCCTCAGTTAGCTTTCTGCAGCCGCAGTGAGAGGACTTCTGTCAAGCTTCTGCATGTTTTTTCTGGCTGTCTGAGGTTTTTTTTCCTTAATTGGTCTTTTTTTCCTGCAATTTTTTTCTTGCTCCATTGAGACTCGTTGTTAGTGAAATGGCTTTATTCAAGAAGTGCCTCAGCTGCAGCACCAAAATGGCCTCTAACGATGAGCTCCAGGACTGCCTCTTCTGCCTTGGCGAAGGCCACATTATGGCCTCTTGCCTCAGCTATGACCTGTTTGCACTGAACGCTTGGCAGGAGAGAGCAGCAAGACTGAAGGCCTTCCTCTACGAAATTTGGGTGGGCAGAGTGCCTCTTTGCAGCCGCCTGCAAGGAAACTGAAGAAAAAATGTAACCATACCACCCCATCAGCCAAGTCCTCTGCAAAGGACAAGGACTTGGGTTTGAAGTCCTCCAGTGCCATCCTGACTGGTTCTGAGGCTTTGATGTTGAGGGGAGTGTCGGGGCAGATCTCCATCAAAGTCCCCAGTATACCAATGATTGCCGTCAGTGGTACTCACCTTCCTGACTCCGCTGTTCCATGGCCAAAATTCTTTTCCACACTGTTCTTCATCTCCTCGGCATGGGTCCACATCTCCGTTACCAAGGCACCTTCTCCCTATCACTGGTCACCATCCCGGTGCAGGTTGACTTCTCCACGAACCTTGCCTCGGCGCCGTACACCGCCTTGATGCCACCAGGAGCTTCCAGCTCACAAGGCTCTTCTGTTCTCCTCAACATCGGGGGCATAGCCCTACTTGCTGCATGCAGAGCATTGTTGTGTCTGCTAGAAAGAGACCTTGCACACTGTTCCCGTCGGGACCAGACATACATTTTTCCTCCTCAGAGGAGGATGTCGTCGAGATTCCAGCTCTCATGTCCGATACGGAAAGGCACTCCTCCAGAGAGTCTCACCACTCCTCCCATTACTCATGTCATGTGGGCTGGACCTCTTGTTGGTGCTGCCCCCCTCCCTTCCATCCTACACGTGGGTGTTTCGACCATCAGCCCTCCAGACATTCAAGAAGTTCCCCTGGGTGCTGAGGAAGATTGGTTCTACTCCACATTCTTCAACCTCACACAGGAGGCAAGTTGAACCTCAGCATGACTTACCCTCTGATCAGGAGGAGGAAGTGGACCGCAGCTCTGTGGTCAGTTCAGAGGAGACATCCCTCCCCTCTCCGGATGACGTGGTTGGTGATCCTACTCCGGTCTCACCAGTGGAGGACCTCTGTCTCTACATGGAACAGCTCATCCAGGTGGCAAAGGTGCTAGGCGTTGAGGCTACTTCTTTGGATACGAGGCCGTCGGATCTGACCATGGGGGTCCTTTGTAGCCCGGACTTGGGACTAGCCTGGCTCCCCATGGTCAAAGGGATCAGAGATGTTGGCTCTCTGGGCTGGGATAGGACTGTCTCAGTGGTTGCTTCCAGTAAAAAGATACAGGGTTTCAAAGGAAGGTTATGAGTTCCTCTGTCAGCATCCACAGGCCAATTCTCTTGTGATCGAGGTTTTGACAGCCTGTTATAAATCTGGGGTCATTCGGCTCCTTTGGACAAGGAGGGCTGGAAGCTTGATAAATTAGAGCGAAAATTTTATTCATCTGGTGCCCTTGGTCTTAGGATGGCTAATTTCAGTGCTTTTATGGGGTGCTATCAAATGGTACTTTGGGACAGAATATCTGAGGTGCCAGGCTCCCTCCCTGAGGAAAAGAAGACCCTCGTGAGAGTACTCCAAACTGAGTGTCAGTGTTTATGTAAACACCAAATTGCTGCAGCCAGACATATGGCTGATTGCACAGTCAGAGCCATTGCTTCTAGCATTGTGCTCAGGGGGTACTCCTGTCTGTGCTTTTCCACCCTTACTCCAGACATTAAAGCCAGGGTGGATGATTTTGATGCCAAAGCTCTGTTTCATGAGCAAACTGATGAGTTCTTACATAATCTCAGGAAACAGAGGCTCATGGCAAAATCTCAGGGTGTTACCCAGCTGTCGATCCCTTTGTACAAGTACAAGCCCAACCACAAACGGGCAGGGCTATTACTTGGGAAAGCCCTTTAGATATAAGCCCTCCTCTTACCAGCACACTCAGTCTAAACCTTTCTCTAGCTCCCAACAAGGGAGAAAGTTCTAGCCCAACCATAAGGGTAGGAAAGGGGGACACTCCCTTTCAGGTTACTCTTCAAAAAAGGCTTCAACATGATTAGGCCAGGTTTCTTCATTACCTGTACCTGTGTTTTTTGAAAGGCCATGTTGGTTTTTCAGTAAATGGTTGGCTGTTACCAATGACTCCTGGGTGTTGAATATAATTAAGGATAGTTATTACCTGGAATTCATCTCAGTCCCCAGGTGTGATGCCCCTCCGCATTATCACGGGCCTGAACCCCTCCCGAGCTGCTCAAGGAGGTGGATAGCCTGCTAGCTAAAGGTGTCATTCAGATTGTCCCACCCTCTGAATGCCAGTCCGCTTTCTACTCCAGATATTTTCTGGTAGGCAAAAAAGAAGAAGAGTTGGTTTTTATATGCTGACTTTCTCTACCATTTAAGGAAGAATCAAACCGGCTTACAAACACCTTTCCTTCCCCTCCCCACAACAGACTACCTTCTTCCTGGATCCTCAGTCCTCTTCAGACAAACAACTGCACACACTCGATGTTTGCAGGCCATTGCTTTTATATTTGGACCGAACAAAAGATTTTAGAATATTGTCGAAGGCTTTCACGGTCAGAGTTCATTGGTTCTTGTCATCTAAAATACCAAGACCACGGTCACACAGCCCGGATAACCTACAAGAACCAAAAGATTTTAGATTAGATGACAACCTTTTTATCTGTTTCCGGGGTACCTACAAAAGCAAAGTTGTTTCTACACAGACCCTTTCCCAGGTGATGTCAGCAAGGTGTCTAGCATACAACAGCGGGAGTTGACTGTCCAGTCACAGTACACATACACTCCATCAGGGCTCAAGCTTCCTCAGCTGCCTTTTCTTCCAGTCTCAACATCCAAGAGATCCGCAGGGTGGCAACCTGGTCTGTTCCTACAACCTTCCTCTAGCACTAATCTATGGACGTGGACTCCAGAGCTGAGACATCTGTGAGGAGACTAGTACTGAATTCGTTGTTCCGTTAAACAGCTCACACTCACCTCCACAGTAAGTGAGCTTGCAGTTCTCCCACATGGGACTGCACCGAAGCCACAAAGATGAGAACAGTGTTGCACTTACTTGTAACTGTTGTTCATCGAGTGGTCTTCTGTGCAGGCACATATCCCTCCCTCCTTCCACGCTGTGGGCTGGGGAGGGGCTGTGGCTCAGTGGTAGAGCATCTGCTTGGCATGCAGAAGGTCCCAGGTTCAATCCCCGGCATCTCCAGTTAAAGGGACCAGGCAGTAGGTGATGAGAAAGACCTCTCTGCCTGATACCCAGGAGAGCCTCTGCCAGTCTGAGTAGACAATACTGACCTTGATGGACCGAGGGTCTGATTCAGTATAAGGCAGCTTCATGTGTTCATGTGTTACTACACTAGCATGGTCTTCTTGCAGTGGTGATTGGAGAACTGAGGGAAGAATGCTCCCTCGCCCCTCCGTCACATGTCCCTCAGGCAGGAAAAGCCATTAGAGCTTGGTCATGTGCACAGAGGAGGGGGGAGTGCTCCTTCAAAGCAGTCTCTTCCAGAAGCTTACTAATTATCTCCGTGGCTGGCCTGCGCGTGCAGTTCCCATGTGTGCCTGCATAGAAGACCATTCGATGAACAACAGTTACAAGTAAGTGCAACTCTGTTTTTTTGGTTAGGATGGTAGATTTTAGTAATTAACAAAATACTAGATTTTTTTTCTTCAGGATGCATGAAGAATTTTTGCTGAATTGTTCGTTTTTTAAAATAGTCACATACATGTTAGATGATATGTTTTCGGTCTTTTACTCTATTTTTTTTAATGTAGGGACACGAGGATGAGGTGTTTGTACTTGAGAGTCACCCTTTTGATGCCAGAGTTCTGTTCTCAGCTGGCCATGATGGAAATGTCATTGTATGGGATTTGGCAAGGGGAGTCAAAATCCGGTCTTATTTCAACATGGTAAATATATGCTTTAAGACATGTTGTAGAAGCTTTTTAACCTTTGGCAATCAAATATACTTGGCAGAATTGTGTAAAATGTAAATCTGTGTATGCCATCACTAGTATGTACCCAACAGTTCATACATTATTCTAGCTTTGTTAACATTTGTCTTGTATCTTAACATTTAATTTCAAATTTGCCATTTTCAGGAATCTGAAGCTGTTCTTTCTTTGAATTAAAGTCGTCTTGTAGAAAAAGTCTTCTTATAGAAAAAATGTGTAACAGTCCTTAGAATCAAGAACATTATAATACTAGTATGTGTCCCACCTTGTAGGGAAGAGCCCCCAGTTATGTATAGATGATCAGTTTTAGAACATTTGTTTGCTGTTCTATGCTGGTAGAACTCAGAGGTTTAATTGCATCTTTAGCTATACTTCAGAAATGCAATTAATTTTGTACTTTAAAATTAGTTAAAGTATGCCTGGGATATGTTTGTAAATGACTTGATGTTATACAAGAATAAAGATTTTTTACATTGCAACCTTTTAAACCTAGAACGAGATTAAAAACATGAGATGTTTATTTGCACAATTACTTGTACAATAGAACAATACCTTAAATATCTCAGTTAATTATCTGAGCATAAATGAAATAGAAGATTAGGAAACATCACTTGAAAATATTGGACATGGAAAAACAAGAGTTCCAGGTGGGGTAACGCTTGTTCTGTGAGTGAGTTCAGGAGCATATCTGATTTCATTTTCACATGCACTGGTAACAGTTGGGTATAACACTGCAACTGGTTGGAAGTAAGTGAAGGAATTTGTGGGTGGTAAGAGAAGTTGCTAAATCTCCAGAGTTGGAAATCAGCATTGAGAATATATTGAAATGAATATATTCACTCTATGCCAGTCTTATAAACAAGTCAACAAGTGTTACTAGCCTGCTAAAAAGCATTGACTAGCTCACCTGCCTGCATACTCCAGTGTAAACTATTTCTGGCACATTAACAGACTTTGAAAGAGAAAATATGTTCATCATTGCTTGAAAGCAGTTCTTAGTCACTGTAGGCCGGCTGGCTGTCTTACAATTTTGCTTTATACAGGAATCAGGGCTACTTGCCTTAAAATATGCAGAACTGGGTGGTTGCGTCTGTCTCCTTTCAGACAGTTGTGTAGAAATTGCCATCCAAAAGAAGGGACTGCAAAATGAGTTGGAAATAGCTGAATCTTTCGTCAAGATTATTAAGGAGGTTCTGCTGATACTAATGCTGTTCATTGTTACAATCTGAAGATATCCAACTTTATAAGAGCATTCAGTTCTCTTTGCGTAGACTCTATTTGGATAATGTCTCACTGTCCACTAATTCAAAGCAAATGGGTTTTTGTAAAGTGTGAATCAAGCAGAGGTTAAAGTTTGTTAAGCTGTTCCTGTCCCATGCTCCTTCAGTGAATCTCTTGGATTCTTCAGTCATTGTTCCTGACTACAAAAGTAATAGTTGAAGGTAAATGAGCAAAGCCCCAAAACTACTTTTTGTGGTATTCTCTTTATTATGTTGTAAATGTAGTAGTCAGGTGTACAAACATACGTGAATCTTAAAAGACACATACTCCATAGCTTTCACTTTACGCTTCTGTACTTTTAATTTAACTTTTCAGCATCTTCCACACCTCCGTAAGTTTAAGTCTGCACTCCTATTCCCACTTACAAGTTAGACCCATTGAACGTAATAGGATTTACATCTGAGTAATTGTGCATAGGGTTGCTGTAGACATTGTCTTAAAGAAGCGCTCGCTCTCAGGGGCCATGTCTGAGTAGAAGAATTCTTTCAAGTACAAATGTTAGGGTATTGGCTTTGGAAATTTTAGACATCTGAACTGTATCCCATTGTGCATTCAGAAAGCAACATATCACATATAGGGAGAAGAAATTAAATTCATAATGCATTTTTATTCCCATTAGAACACTGTGACTTTGAAATATGTATAGGCAAGCAGAATGCCTGTAATGAAATCTATGTAGTGATACAAAGCGTTCCACTTCTTATAGAAGAGACTTACCTTCCATAAATGCTTATGATTGGAGAATTAGACATGCAGTTTTTTATTACATAGCAATGAAGGAGTGCTAAGAAAAAGTTGTCAGTTCCATACGTGGCTTTTTGAACGTACTGACAATAGAACAGTTAATTAAGCATTCATATATTCTTCTGACTTAACTACTGCATGTCTCTGGAGAGGTGGCATATACATTTCTTAAATAATAAAAGATAGGATTAACAAACAGCTGACACATTATCAGCCTTTGTTTCTTTAAGTGCCTTTAATATTTGCTTCTTATTTTTTTGCATGTTAGAAATCAACATAATCAGAACTTTTCCCTTGATAAAGTATATACTTACAAAAGATTGGCCAAACTAGTTAGGGCAGTAAAAGGGTCCTTGTTCACACTTCTCTATTAATATTCTAACAGATATTCTAAGTAGTGTGTGTGGATAAGGGCATCTAAGCCCTCCCCCGTCTTATCTCACCATGGTCCATCACCCAAACTTCCTATCCAGCTCTCTGAGCCAGGTAACAGCAGTGAGATGGTTTGGGGGGAAAGTGCCTTGCATGATGTAGCATGGAGAGGTAACAGGAAGAGGAGAAAGGCGAGTTCAAGTTCATTCACTCATGTGTCCATATGAAGCTAGACTATCCCATCTTCTTCTTTATACATGAACAGGGCAGACATGTGAGTCAACAAAGGGTCTCCCAACTGTCACATTTAGTTTTCCCTTAATAAGCTTTTAAACTAGAGGAGTACAAAGGACTTAAACCTCCTCATACAAGAGTGAAAATAGTTAAATCATAGTAACTCAAATTAAATATTTTGTGACTTGATATAGTATAAATAGTTCCAGCTACTTTGTTGTATTCTCTAACTGAATGGAAATACAAAGACAGCTAATTGTGACAGTGGAATAATATGGCCTAAAAGACTCTGTACCATAAAAATTGAGGTTGCCTATCCACTTGCAATTCTTGCAGAAACATTTTGTTGCTGATTCAGTACCCCATTCTCAGGGTAGGCAAACCCTAAACAACAAAAATATGTGTTGTATAGCAAAGCCACAATAAATTTGTTCCATTTCCTGTCTTTCTTTGCAGCAAGTACAGCTAAATTTAAAAAAAATGGTTCTAAAGTTGGATTAAATATTGTTAAAGCTCCATTGGAACTGTGCCCCAAATCCAAAGGAAGCAACTTGTATGCTTCCATGCATGTTTTGGGGTTCTGATGATATTTCATTTCAAGTCACAGGCTCTCACTTCAGAAGTTTATTGAGGAGCTCTCCCCTAACATGTTGATGAGGCATGGAGTGTGGTGGAAAAGGGGACTTAAAGCAGCCCTGGGGCACATGTAGGTGTGGCCATTTGGTGTTCCCTGTATAGAAATTTGAATGCTGGCTATTGGGGAGGGCAGTAGAGTAGGCTTTGGTATGTAATGCATGTTCTGGGACAGTCAGAATCAGCTAGTTTTTACTAGGATCATGGCTTTCTAGTTCAGTGCAAGGTTGGTGCCCTTTCAAAAGCTAACTTGATTTGGTAAGAATCTGAGTAATCTTTGGTCATCCTTGTCCATTATGATTAGTATAGTTTTAATATCTTTTTAGAATGCAGTAGTAAATAGTCACTCTTATCCTAATTCATTAATGTGTCACTTGGAATTAGGTTCCATTGAAATCAGTGGAATGTGCTATCAAGTAATATGCTTTGAATTGGGATACTGTTCAAACACCTGATTTTGGAAACCCTGGTCTATGGGTATGATCTAGGACTTGACAAGTAAACTTTTATTCCCCATTTCTCAGACTGTAATAGCACTCTTTATTCCATATTTACAGGGACTTTGTTAGTTGATTGCGGAAGTATTCTTCCTCTTCCCCATTCGTAATTCTACACTGTAGCCTTCTAGTTAGGAGCAAAGGATTTTCCCTGAAGTCATACTGAAATTATTTTGCAACTGGGAATATTAGTAGAGTACTGAGGACATAAAGTTCAGAGTGGTGATTGGTCACCTGTGCTTGATTGACAGGTTACAGGGAATAACAAAAACCCATTTGTTCTGGATTAATGGAAGTGGAAAACAGAAAATGAGTATCAGGTAAAATTCTTTTTAAAATATTTGCAGTTCTTTAGCTGAGTTGCAAGCAATCAAAAACAGTGTCTGAGTTCGACTAAATGAACAACTAGTTTGATTGACCATATAGTTCGTATTATTATAGACTCAAAAGTTGAGCAAAAGCTATTATTTCCACTACAGTTTACAAGAAGGAGCAAAAACTGGTTAGTAACTGAAATCTGTGTAGCTTTTTGATGTGTAAAAAAAGACCATAGGATAACTAAGTGAAATATTTAGGTAGCTTTTCTGATAGTTGTTGGACTATTTAAGGAGGATGCTTTTAGCAGCTTTTTACTTTAGTTAATTAACAACTTGTTTATTTAGCTTTTTAATATTATTATTGAAACAAATGTTACTGTGTTTTACACCTCCTTGGTTTCTGGCAATAGGCTTAATACTGCGATTTAATACTTGTATTGAAAATGAAATACCTTTCCCCTTCACTTTGACCAACTGAATGGATTTGGATTACTTTCTTTTTCTTTAAAATGCCAAGAGATAGGAAATGTATTTACATATAGTACATCAGACTTTGCTAGCCAGTAAGCATAAATTAAAATAAATGACACACTGAACATGATTTTCCTCTAACACTACTCTTTTAATAGGTTGTCATGGTTGTTTATTTGAAAATATACAACTGTATCTGCCTGTTTTCTAGTAATTTGTTAATTTTATGTGCTGCTGTGTTTCAGATTGAAGGGCAAGGTCATGGGGCAGTCTTTGACTGCAAGTGCTCACCTGATGGCCAGCATTTTGCATGCACGGACTCTCACGGTCATCTTCTCATCTTTGGCTTTGGCTCCAGTAGCAAATATGACAAGGTATTGTACATAAAATAATCTAGATTTGTTTAGTTTGTTCTTGCACTGCAGTTAATACAACCAGTTAGTTACCTTTAATCATCTTCAAACTTCGATCTACATCCAAATACATCCTACGTTTACATTCTGTGTTCAAGCTTAGTTTTTCCTCTGTTCGTATAAACAGCACAGTTCATCACTTTTAGCTGAAGGATCCTTTTTGCAATTGCCTATGCCATACTTTACACTTCTCTAAAATGTACCCTTAAACCATGCTGGAAATCATACAGTAATTCTATTGAACTGTTAATTTAACATGTTGATTATATTTTGCCAGGAACTTAGTAGTACAGTTTGAATTATGATTTTAAAGACACCTTCCCTAGAGCCAGTATTTCTCCCCTTGGTTTGCAGATTTTCCATCTGGTCTGCTGCTAGGCTTTAGGCCAGGATTCCTGCTTTTAATAGGAAAAATAAGAGAGATCAGCACTGTACCTGGTTAACTGAGCAACATTAAGGTTCAGTGGTACTAAGTCACTGGAGCCAACCTTACATTTCCTCTGTGTCTCACTTCCCCAGCAAGATATACAACTAGACTGTATTTGAGCATATACTGTGCTTTGGTTATGGCTTCACCCCCAGATGTTGGTCATCACATGAACACATGAAGCTGCCTTATACTGAATCAGACCCTTGGTCCATCAAAGTCAGTATTGTCTACTTAGACCAGCAGCAGCTCTCCAGGGTCTCAGGTAGAGGTCTTTCACATCACCTACTTTCCCGGTCCCTTTAACTGGAGATGCCAGGGATTGAACCTGGGACCTTCTGCGTGCCAAGCAGATGCTCTAGCACTGAGCCACGGCCCCTCCCCATCAAGAGCTCCCGTTTGGGATTTGGGCTCTGCTCTTCCCTGGAGATTTGCATTTTTTGTGTTTTTATATGCCGACTTTCTCTACCACTTAAGGGAGACTCAAACAGGCTCAGGTGGAGGAGTGGGGAATCAAACCCGGTTCTCCAGATCAGAGTCCACAGCTCCAAACCACCGCTCTTAACCACTACACCATGCTGGCTCTCTTAGTGCACATTTTTACCCCAGATCCTTTTCCAGTGTGTCATCTTCCTCCCACCTCCATTTTGGTTCCTGTTGACCTTCCTTTCAGTCATTGGGTGCCCTGCTTGTGTGGCCCAGTGTTAGGATTTGGCTTACCAGGTGCTGGAGCTGAGACATTTATCTTGGTATTCTAGAGGTTTCCTGATCTGGAGTCAGTTTGGACAAACTTGCTCTCTGGAGATTAGTTGATAATGTCAAAATGCGTGGTAGATGAGCCTTTTTTAATGAGTGATCAACTCATAATCTCCTAACTGCTGAGACCAAATTAAAAGAGACTAAAAATAATCGATTAAACTACACCCCTTTAGAGAAATAAAGGGGTAGTCGCCACATGCATCTATTTCCTGCCATTCAAGATGGTCAGTTCATTATCTGATACACTTCCACAGATAGATGTATTAGAGAGCTCTATCTGTGGAAGTGTCTTCATATGCAAAATGTTGTATTTGTATGTGACTACGGAATTATATTTATAATCACAATCACAAAATCCATGTAAACAAATCTGTTCTAAGTTCATTCATTACATAAACACACTTTTAACATGTATTAGAATAACTAGGATCTTGTTTCTATATTCTCCCCAATGCAGATTAGAGTCCCCACTTGGTACTAATTACATCAGTTATACATTAAAAAAGGAAATTTAATTCTGTTAATATTCAGTAAACATCCTTTTTGAGTACAATAGTATGTTTAAAGAGAGGTAAATTGGAACTAATTCTGCTGGAAATAGTATTCATTTGTTTATATAAATTGTATAACATGCAATAATTAAAAGGTTCTAAATGATATTGAACGTCATACTATGTATGTAATGAGTATGTTAGATGCTCCCTAATAATGATGATTAGTAGAACTGCAGTGCTACAGAAATGCTTATCTTACGTCAGGCAGCACTCTAGTTAGTGGAAAGAATCCTGAAGACTCATCATTTGAAGCTTAGCAAATCCAGAAGCTCTTACGTGTTGTCCCCCCCCCCCCAAAGTGCAAATTATTAAGTGGACTTGACACTCAGTACCATATAGATAACTCTTGATGAAAACAGACAGGCAGTTGCTAGTAACTGAACTATCTTAAAGTGTTATCATGATTTTATTTTATAGGTGTTGATCAATTACTACATGAGGTACAGTTAAGGACTACTTGGCAAGATATGAAAGGATGTGTTTGTAGTATCTCCCCACAGTAAAATAATTGGAGAGACTCATGTGATGAGCAGTGTGTCATATGTGGATGTTCTTGCCAGTTTGCTTTTTTATTGCTTTGTGCAAATGAAGGCTAGCTAATACTTTATATTATCTGATTTATGGAAATGTCAGATGGACAGCTTGTCACTCAAACAACAATTGACTGAAGTTACTTGCCTGCTTTACATAAATAAAGCTGCTGGATCTGATTCATGTTCCCATTCAACCTGTTATTGAAAGAAATTAAGCTGTGAAGTGATGATTACTCTTAACCTTAAATCGTTTAATGTAGACTTATTTAACACTCAGGTTATGGTTATAGTCCAGAGCATCATGTCCTTTTGTGCTGTCTGATTCCATTTTTGTGAAAATTTGAGTGCAGATTTGACTTTTCATGAAATATATATTGATTAGTCTTATGTTTAATGTTTTTTTAAATGCCTTTATTTACAGATAGCAGATCAGATGTTCTTTCACACCGATTATCGTCCACTTATCCGTGATGCCAACAACTTTGTGTTGGATGAACAGACCCAACAGGCACCACATCTCATGCCTCCTCCATTTTTGGTTGATGTTGATGGTAATCCTCATCCATCCAGACATCAAAGATTAGTCCCAGGACGTGAGAACTGTAGAGAAGAACAGCTTATTCCTCAGATGGGAGTAACTTCTTCAGGTATGCACAAATTCAACTATATGTGACTTCAAGGTGTACGGTCAGGTTTATTAATGTCTGCCATTAGTCGTATGAAATGATGCCTTTCTTTCTGCAGGTCTAAGTTGACCTTTCTTTATAGGTTTGTGGATCTGGGAAAATTCTCATCACCCACTCCAAGGAAATTCGATGATGTGTGACAGTGCAGACATCCCCTCATGCTTTGTGTCTTCTTCCCTGCCCCTTCTGGAAGTTTCAACTTTTCTCTCCATTTTTTGTTTAAAATAAAGCAAGCGTTCTGGTGCCACATTACTACTACCGTGACTGGTGCCATATTTTACTGTAATTAACTATCTTCCAGTTTGTTTCCTCTTATTATCAGTCACTAAATACACATTTTTATATTTAAAGGTTCCAAAGCATTTTTCTGAAAGAACTTATGGCTTGCAACATTCAGTTAATTATATAATGCTTAGACTCCATCCTTCCGAGGTCGGTAAAATGAGTACCCAGCTTACTGGGGGTAAAGTGTAGACGACTGGGGAAGGCAATGGCAAACCACCCCGAAAGTAAAGTCTGCCTAGTAAATGTCGGGATGTGACGTCGCCCCATGGGTCAGGAATGACCTGGTGCTCTTTACCATTTTAGACTAGAAGAAGAGTTGGTTTTTACACCCCACTTTTCTCTACCTTAAGGAGTTTCAAGGTGGCTTACAATCACAATCCCTTCCTCTCCCCACAACAGACACCTTGTGAGGTAGGTGGGGATGAGAGAGTTCTGAGAGAATTGAGACTGGCCCAAGGTCACACAGCAGACTTCATGTGGAGGAGTGGGGAATTGAACCTGCTCTCCAGATTAGAGTCAACCTCTCTTAATCACTACACTTTGCTGGCTCTCTAGTAAGGGTTAATGAAGGAAGGTAACTTGTAAAGATTTCTGCAGTGTGTTCAGTTTCAAATAATGCAGAGTGATCTTTGTTCTGTGGCTCTTATTTTTTCTCTCCTGGTTTTCCTTGCTAATATATTAAGAACAATTCACTGAAATTGTTGAGACTTAAAATATTTATGTTTGCTAAGTATGAATGCAGAATTAGACTTTGTGAATCATCTGGCTCTTCACAAGAACTAAATTCAAATTCTGAATTCATAGGACTGAACCAGGTTTTGAGTCAACAAGTTAGTCCTTTGGACAGCATGATACAGAGACTCCAACAAGAGCAAGACCAGAGACGTTCTGGAGAGGCTGGAACTAGCAACACTAACAGAGTTGGCAGGGGTAAAAACCCTTTTATTTTATGTGGCTGAATAAACAGACCTCCTTACTGAATTTAATGCATGTAATCTGTTACATTCACTTGACGAAAAAAGGACATTTGACCCGCTAAATGCTGTCTGTAGTCTTTTTTCTAAATGAAATTATTGGAATCGTTAGTTACTTGTGATCGTGGGAAGAAATGGGTACATTTTTCCAGACCAGAATATATGCCCCAAATTGCAAGGACAATGCCATTACATGGTGTACTACTATGATTTCAGAAGTAAAACTTGAGTTTCTAGAGATTTGATATGAGATAGCGTTGTGGGAAGGGAAAGAAGGTGTTAAAAGCTTGTCCTGGGTGAAGAAATGTGATACTTGGTCTCTGCTTTGGGTGAAGAGATGGGATACGGTCTCTGCTTTGAATCAAGTCCAGTAGTACATTAGACACCAACAAGATTTTCAGGGTTTAAGCTTTTGAGAATCAAAGCTCTCTTCATCAGGCACAAGTAAGAATGAAGATCTAAGTCTTTCTTGGAGTATTTAAAACTTGCATAAAATTGTAACAGGTCAGCGCTCTCATTTCTGGTTTTTGCAGATGTCATCCTGCTTTCTCATTACAGTTAGTGACATTTTTGTTTTAAGGCTATTGGCTGGGTCTTGTTTCATAGGCTCTGTAAACACTACCTCAGAGGTACATTCACCACCAAATGTGGGATTAAGACGCAGTGGACAGATTGAGGGTGTCCGACAGATGCATAGCAATGCTCCAAGAAGTGAAATGGCTACTGAACGAGACCTGGTAGCATGGAGCCGAAGAGTTGTGGTGCCAGAACTGTCACAAGGAGTAGCCAGGTAAAGTCAAGCTTTTTGGTATAAAATTATAAAGTCGCATTGCTGAATTTGGAACTATTGATTGTGAAACCACATACTGAAGTGTGAGTGCATTTTTGGCAACTTTACCTGGTTATAGCTTTCAAATGTACATTTTGTGGTTGTTTGCATTTATGAATAAGGGCAAATAGTTATGTGAATTTGTCATCTTGGGCCTTTCACTTTTCTAGGTAAATGAAAATTTTTAGTAAGCTATCTTAACAGAGGGCAGTCAGGTTGCTGCTAGTTTTGTGTTGAAATAACTTTTTTGAAGTCACATTATTAAACATTTATTTTATTCAAAAATGTATCATTCCTCCCTGCAAGAATCATTATGGACCTTTTAATTGACCCAGAACTGTGCTGTAAAATAGCATTATCTGTCCCATACTGATCCTTGCAATGGTCACCTTTAGACTGGATTACTGCAGCTCACTTTGTGCTAGGATACCCTTGAGGCTGCTCCGCAAACTTCAACTGGTCCAGAATGCGGTGGTGCAGGTCCTTACAAGGACCTCTCTAAGCACATATACAGTGTGTGATCCACCAGCTGCACTGGTTCCAGATTGAGTACTGGATCAGATTCAAGGTTTTGGTACTCAACTTTAAAGCCCTGAATGATCTGGGACCAGCATGTGCACGGGATCGTCTCTCCTGTTAAACCCCCAGAGAGCATTATCCTTGGCTGAGAACAACTCGCTGGTGGTGTCTGGTCTAAGAACCATCCGGTAGGGCCTTTTTGGCTCTGGCCCCAACCTGGTGGAACTCTGACTAATGGGAACTGTGCCCTGCATGATCTAACTTGGGTCCACAGGGCATGTAAGACAGAGATGTTCCACCAGGACAGTGATGGTCATATGGATTGGCTGGCCTCCCTGCCCTTTTGTTCTTCCATCTGTTCTTCCCAATCCCTTTCCCACCCTTCCTATTTTTTCCTTCCCTTTTCCTGTTCCTCTTCCACCCCCGTTCAAGTCTCTCCCGGTTGAACCAGTGGGCCTTGGAGGTGAATGGCCTTCCTGACTAACGTCTGGCATACCTCCCTGGCAAGGATATTCCCTAGGAACCGGTAATTGAGAGAGGGCACCATCTCTGTTAATGAGGGGTCAGTTTTTAACCTTTTATTATATGTTTAAATACTGGTAATTTATGTGTTTCTGTGTTATTGTATTGTGTTAGTTGTTGGAAGCCGCCCTGATCCTGGCGGTGTCGGGGAGGGTGGGGTATAAACTGAATAATACATAAAATAAATAACACCTATCAATTCCTTTCCTACAGTAGGCAAGAGGAATGGCGAACAGCAAAGGGGGAAGAAGAAATAAAGATTTACAGGTCTGAAGAAAAAAGGAAACACGTTACAAGTCATGTCCCTAGAGAGAACAAAATACCTTCTTTGCCTAAGGTAAACAGCTATTGCCCTTTGTACATGGTGTCATGAAGGGTTCAATCCTAAGTATTTGGTAGTAAAGTTATTTTTTCCCCAGTAAGAATAACTGCTGAGTAAACATGGATAGTACTAGGTTATGTTAAAGGTGATGTACGATAGGGCTGAAATCATAGCAAGGTAAGTTTCATGGAAACTGATGAGAGATGGATAGTTGGGAACTAACTGCATGTAGGCACGGCAGTACAGTAATGTTACTTAATGCATTTCTTTATCACTTAAGAATTGCTAGTATATCATTTTTTCTTTTTTTTTCAAGTATATAATACTGGAAATTGATAAAATGCCTCTTTGTAGTCCTGATGGAAAGTTTTTGCAGCCCAAACACACATAAATCTGTATGTGTATATGTTTATGCATGTATATGTGCACTCAAGTGTGTTGTCTTTGCTTTGATGCCTCTTTAATAATATTTTTTCTGTTTTGAGCTGCTTTAACAGAAGAAAATTGTTCCTTGCTGGTTTGAAGGCTTTGTCCATTAACATTTATGCTATGTGGGTGGGAGAGGAAGACCAATTCTTACATTATTTTAGTGTATTATTACCACTACAGAGTAATTTTCCAACTTGTTTTGAATGTGTAGTTAAGTATGCTGTTGTTGAAGATTAATTACAGATTTCAATTTTTCCATGTTCTATTACTTCTGAAATGTTACATTTTTAAACTGTTTGCATTACATACAAAATGGCTCAATTGCAAAGCGAAGATTTTGCAGGCTGTTAGTACCTGGTGAAAGTTCTTAAATCTATTCAGTCTCTGTCATATTGTTATCCCATATTGCTTCCCTCCTAGTACTCAGTGGGCATAGATTGGATCCTCAGGAAGTCTTATATCTAGACATTAACCAGACATAAACATTTCATTTCAGCAGCTTGCATAGCGTTCAGGTCAACTGTTTATTTAAATAACCCGCTTGTTTTCCCAATTTGGGACCCGAAGTGATATATTTCATCCTCACAACAAGAGTCCTAAAAAAAGGATGTCAAAGAGAAACTCCTTTGAGCGTTGTTGTCCGGCCCGCAAGCTGCCAGCCACCACCACCCCGATCCCAATTCTGGGCTGCAGGGCCTTCTGATCCATGCTGCTTGTCTGCTTGGACCACCACATGGAGGTCTGAGCCCACAGGCAGCGGGGATCAGAAGGTGGGGGCTTCAGTCCAGTGTGTAGATTGCCCTTCCTCGCTACCCTCAAAATTGGGGGCAGCTGGGGAGGGCGATGTATGTGATGGGCTCCAGTGTAGCACGTAGATCACCCTTCCCCACCACCCCAAAGTTGGGCTGCTTGGGAGGGCAATTATACGCACTGAACTCGCCAGCTGAGGAAGCCCCCCCCCCCCCCCGATCTGGGCTGGCGAGCACACTGCGGGCTTATCTGAGTCAGCCATGCACACCCCCGCTCCTGATTTGTGCTGGCAAGCCCTCTGTGAGCTCGCCAGCTGAGGACTCTTCCCCCCCTCCCCGTTCCTGACCTGGCCTGGCGAGCCTACTGCGGGCTCGCCAGCCGAGGAAGCCCCCCACCTCCATCTATGTGCTGGCGAGCCCGCTGCGGCATGATACACTTGGCCGGTCTGGGCTGGTTGACATGGTCCGGCTCGACCAAATAACATTTATGTCATATCTGGCCCTCATAACAAATGGGTTCGACACTCCTGCCCTATGATGTAGTTTAGGCTGACCTTGACACCTGAAGGACATCCAGTTTCCATGGCAGAATGGAGATTCGAACTCGAAATGGTGTCTCAGATCTTAATCTGACATTCTCATCTCTAGACAACGTTCTCAGTTTCATACTTTCATTGGTGTTATGATCTAAATTGGTAGATGTTTAGTGAAAGCACAATCATTTGTATACATCATTATACTCCAGGCTACATAGCTCAAATTATCATGCTTGCATAATTAAATGTTTATATAAATTTTTATAGTGAATTTGTCTGTGTGAGGGGCATCTGGTGAATTCTAATAAATGGGTGTTCAGACAACAGGATTCTGTTTTATTGCTGTTTTGTTCCCAGGCATGTATTAGAGTTGAAAACATTGCAGTTGCCTCATTATTTTTCTGTATTACGAAACATACAACCTGCTCATTAATCAAAACTGAATTTGAAATTTGTGATTTCTCATATTCTCATAGCAGCCGTTTTTTGTGTCTTTGTAGAATCATTCCAATGATCATGTATTAGATGTTGCCGATTTGAAAAAGCAGCAAGCTAATCAGCATAACTACCGTACTAGATACGCATTGGAAGAAACTTCCAGACCAAATGAAGATCTGGAAAATGGAAGAAGTTCCTCAGATGTAAGATGTACAGCTTTACGTTGTGGGTAATGTCAGTTATACAAAATGTGGTTAGGTTGTACATACTAAAACTGACATTTCTTATTAATTACTAGTTAATTTTTTCATGTAAAGAGAATATTAATGTAAAGAATATTTCATGTAAAGAGCATATATGAAAGAGTATGTTAATATCCAAGGATGATTTACATTTTTTTAAACTTTCTTTTGGTAGCATCAAGAATCTGAGTTTTAGAACTTGAGGGGTGGCAGCAAGAGGAACTGCTGTCTTGTCTAGATTGTGAGATTGCATGCCGAGTGATTATTACAAAGCTGGTTTGACTTTTTGAGAATATAGAGCTTTGTGTTCACCTGAGCATCATGTACAGCTAGTAGGATATTTTTTGGTTCAGAATAATTTACCTGCGTCTGGAGGGCTGCAGCACTGCACAAAGGTACCTTTCCTTTTATCCCTTAGAAGCTCCTTGATCAATTGATCTTGAGCAGCATATATCTAGTGTTGGAGGGATATAAGGATTGAAACAAATCTTGCCACTGACAATGTAGCCTTGGGGTCCCTATCGCTTAGTAAAAAAGGCATTATGTCAGTCACAGAGGCATTGGATTTGTATATTAAAAGGGGGGAAATATAGTGCGATCGAAGTTCCTCGTAAAAGCAGCATTCCAAAAGGGCATGGGCTAATGAGTCAATAGAGCCAGAAGAGCAAGGGCAGATCCTGTCTGAGTATGGTATATTCAGAATTCTGCCCTGCATTACCATAGAAGGGTTAGCATTCAGTTTAGCCAAGCAAAAAGCTCTACAGAGACGAGGAGTTGTCAGATAATATGTATAGGCAGGCAGACCACGTGGAGGGAGTATTCTGAAGAACTGGTACCAGTAGATCTGGTACACAAAGGTACCAGTAGATCTGCCTTTTTCCTTGAGAGTACATGGCAGATAATGATTGGGGGCCCTTCTGTAGGGAGTTTCACTAGAAGTCTGTTTAACCTAATGTCTGTGTAGGAGGGAAAACTTGACCATTTATCATGCTTCCTTCAAGAGGGGATTGTATTTTGCTTTGACTGTGGATTAGGGATACAAGACTAAAGGTTGTACGGTTATTAAAATACTCACGTCTCAGAATTTATTCTTGGCTAAAGGGCTACTGAAGAATTCTCAGTACGAAATTTCTTTAAATCAGTTGTTTTTTTAAGTGGGTAAGAACCCTCTGGAAACAAACTGTAATGGTGTTAGAATATTCTTATAATAAAGATTCATTCCAGGGTTTTTTTTTTTTAAGTATCTCCATTCGGATACAGGTAAATGAACTATTAGAGTGGCAGAAACATATATAAGAACATGAGTTAACATGGAGTCCTAACGTGTTATTGAAAATGTAAGAAAATGTAAATCATAAACATTAAGAATTAAAAGATAATATTAACCTCAAACTAACAACTGTTGTTGCTCTTAGGAAGGAGAAGTAGCTGTTGTCAGTGGTGGAACATCTGAAGATGAGGGGAAAGCATGGCACAGTGATGGTAGTTCTAGGTAAGGGAAGAAATATAAAGATGTATTGATCTCGATACATAAAAACCTGTATCTATAAATAAAATGCAAGAATATGTAAGAATTAAGAGACCCCTATGGAATAGAGTGGTGAAAGAACCACAAAAGCACAAGAGCTTCTTAGTAATCATATATCCAATTCCAGTTTTGGGCCCCAGACAGATTTTTAAAAATCCACACAGTAGGATCAGGAATGGACGGGGGTGGTGGATTTTTCAGCAAACCCAGGAGGACCCCCCCCCCAGGTTTGCAGAAACACCCAAAATAAGATGGAGGTGATGCCGTCAGGGCTACTGCTTTAAATGTTGTTCTTATCGTCAGAGGTATGCAGCTTTTGTTGAATGACTCTACTAAGAGCTTGGGAGTCTTACTGGATCCTGGTCTCCTGCTGGAGAAATAGACATCTATGATAACAAAAAATGCCCCCCCCCCACTATACCCTGTTTGCAGGGGCCTGATCTGGTCACACTAATCTACGTGGAGCTCCCTAATCTACGTGGGGCTCCCTTTGAAGTCAGTTTGGAAACTGCAGTCAGTGCAAAATGAGGCAGCATGTTCATTATCTAAGCTTTCTGACAGGACTAAGTAACGCCTATTCTGAGGTCCCTTTGCTGGCTGCTTATTAGTTTCCGGGTCCAGTTCAAGACATTGGTGCATGCCTTTAAAACCCTTCATAAATCGGGGCTCACATACTGGAAGGACCATCTCTCCCCACAGCTTCGTTCTTCCAAGCAAGGTTTACCAACTGTATCCACTGTCCTTAGTCTAAGTCACTTTTGGCAACAGCCGTGGCTAAATGTTTTTTAGTGGCTGCCCCCATGCTTCTGGAACAGTCTCTCAGAAGACGTTGGGGGCTCCTACTCTCCTCAATTATCAGAGAGCTATAGGGGCAGCCTGAGCCTGGACAAAAAAAGGAATGCCCTGCTGGTGGGGCATAAATATTTTTAGATTGGATTTTAATTATTGGTATCTGTTTTAATATTTTACCATTCTGTTTTTATAGTATTACTCACCTTGCATCCTGAAATGTTCAGGAGAAAGGCAGTGATTTATATAATTCAAAAAATTTTTTTAAAGAGGTTTTGAAAGACAAAAACAGAAAATCATTATCCTTGCAGCACAGACATCAAAACTTAGAGAAAAAATCAATGAAATCTTGCTATTCTGTGTTACGAGATCACAACAGCAGTTGCCTCAACCTCCAAAAGCCACAAACTACTTAAATGTTGGGCGTCTATATGAGGCACAAGGGGATTGTCCCTGAAGAGAAAATTGACAGGTGTACATGGGCATCTAGTGTATGCACAGAAGCATGTATAATGCCCATGGGTGACATGGTGTCCACCAGCATCTTATCTGGTGCCCACCAAGTGTTTTTAAAAAGTGGGTGGAGCCACTTCTGATTGGCCATGGGAGATCTTGATTGGCTGTGCCAATTAAAATAATGGTTCAGCTACCCCCACAACGTTATTTTATTCTCTGTCTCGTTCATCTTTCCAGTGTATTTTTTTAAAATTACTCCTCTTGTCCCCTGCGCTTGGGTCTTCCTCTGGGTATGTATGTGTGGCTCTGCCTCCATTGGCAGCCATTTTGTGGTTGCACCCTCCACCCTGTGTCAGAACTCCAGAGGTGCCCACAGGCTCAGAACGGTTGGGGACCCCTGCTCTATGTCATACCACTCTTTTTAAAATATTTGGCAGGATTGAATTTAAATGGAATTTTCAAGGCCATTGGAGAAGTAGTTCTAAAATTTCATGTGGTTTCTTCATACATCACAGAAAACCTGTAACTGAACACGTTAGCATGAATTAGAAAATGTAAACTTTGAAAGGGTGCTGCTAATATTTAGTAATGCCACCAATTGGTTTTTAATATGATCAGATTATAACCTTCAGTGGCATGACTACATACCATCAATAAACAGACGAGCATTTTGGTTCTGATTTTATTAGATTTTAAGAATTCTTTGTACCCATTTTCTTTCTGTGTTTTTTTTTTCTCCCTGTAAAAGCCGCAGCTGGGAAGGAAGCACGGGGGAAGGTTTCAGTCATCTTTTCCCTGATGCTGTTTTTAAGTCAGCACAAAGCTTGGGAAGTATAGTTTTACAGTGGGTACCTGATTGCATGAACATCAGGACCTGTGGAAAAACTAAGGTGCCAAGAAAGATACCACGGAGCAGGACTTCCTTCCCATCTTTCCTCTGTTTCTGTGGTGACCAAAACCCCAGGAACCCTCGTACTTCCTCTATGGTGTTCCTGTCACCAAAGCAATAGTAGCAACCACTGCGAGAGGAATGAGGGTAGCAGCACACAACATTTACTTGTTGAATGTTGTTCGTAATTTACAGAGGGCCCTTTCTAACAAAAGCCTTTGGAGGATAACCCATTACTAATAATGTTACTTTAAACACACTAAGTATGTATTACAAGCCACGTGATATTAGGATCAAGAGAGTGTATTTAAATAAGCCCAAAGCTTCGCACATATTCAGGAGAGTTTTGCACACTTCTTACTTTTTTAAACAAACTCTTTAGCACCATATCACAGCTCGTCTCATCTTCAAAAGTCTCACTTGCTCCAAAGGTTTGTTCATAAAAGAGAAATCCAAATCCTATTCCAAATAGTTGCATGGTTCTCATAAATTAGGGTTTATCTCATTAGGGATTTTTTTTATTGGAGGGTGGGAATTTTATTAGAACATCTAATGAAAATATCATTGGCAATTTATTGTGGAAGTATGTTTGGATCCTGTTTCCCTGGTTTTTCTACATCTGGGATCACATTGTATAGATTTTATATTAAGTGGTCCTTCTGTTGATGCAAAATCAGTTAAATTTAATCCACTCTAGTTCCAGTAAAGCCAGGGGAGATAATTAAGTTTTCTTAGGATTTTTCATCGCAGAGTGGAAAATTATTTACTGTGATAGTTGTTAAACTGGCATTGAATTTACTATTTCATTCTCCTAGTGACTACTCTAGTGATTATTCTGACTGGACAGCCGATGCTGGAATTAATCTACAACCACCAAAGAAAATTCCTAAAATTAAGACTAAGAAAGCAGAGAGCAGTTCAGAAGATGAGGAGGGGCCTGAAAAACAAAGGCAAAAGCAAATCAGAAAGGAAAGGAAAAAAGGTATTGAAGATAAAGAGGGTCCAACATCACCAAAGAAAAGGAAACCCAAAGAAAGAAAACAAAAGGTTGTATAATAGTTATAAAACACCAACAATTTTAAAAAGAGATTAGGTTGTTTTAATTTCTTTCCATTTGTTGATGTAAACTATGTTTTCAAAGCATTTGCAGTTAATTTATTTATTCAAAATATTTGCATATTGAAGGGGTAAGTGGTTTTTTTTACATTATCTTGACTTCTCGTTCAGAACTTTTAAGTTGCATATGCTAAGTACATAATTTTATGTTTTGTTTCATACATTTCTGTTCCATCAGCTTGACTTGGGGGACTTGCAATGCAGTCCTGTGCAGAGATATTTCACTGTACTCTATACATATGTTGTAAAGTTCCTGGCCTTCTGTAAGAAACTATCATTTATTTATTTGCTACGCTTATGCGCTGCCTTTCAGTATCAGTCTTGAAGCTGTGTACACCTTAAAAAATGTAGAGTGGCACTACGTAGATAGAGGTGAGGCAGTCATTGCAGTTATCCTGAAGAATATCCTGATGCATCTTCTTTATTTTCTGCAGAGAAAATGTAACATTAATTAGTCTTGGGCAAGTGGGGACCTGTAGCAAAATATTACGGATTGTTTTTAGGTTGGCCAAGGATGTCAGTAAAGGTGAACACGGTCCCACATTTGCAGCTATCCTCAGGCAAGCCAAAAACAACCTATCCCCCCTTTTCCAGGCATCTGGGTCTCTGAAAGCGTATCTGCTGGGACTGCCCAAGCAGGTATACACTTGCTCGTGACAGTTGGGGCAAAAGTGGGAACTGGGAGAGCTTACAGGGTAAGGTGAAATCTCATTTTCCCACTCCCCTGCTGGTCCTTCCTCCTCTAGTTCTTGCAGCCCTGTCTTACATTTTATTTATAGATACAGGTTTTTATGTATCAGAGAGATTACTACATATCTCCCAACCTGCCCCAGCAACATTGCAATGTCCCTGCTTGGCTGAGCACCACTTTCAGGGGAAGTATGGCGCCTCCCTTGGCATTGATGGTGATTAGTGAGCTTCTGTTGCAGGGAGGATGGGAATTTGGCATGCCCACCCTTCTCACTATAAGGTCTGCTATTGTATGGGGTTGCCTGGCAAGCTCAAAATGGCAGCTGAGGTTTTGTGAGGTAATCTTTCACAATCTCGTTAGCATTTATTTTTTGAGTTTTTTTAAAAAAACTTTTACTTTAAAAGATTTTTTTTCTATACCCAATTCTAAAGTGTATTTGTAATGGCCGTTGTGGGGCCAAATTGAGAATTAGGTATATTGTGTTGTTCACAAATACTGTGTTGTGGGAAGAAACGCTGATGGGAATGCTTTTTGGAAGGGTCAGTTTCCTACAGCTCATTAGCTCTCTCCCCCCCCCCCCAAGTCAAAAGGCGCGTATGTTGCATTGAATGAATAATGAAGCAGGATATCAGTATTCCCTTTGCATCTGAGCAAAAGGATAGAATGGACTGGTAGTTATCCAGGCAGTAATCAGTTACTCCATAGGGAGTCATATTTTCCTTCTGTGCTTTTTATGATGTCTAACGAGAATAATTTTCTATAAGAATTTTTTTACAAGTCTGTTTGGGTTTACCGAGTCAGAGATTAATTCAGACTTACTTTGGATTTCTTTAGAGGTTGGCTGTAGGAGCGTTAACAGAAAATGGCTTGACATTGGAAGAATGGCTGCCTTCAGTGTGGATTACAGATCTTGTTCCTCGCCGATGTCCATTTGTACCTCAAATGGGAGATGAGGTATTTTTTTCTTTATGCTGTCTCTCATCCAGGTTCTGTTTTGTTAAGTCACCAGAACAGTCTTTTTTTTTTAACCAAACATTTCAGATTTTTTTAAACGCGAAAAAAGTGAAGGGCCGCACTAATTGGAGCAAAGAGATGAAGAAAACTCTGGTGTGGTGGGAAGAAAAATTTATTGCAAAATTACCCCTACACGTTTTTTATTTAGCTTTCTCAGGGGGATCTGTGCGATATAAAAGCAACAATGCTCCCACTAAACCAGCTTAAACAAAATTATCAGAATTGCTTTATTCAATTTAAAATATGATTATTGTATAGGAGGAGTTGAAGGGAAAGTAAGTTGGAATCTATGAAACACTGATAGATGAAAATATATAAAAGGAATGAACGATGATCCATGAGTGGAAGAAAACCCATATAGGAAATATCTGTGATACACATATACCAGTATACTATTCAGTTATCCACAAATTGTGATTTGTCAAACATAGCAATAAAGAAATGGAATGTTTCTTTTATTGTCCACTTCTTTCTCTTGCCAGAACTCTAGGTCCAGCACTTGCTAAGAGCTGTTTATTGCATCTTCCTAGCTCGGCATGTAAACAATAATCGACAATTGTACCTTAACTTTTTGCTGTAACATGAATGAATAAATTTTACTTCATCATTGACATGTTTGAATATGTCTGTTTTATGAGATTAGTGTGTAACTTAGTACTTTTGTAAAGAAATGTCTCATGGTTTGAGGAGTTGAACAACTGTTTTATTGCATACTGTGTTCATTTTTACAAACAATATAATATAATCACAAATTCTGTGCTGTGTTTCTAAGGTATACTATTTCCGACAAGGCCATGAAGCATATGTTTTAATGGCAAAGAAGAACAAAATATACAGCATTAATCCCAAAAAACAGCCATGGCATAAAATGGAGCTACGGGTATGTTTTTCTCCCCTCTCCGCCCTTATTATCTTTATGGATTTAAAACAAATTAAATCTTCTGGTGATATCTGCAGGGGGCCTCCCCATAAGTCCTCCTATTTCATATGCAAATTCCACCAATTCCACTTCAAAGAGGAATTTAAACTAGGATTTAAAACTGATCAGCGAACCCTGGTGAAGAACCAAGTTGGCAAACTTTAACATTTGATATATTTTGTAAGCATAGTTGGGTAAGAACAGTAGAGAAAGGAGGTCCCCATTCTTAACCATGATTAACTGCTTTCCAGCAGAATACCTGCACTCGCTCTAAGTAGCAGTATTCATTACTTAAAGCAGAGTGATATTTTAACTTAAATGGTATGAATTTGTATAAATGTTATACACGGGGGAAATCCTGTTGCCCCACACTTATAATTGTGATTTAAAGTGATATTTTGTAGCAGTCTGCTAAGTCATCCCTGCTGTCAGAGGCTAAATAAGATACCCAGATTCTGGATGGGATCTAAATGACTGCCCAAGGGGCTTGTGTTTTTCAAACAGCATAGGCCATTTTCACACAGCAAATTCCTTTTTTTCTTTAAAAAATATTTTCCTTTGAACTCATGACTTCCTTTACCATTTCATAGTCAAAAACCCCTTTGGCATGTGTAAACTAGCACTTGGAACACAGCCTGTGTTTTTAAACTGGGAGCAATTAGGCAGATCATGAGAGGGAGGGCACCTTGGCCATCTTCTGGGCATGAAGTATGGGGGTGTGGGGTGTGTGATTCGGAGTTTCCTGCATTGTGCAGGGGGTTGGACTAGATGACCCTGGTGGTCCCTTCCAACTCTGATTCTGTGATTAGAGCTGTGGTTTATGATAGCTCACTGATATTTTGAAAGGGGGGGAGCATTATAAGCTGCATTATGACTAGAATGTGGCTGGGAATGTAGTCTTCTTTCTTATGCTTTTGTATAAGAAAGATACACTAAATTGTAAGGGGATAAGATGGAGCAAGGTATACAGTGCCTTGCTTCTCCTCATTTCCTTTACATTTCTTGAATAATGTTCCTGTGTGTATGTAGGCATTCAAAACACCGTACAGCCCTGAAGTTTCCTAGGAGAATCAGAAAGCAATAACCACCATTATGTCTATTTTACTATTGAGCTTTTGTCTAGTACAGTAAATTTAAAAATATTTTGTTTCCATCAGGAGCAAGAGCTGATGAAAATAGTTGGAATAAAGTATGAAGTTGGGCTTCCCACGCTTTGCTGTCTTAAACTTGCTTTTCTTGACCCAGATACTGGTAAATTGACTGGAGGATCTTTTACAATGAAGTAAGGAAAATCATTGTTCACATATAACTGCCATAAATTAAAAATTAAATTAAAAGGTGCCAATAAAATGAAACTGGCTTTAAAAGGACTAGTTTAGTAAGTAGATTTTTGCAAGCTCAGTTCTGTAATTCTGGAGGAAAAATCCTTTTGTGTCAGCTGAACCAAGAGAGGGATAACGGAATGCAAGGGAACTTTCACATGCGTATGTACATACGTACATACATACATACAATTAATTATGGGAAAACTAGGTTAACAGCCGATCTGGAAACCCAAGTAATCAAACAGCTGAAAAGCAATGGCATGAGAGATGTAGTTTAGGGTGGGGTGTGTGCATGCATGCAGATACATACATGCATGTGCCCAGTCCTTCCCATACCTATCACTCCTTCCCTAAGTCCCTCTTCACCAAGGTGCAGCGAACATACTTCTGGGAATAGAGCTGTGGGAGAGGAGCAATGGATGGGAAAAGAGATCGTAGTTCCCCTTCCACAAACGTAGTTTTCCCCTTGGTGCTATTCAGCTGTTCTT
The DNA here is from genome assembly GCF_029931775.1 of Euleptes europaea. Taxonomy (NCBI): domain Eukaryota; kingdom Metazoa; phylum Chordata; class Lepidosauria; order Squamata; family Sphaerodactylidae; genus Euleptes; species Euleptes europaea. The sequence continues at coordinate 49,525,700 of NC_079321.1, read as the reverse complement.
GGTTGACATGGATTCCCAGGCTGACTTTTGCCCAGTCTGTCTGGATTTTTTTTAATGTTGTCCTACTGATGCTTTAAATTCTTACATGAATTTGATGTGCAATCAAATGTTATCTTGCTATGAAATAGTTCACTGGTTCTCATCATAATTTTTATTATGTCCAGGTATCATGACATGCCAGATGTTATAGATTTTCTTGTCTTAAGGCAGCAGTTTGATGATGCAAAGCACAGGCGGTGGAACATAGGTAGGTACCTTAGGATGCCATCAAGGCTGGCAAAGCACTTTTTACAATGCCTAATTGATGTATTTGCTGACAAGATACATTGATAATCATTTGTTTAGATTACTTTAAAAGGTGATTTAAAACGTGCATTGAACTGAGATTGTTTATGGCTGTTAAATAGAAGAGCAGAGTAGAATTTCCTGTTTTAAAGGGCAGAATGCCTCTGTGCACCAGTTGCTGAGAAGGTAGCTGTATAAAGCAGGGTTTTTATGAGTATAAAATGAAGAATGGAGAACCTTCTAGGCCCTGAGCTCCATGAAGAAAGAGTGGGATAAAAATATACTAGATAGATCAAAATCAGCAAATACAGCTGACCACTGTTGGAAACAGGCTGTTGGGCTAGATGGTGCAACATTCGTAGTCTGGTCTAGCAAGGCTTTTATTATGCTTTGTTCAATCAATATGCCAGTAATCACTGAGACAAAAATTCCCTTCGTTTTAGTGGTGTTAGATTATAAATAGAAAGGATTCATGTATACTGTTTGACATTCTTTTATGTAAAAATAACTTGTAACTATGAATATTTTGGGTTACATGTGAAATACTGCAAGCAAAGCTCCATCGTATCCTCTGAACACTGCCGCCGGAGCTCAGAAGACCCTCACAAACTAGTCTTTGGGTGCAGTGTGGGGGTCTGCAGTGGGAGGGAGGAAAATTGGTGGTTGAAAACGAGTCCCCTAATTTGTGAAGCCATGACTATCTGATTAATGTGTCAGTGTGGAGCTTCTTGTGGCATCTAGGTATAGGAAGCTTCAAAATACAAGGCAAAAAATAGCAAAGCCTAGGTCATCTCTGTCAGTGCGCAACTTGTACACAAGCAAGCATTTCAGTTTGTTGCCATAGCTTTAAGGATGACTATTAGCCTGTGTCAAGTGAGCATGGAGGTTTATAAAAAGTATTCTAGTACTCTTTCTTTTAGCAACTACCAAGTCATTCTCTTTGAACTTAAAAGACCAAGTTTTAATTTGTTCTTCTGTCCCTGCATTTATTCTGCTCAATTTTATCTTTGTTGACATTTCTCAGATAACAATATTCTCAAGCAAGGTACACGAAGGATGAGCTAGATAGCTTGCATAGGAACCATTTTCATTGTATTGGGCTAACTGAATCTGTGCTGTTAGATCAAAACCAAATCTCCTCAGTACCTTTCAGTGCAATCCTAAACATATGCCTTCTAACTCAGCCCATTGACTTCATAGATTTGCTTAGGATTGGTAGAACCACATAGAAATCTTGGTTTTACACTTGGTTGGCGAGTGTGAATAACATCCTATGGAATCATAGCATTTGAAGATAAAATTGAGTATGGTTAGATTTTAAGTTTTTTTAGCTATATGAATCAGAATAATTTCAATGTTACGTTGGGAATGCAGGTTATTTACTTAATTATATTTATAACCTGCCCTCCCCGGCCAGAACCAGGCTCAGGGCGGAGAACAACAATAAAATCACAAAGTATTCACATAATTAACAATATAAAACCCCCAATTAAAACTTCCAATCATAGATACAAATTCCCAATTATTAACCAAATTATTAAAAGTGTGGGAACTTTTCAGCAACCCTCTTGATTTCTTTTTAATAGGTATATTGATTTGACATATCTAAATACAAACAATGTTTGTGCAAGGTTGGATGCTGAAATATGTTCTGATCTGGAAATTTGTAAGTGATATTTGGGGGGGTTGATTTAGCCCCTGCCTCATCTTGTTTGGGTACAAAATTGTCTGTATCTGTGATGATAGTTCTTTTTCCTAGCATGAGATGAGGAGATACCCCACAATGGTCACAAGGCCACTTTTGGGATGAGTTGGGACAGATTGTTCCTGGACCAGCTACTCCAGTTGCAGTTATAATTTGGGAGGGGCCTCACTAATGTTTTGTATCTCCTGGCTGATATATTAGTTGGCAAAAGTGACATTTTAGAATATTGGTAGCATTTGCTAAAAAATAAGCTAAGATACCTCTTTTAGACTAAACATGGTGCTTTACATTTTTATCTAGGTGATCGGTTTAGGTCAGTAATTGATGATGCTTGGTGGTTTGGAACAATTGAAAGCCAAGAACCCCTTCAACCTGATTATCCTGACAGCTTGTTTCAGTGCTACAATGTCTGGTTAGTAACTTTGTAAATATAATTTTATTTTACTCCTGTCATACTTCTTTACTTAATGTATTTATATCCCACTTTTCAGCCGCATTAGTTTCCAAAAGCAGTTTACAATTAAAATCCATCACTTACATGATACAAGCATGTCGTTCCAAGTGTGGACGATTAAGGAGTAGAGGATTATTGGATTCTTACTCATCTAGCTTCGCTTTCCCACTCCTTTCTTGCATTTTTAGTTGTTCTAGCCATTTCTTCTTTCCACCACCACCCTTCCTTGCCAATCTATTCATTTTATATATTTTAAATTCAAGGCAGTCTTTGAATTTCAAGATTCTGTATTTTCCCACACAATTAAAGACGTTGCAATAGACACTGGAACATCTGTTGGGGTCTGGCAGAACACTGAGAAGCTAGAACTCATTTCCTAGAGGTGATGATGGGTTAGAGCAGGGGTGTCAAACTCATTTGTTACACGGGCCGGATATTACATGTCACTTGGTTGGGCCGGGCCATGGCCCGCCAGCCCAGATCAGGACTGTAGGGGGTGGCTGCCTCATCTGACTCGCAGGCCGGATAAGAGCTCTCAAGGGGCCGGATTCGTCCCAAGGGCCTTATGTTTGACACCCCTGGGCTATAGGAATGGTCTAACATCTGTAATATTCTTTGAGCTGTTTGTGGCTTCTGTTAGCTGGATCCCATTGTATCCCTGTCAAAGGGCTTCATTACTGAGCATACATTTGGCTACACAAATGCCCATCCTCAGGTGTGAGCTCATAGCCATTAAGACCTGGCAGAACACTGAGATATTTGCTCTCTTTACCTCCCATATGTTTTAATTGTTACCTGATAGATTTTATTCTTGGCATTCACTTTAAATATTTGAGGGGGGCATTGCTGAAATGCTAATAATAGGAAATTTGACTGTATTTTTTTTTTAAAGTTGGGACAATGGAGACACTGAGAAAATGAGTCCTTGGGATATGGAGCCTATACCAGACAATGGTATGTGTCTACTTTCCCCTAGATGTACAGAAAGGAGACAGAACTTACTGTGTACGTATGTGATAAAGTGTAAAGGTGTTTATGCTCTAAAAGGGGGAAAATGAAGCACAATTTCTCTTTATACTGTTCAAAATGTCATAGCAAATGAGATGGTTAGTTCCAAAGTACTGTCAACAGAGCTCTACTAATGTAATGGAACTTTGCTGTCCTCCTCAATTCCCCCTTCCCTGTCCGCATATCTGGCTGGTTTCCCGATATGCTGCTTCTTGGGTACAGGGAACGGTAAGGGGCCATGGGAGAGGAGTATCAGTGCAAATCTCCTGTCTTTCTGCTGGCGAGTGCATTACAGCAGTGGGAAATGATGCTTGGATTCAATTCGTAGGTTTTATTTAGTGAGTAAAATAATGCATTTTGTTTGGAAAGAAGCTTTTACTTTTCAGAACTTCTCTATAAACATTTTGAGTTTCACTGTTCCTCAGGTATGTTGAAATATTTTGATGAAGTTTGCAAGGATTCCCAAAATTATCATTGCTTGAAATGCAACTGAATGGGCATAGCTAAACTTGACAAACCATTTGGGTGATGTGTATCTCAATGTAATTTTCAGTTCTAGTGATTGCAGAGCAACTGTCTTCATGTTGGGTGGTGGAGGTGGCTGTTTGTTTGCACTGATTAGGATAAAATAACCCACATTACATAGGGAGCCATTTTTATAAGTTTGCCACATGGAATATGGCTTTGACCACAAGTCAAAATGTGAGCCAGCATGATGTAGTGGTTAGAGTGGCAGACTAGGATCTGGTAGATCTATGTTTGAATCCCCACTCTGCCTTAGAAGCTTGCTGGGTGACCTTGAGCAAGCCTCTTTCAGCCTAACCTAACCTACCTCACAGTACAGTTGCTGTGAGGCAAAAATGGATGAGAGTAAAACAGTGTCGTGAGTCACTTTGGGTCCCGGCTGGGGAGAAAAGCAGGGTATGAAAATCTAAATTAATGTGTGAAGATAAATAGTTACAAATTAATATATATACATTAAACTTCCAAAGAGTAGCTTACATAAGTGGAATCCTGCCCTAACACTAGTAAAATTTTCTTTCCCAATCCTAAAATTTTATCTTGCTCTTGGCTTCAAATATAGGTGTTTTATAGGTGTTTTAAAGACTCATTTTAGAGTGGATAACAGCATCTAAGCTTTTATTTAGAAATTCTCAGCACCTAATGCATCCCAGGCTATAACTGGTTAGTGACAATATTTATTGTTGTGTTTATGTGGTATGATGACAGATTTAATTAAAAAACAAGAAGCGCCTAGTTAACTGCAATTTGAATTAATGTAAGGGAAAGGAATATAAGATTGCCTTGTCTAAACCAGAACATGGTCCATCTAGTTCAGTATTCCTTACTCTGGCAGTGACTTTTCAAGGATACTAGCAGTTGCTTTCCCAGTATTACAACCTGAAAACCTTTGGCATGGAGATATCAGAGATCAAACCTTTTGAATTATAGCTAGCGTATGTACTCTAACGCTGTAACCTTTCTTCCAAACCATTCTAGATGGAAATTATGAACTTTCAAGTTCGTGGAAGATGATAGGAAATGCAATTTTAGTGCAAAACATATTTCATTTATCTTCTGAATATATTTAACACTGATTACAAAGGATCGGTTGCCCTTCACACTGTTGCTCTGTTTTCTTCATAGGTATACAATCTCTGCATTTGTAATAATAATCATGCAATCTAGTAATGTTTGTCATATGCTTTATTTCAGCTGTGTTTCCAGAAGAGCTTGGAACTAGTGTTCCTTTAACGAATGCAGAAAGTAGAGCATTGATCTACAAACCTCTGGATGGAGAATGGGGCTCCAGGACCCGAGATGATGAATGTGAAAGGATAATTTCAGGAATAAACCAGTTGATGACTCTAGGTAATATTTGTTTTGAGTAGATAACGTCTTAACTCTCCATGAGTGTCTGTTTAACATCTCAAGTTCTTGTGGCTCTTACATTTTCCAACCTAAGTTAATTTTTTTCTTAAAGTGATTCTTTAAATTCAAGTTCTTGTTTTTTTGGGGGTACCGCTTCACATGTGGCACTCCTCTTACACAAAAAACATCTCCGTGCAACAGGCATTTTAGGGAAAGCAAAATTTATGTGCTGGTAATGACCAAATACCTAATCAGTAGTGGGCAACATCTGCCACTTCTACTCTTCTTATTGAAAAGCTTGCAAAATTAACATATATCTAATACATCTTACAAATACTACACTTATAAAAGTATGCATCCTGTCTCCAGTGTTGTAGTAACAAGGTTTTTTTCATGTTTAGATATTGCGTCTCCTTTTGTGGCACCTGTGGATTTCCAAGCTTATCCAATGTACTGCACTGTTGTTGCATACCCTACTGATCTGAGTACAATTAAGCAGAGACTGGAAAATAGGTTTTACAGGTTTGTTCTGAGTTACCTTTTTGATATTCTAAAATGATTCTCCAGACATTTTTCACGTAAAGCCAACTTCTTGGACTGCTTTAAACAGCCTTGAAATGGTAATGCATCTAGTTGAGTGATGTACATTCCAGCTAAACGAACATGATATGGTGGGATAGTCTTGGTTTTTTTCTTTGCCATCAAGTCACAGCCAATTTGTGGTGACCCGGTAGGGTTTTAAAGGCAAGAGATGCCCAGAGGTGGTTTGCCATTGCCTGCCTCTCTGTAGCAACCATAGACTTTCTGACTGGTCTCCCATCCAAATTCTAACCAGGGCTGACCCTGCTTAGCTTCTGAGATCTGACAAGATCGGGCTAGCCTTGGCTATCCAGGTCAGAACGTCCCCTATTTAGTGTTAATCTTGCTATGTTTAACTTGACCTAGGTGGCCCTGGCTTTTGAATACGTCTTCTAAAAAAGTTGCTGTGTGGACTCCTTAGTCTCCTGGTTTCTTTTGCTCAAATATTATTTGCAAGTCCCCTTCACAGTTTTATCCCTTTGAGCCCTGTAGCTGTTTGTCCAAGGAACATAACCAGTGACATGCACTCTTCAATGACATGCACCTAGAATTCATGTAGGTTTCCTATCTATCATTCTCTTGTGTCCTTGTATCACATTTCTGGTGATGCAAGTGAATCATATTGCATTGATTTCTGATCTTGAGTGCCTTAATTTGAGCCAGGATTAACCAGAGCATAGTACCAGTACTTGATTTCTGTACTAAGGCATGACAAGGCAAGGCCCTTCAAGCATGGCAGAGTACATTTTATATACTGTTTTATGTGTTGTTGTTATTTTTTAAATTATATACCTACCTTGTTATGCAGTAGCCACTGAGAAGGGGGATACTGACAATACGCCCTGCTGGGAGGAACAAATAAGGCAAGGGCTTCCAAATATGCTTGAGCCATATTTAGTCAATGTTAAGTTGTTGGTACCAATTTGTGTGCCAGTCTTTGGGGAAACTTTATTTTATAGGTATGGATCAAATATTTGGACTAAAATTTCAATAGTATTTCAATATTTTTATTCCTTTTTCCATTTCAAAGGCGACTTTCTTCACTTATGTGGGAAGTTCGGTATATCGAATATAATACACGCACATTCAATGAACCTGGAAGTCCCATTGTCAAATCTGCCAAGTTTGTTACAGATCTTCTGTTACACTTCATAAAGTAAGCTAACAGCTCCAAAAGGAGAAATACTTTACATGGTTTTGTTTATGAGTCATGTATAGATGTATAGCCTATATGTTTACAGAGGAAGAAAGCATATAATTAGCTATCCTATTTAATAATAGAGTTTATTTTTTCATTAATTTCCCCCCAGAGTGCTGCTTTTATTAATTTTGTGATAAGCTTAAAAAGTTTTACTTCCATTAACAGAGGGTAAGGAATGGGAAATATTACCCTGACAATTCCTGATGAGTGTTTCAAAAATCCCTTTGAGTTAAATTACTGAAAGCTGAGACCCTATAAATATATTTTAATTTATAGTAATATTTTAAGTTATATTTTTATGTTTTATGTTCTTAAATAAACAAGTCACTTTTCTCTGGTACCTATATCGTATATGTTTACTGAGTAAAGTTAATGGTACCTATGTTTTATTTTTGACATGGTAGTATACTAAATTATTTTTTCACTAGGTCCCAAACTCTGATTTTTTTAAAATGTATTTGGTTGAGTATAAAGTATAGGTACAAGAGGGATGTAGAAATCAGTTTTTCTGTAATCATATTACATGAAACTCTCCCATTATCAAGGTAAGCCTGAAGATTTTCTGGCAATAGTATGTCAAATTATTCCCTGGCACTCTTTGAAGCAAATTTCACTCCCAGCACAATCTTTTCCCTTATTTTAAGCTTGATAATTTATGACGTAACAAAATTACAAGTACTTAGCACTTGAATTATTTAATTGCTTTATTGGTAGTGGTATAGTGGTTAAGAGCAGTGGACTGTAATCTGGAGAACCGGGTTTGATCCCACTCCTCCACATAAGGGGCGGACTCTAATCTGGTGAACTGGGTTGGTTTCCCCACTCCTCCACATGAAGCCTGCTGGCTGACCTTGGGCTAGTCACAGTTCTCTCGGAGCTCTCTCAGCCCCACCTACCTCACAAGGTGTCTGTTGTGGGGAGAGGAAGGGAAGGAGATTGTAAGCCGGTTTGATTCTTCTTAAAAGATAGTGAAAGTCGGCATGTAATAACCAATTCTTCTTCTTTTGTTTGAGTCTTGTAAGAAACACCTGCAGTTAGATTGTTTCTTGCATAGACATTGAGAGATGCAGAGCCATCTACATCTGAAGGTCTTCCTGCCACATGCTGTTACCAGAATGTCAGTGGGAAATAATGAGACAAGTACTGTCATAAGACAGGGCAAATTGACACAATAGATGGGGACTAACAATAAGTCTGCCATTAACTTCTCTGTGATGGTTTAGTAATTTGGTGGAGAAGCAATTAATAAATAAATCATTATATATAAAATATAAAAAGTATACTCCTTGTTTTTAAAGTTGCTGTTACAGTAGCTTACAAAGTGTTCTAATTAATGTGGCTTTATTGCAGCTGATGTTTAAGCCTTGGCAGCAAATACATATTTAAATTATAATTGAATTTGATGAAAGAATAGTTTCAGAGCGTAGCTGTGTTGGTCTGAGGTAGAACAGCTAGATTTGAGTCCATTAGCACCTTAAAGACTAACTAGATTTTCAGGAGTGTGAGGTTTCGAGAGTCAAAGCTCCCTTTGTGTCTGATGAAGGGAATTTTAGTTCTCAAAAGCTCATAGCCCCTGAATTCTTGTTGGTTTCTAAGGCGCTACCAGACTCAAATCTAGCTGTTAAAAGAATAGTGAGGATTAAAATAGAGCAGTACAAAGGTTAATTTCTACGCAGTGTGGAAATGGTGAGGCTGTATTGGATTAAGAACAGTGTTTTTGAGACAAAATATTTTTTGATTAGTTAAGTGTTGCTTTGAAGGTTTAATTATAAGAATGCAATAAACTGCTAAGTGTCGGGACCCACCAGGATGATGTGCTGTGTGACACAGGCTGCTACAACAAGAAGAGGCAATTGGGTCGAATAGCTTCCCTTAAGTGACACTCAGATTTCGGGGCTGGAATCCAGTCCAGTGTTTACTTGAATTCTTCACTTTATTCTAACAATGCTGTTCTCTAAATTAGGAAATGTTAACCTTTAATTCTTATATATGTAGATACATCATGCAAATGTGGATACAAATAGATTCATTAACAGGCAGGCTTTTTGTATTGAACAGAGATCAGGCTTGCTATGATATAATTCCGCTGTATAATACCATGAAGAAAAAGGTCTTATCTGACTCAGAGGAGGTAAGCAAACTCAACGTGTCATGTAAAACTTTGGAACAATATGGTTTCATTTGTGTATTATTGGTTGGATAATACTGCTGGTGACAAAGGACGGAGGGATCCCATTTGACCACAAGAAAAGGCTGTGCTGTGGACCATGTAACCTGCATGAATAAAAGCCATGTGGGGTGGGCAGTGCAGGGAGGAGGGGAGTTTGGTGCAGCTGAGTGAAAAAGCTGGCCAAATCAAACCCTGTATAATAATCCCTCTTGGATCCAAGAGCAGTGCTTATCATTTGAAGTCCAATCCAAACACATAGCATGTACAATGCAGTGCAAAATGCAACAGGGAGGAGTCGCTTTTGGCTAGAACAAGCTCCAGATATAATGGAGCCATGTGTGGAATCAGCCTTTCCTCGGTCTGGAGCCTCATCAGAGACTATTACTACCTGTACGGTGAGGGAATTGCATAGACTTGCTGCGTTGATTTCTCCATGTTTATAAAGACAATGATTTCCAGTCCGTTTTTCTCTTATGAAGTGATGGGGATGGATTCAGTACGCAACAGTATTAGTGCAATATGTATGTACTTGTAACATTGCAACTAGATCATGTCGTAATTAAATATTTTTCAAATTGTAACATTTTTACATCGTGATGAATATTTTATTGCTTAAAGGAAGAAGAGAAAGATATTAACATGCCTGGAACTTCCACTAGAAAGAGGAAGGTAATTTGTTTTGTATTAGTGATCTGCTGTGGATATGTATAATGATGTAACAGTTTGTCAAGGTTGATTTGTTTGATGACGTGTTTTTACATACTGATGTTATTTAATACCAATGACTTGGTATATTTCCCAAATGGTGAGTTGAGCACTGCAGTATACCAGTAGGGGTTACTGAATAAAATCCGGCGTAGAAGCGCATAAGGTGTGTTTTGTTTCTTGGTTGAAAGGCTGATTCTGACAAGTGGATCTAAAGACCAATTTCTGATTTTGGTCCCCTTGGTAAAAGGGTCATAAATCTCTATTGCTGGTTTATTTAGCTGGAAAAAATTACTTCCGGAGTTAAACGAATAATCAATTTCCTTTATGAATTTGTAAAAATATCTATTTATTAAATGAGCTAAGTTCAATCTTGACGTTTCAGGATCATCAGCCAAAGCGGAGGCTACGTAACAGGGCTCAGTCATATGATGTCCAGGCATGGAAAAGACAGTGCCAGGAGTTGTTGAATCTTATTTTTCAGTGTGAGGATTCTGAACCTTTTCGCCAACCAGTAGATCTTCTTGAGTATCCAGTAAGTATTTGAAAAATTATAATTGCTGCCAAACATTGTGAATTGAGCGGTAGAATGAATATGACATTGAATTTACATAATCAGCTTATAATGAACTTCTAATTTCACATGAACTGCTGCGTTTTCACACAAATAAATCTGTATCTTCTTGAATCTCCTCCTGAGGCTTGACGGACCCCAGGGAATGGCATGAAATGTGGTATGGGCAAAGGCCTGAAAGCAGACTTCAAGGATCATAACTCCCTCCGTTGTTGCCACCCAACACTGGTTTTCAAAGGCTTATTACCTATGATAATGGGGATTCCATCTAATCATTGTGAATAATAGCCAGGGCATTGGATGCCACAGAATGCTTCCACAGATGGAAGGTTTTCTCAATAGTGCATGAATTTAGTCTCCTTTTCCCTTACGCTGCATTAGGAATACCCTCTGAAATTCTGTTGCAGAAGCAGCATTTTGGGGGGACATTTTGGGCTGCTGCGGGGGGTGGGGGAGGCGAGAAAGTCACTTGTTGCTGACAGAAATCATGTTAATAGAAAGGCTGTATGGAAACTCTCATTGATGGACCAAATCCTACATCCTGTGGCAGTGAATTACATAAGTAAATTAATCTGAGTGTCTTTTTATCTATCCTTACTCTGCTACCCATCAACTTCATTGGGTGTCCAAGATTTCTAGTATTAGGGAAGAATGAGGGAAACTTTCTGTAGTCACTTTCTACATACCTCATCCCCCCGCCCACTCATCATTTTGCTAAATTTACAAGTTGCAAGATCTAGCCTTTGCTTGTAGGATATAACTATTTTGGATGCCCACTCTGCCTCTTTTCCAGTCCTTTGTAAAACACAGCAACATAGTATTCCAATTGTGGCCACATCATAGATATAATATTTGACCATTTGTTTTATGTCCTTTGTTTTATGTCCTAATAATCACTAGGATTGTATTTGCTTTTTCCCACTACTGCTGCACACACACTGAGTTGACATCTTCACTGAGGTATCCACCATGAGCTCAAGGCCAGTTTCCTAGTCAGTCAGTACGGATTCAGATCCATCAGTGTATATCTAAAAGCTAGGAATTTCTTCACATACAAAGCCACTCTGCCTCCAATATATCCTTCTCTATCCTGTCTTTAGCTTATATCATTATCTTCAGTAATTAGTAATGTACTCTCAGATTAATAAACAGAAGTTAATGTTTGTGTTTTTTTTTAAGGATTACAGAGACATCATTGATACTCCAATGGATTTTGCTACGGTTCGAGAAACACTAGAAGTGGGGAATTATGAGTCACCGATGGAGATGTGTAAAGATGTGAGACTGATCTTCAGCAACTCCAAAGTTTATACACCATGCAAAAGATCCAGAGTATGGCTTTACAATTTATTTCTAAAAATGTAATGATATGATATCTGTGCTGTGCTCATTCTTGGAAAAGTTACACAAGTGTAACTTGTAACATGAATACTAAAATGCAGCTGTATTTTTAGACTCTTTTAAGGACCTAGTAAGTACTTTTACGTGGAAGAATACCTTATCTGTTACAATGTAAGACTTTTCCATAGTCTTTCATTTGATTTAAAGCAGCTGCAGCTTTGGCTGTCAAGGGCTGGATCCAGCCTTTCCAAAAAATCAGCAAACTTGCTGAAGGGATCACTGCCACCTTCTCAGTGCAGCTAGTGGAAAGTGGAAAACTTGTTAAATAATGAGTGTTTGAAATGCTGTAGCTGAAAATTGCTTAGGTGCGTTACCTGTTAACATATGATCCCAATTAGGACTCTTCCACACGCACATACATTCTCGTCTGCACACAGACATGCAAGCAGTGTGATGGTACGCTGGGGGAATAGAGTCTGTGCACATCGTTTTTTTTAATATGCTCAAAGTTACTCATGTTCCACCCAGCTTATAAAGCATGGAGAGAAGTGAGGCAGGATACGGACAAGATTGGTGCATAGAGAACTCACGTTTTGCCAATGTTCGGTTGTATTGCCTGAGCTCTCAAATGATTAAACCCTACTCATATCTTCTGCACATAGGCAGTGTGCCTGTGATGCTAGTGGATCTTACTGTATGCAGTGATTTATGTTACTTAATACAATAAATTATGTGGGCAGAAAATTACATTTTGAAGCAAACTTTGTTCTGGATTTACTTTCACATATTAACAGAGTTCTAATATTTTTAATAGATTTACAGCATGAGCCTGCGTCTGTCTGCCTTCTTTGAGGAACACATAAGTTCCATTTTATCAGATTACAAGGCCGCTTTGCGTTTTCATAAAAGAAACACAATTAAAAAGAGGAGGAAGAAAAGAAGCAGAAGCAGTTCTCTTTCTAGTAGTGCTGCTTCAAGGTATGATGCTTTATTTAGTGCTTCTGAATGTAGTATCAGAATTGTTTATTTTGGTGAGGGTTTCTCAGTACTTTTTAACTGTTATTTTATGGTGCATAAAAAGGTTTTATCATCTGAGTCCCTATGATCATATCAAGAGTTAGTTCCCAGTTTTCCCAGGTGCCACCACCATAAAAAGGCTACTATTTAGAATGCTCCTCTGCTTTGAGTAGTTCCTTATTCGTTGCCTAGACAAACACACACTTGCACTAAAAGACTGCATTTGGGGTAGCATAAATACTTTTTGAAATGAGCAGGTATAGGGTTTTCTGCTGTAAAGCAATGTCCGTTTCCCCCCCCCCCCATCTCACTCTTTTATTGACATATATGTCTGGCTCTGTTCCTAGTGTGGATTTTAATCCCTCCCTTCCACAATTTAGTTCATGCAGTTTTTGGTTTTTCAGGAATATTTTTCAGATATCTAGTGTGTTTATCTGTTTAAACACTTATTTGGGATTATCTTTTTTAAAACTGAAGATTGATTTTACTTTATTTAAGTAGTGGGCAAGTGGTATCTTTGTGACTTTCATACGGGTCATTCAGTAAATAGTCTGCCCAAGTGGCTGGTGCTGAAAATTGAAATAGACTGTTTCCTTCTGAGCTCAGATCAGTTTGTAAGCTTGTGCATCTGTTAAAAAGGAGGCTGTGGATCCACAATGGGCTTGCTACTCAAAATACGTTCATCTATACATAGATTGTAGGGACTGAATCCTATGATTGACTAAGTAAGACATAACTAGGGATATGGAGAAGCAGAGGCAAGAAAAGAGAGGAGGAGAAACAAGAAGGGTGTATTTCATCCCTCTCCATCTTAGCTGTGTGCAGAGAAGCCTGTACTTCTGGGCAGCTTTTTGATGCTGGGCAAACAAACACAAACTTCGTGAACTTTCATGACTGTTTGTTGAACTAAACAGATGTCTGGCATTTTCACAAAAGCAAGGAACTTCACCTTTTAACTTCACTGGGGAGCAACTCTGCATGCATCTTGTGTGTGTGTTTTGGGGGGAGGCTGATCTTAATACTAAAGGGAAGCAGATGCCTTCCTCACATGTGCATGTTAAAGGTCCTGGGTGTGTAACGAGCTGTTGAATTGGGCTACTAACTCATTCCCAACTATCTCACACACCCAGTTTGTATAAGCAGGACATTTCCCATAACTCCTTATTTCTTATCAACTGACTTTTCCGAACTGTATTTTTCAGACCTTCTAAATGTGGTGCCTCACCAACGTATAAATTCTAGTTGGTCTAGCAACTTTGTGCCCCCTTGTCCAAATCCTGACAACTTCTTGTTGACATTTGTTCTTCCTTTTCATGCTTTCTGAAATAACTCCAGGATGAAGAGGAATGAGAGACAGTTCATGTAGGTTATGTTGCTTTAGTTTTATCCTGTAAAATAACCATCAGTCATATCATTCTGCTTTTAGTCCTGATAGAAAGCGACGGCTACTAAAACCACCACTGAAAGCGGAATCCCCAGCGGTGCCTACAACCTCTACGCCTGTGCGTTTAACATCCTTGAGAAATGTTGCGGCTCAGATGAATGGAAAAGCAACTGAATCTGCCCCTTTGGTCCGAACTAGGAGCACTAGGGCAGTAACAGAAATGGCTGTGAATGAACAGCCATCTACTTCATCAGGAGGAAAGCCTTTAACTGTGAAAACTAGTCCTGCTGTTGCATCAGGGAAATCAGGTGGGTCATTAGTTTCTAAATCTGTAAAATCGTGATTCCTGTTGCACTCATAATGGATTATAGTCATCAGGTTTTCCACCAATGAAAAAGGGAGGCAGGTTTCCCTTTGAACCCCCCCCCCCCCCAATCATGGGACCTCCATGGACAAGAGCTATGTGGAATTGGAGCTATAGTAAGAAAGGAAACTGAGTGAAAAAACTGCCCTGATCACATCCAGTGGCTATGCCCTTAGTTTTTGGATAGAGAACCCTGATAATGTGGGTTGTGGAGCTCTAAGAATGGATGGTTGAAATGATCTAAAACGGGGATTCATCCGGTTTTATTTTAATTAAAGATACTTTAGTCATGAACTTAATCTGTAATTTGTTAGATGTTCTGCTAAAATATCGATGAAAAACCACTTTTATCTTACAATTTTGTCTTCTCAGTCCTAGAGAATTCCACCAAACATTCCAAGAACCAGAATGCTTTATTAGTCCCTGATCAAACCAATTACACTCACAACACCAGGAATAATACTACAAAAGAAAATGTGGAGAAAGACAAACCAGTTAAACGAAAACCAAAGTTATCTGCTCTCAGCCCACAGGGTAAGGGCCTGTTTTTATATTTTTAATGTTAATAACTGCAATCACTGAATCTGCAAACCTGGGTTCACACAAAGATTTATCTGTCAGAGCATTAGTTGATTACTTGGAAGCTGGTTTCATCAAGTGGGACTTTCCACTTGAACACGTGAAGCTGCCTTGTACTGAGTCAGACCATTAGTCTATCAAGATCAACACTGTCTACTCTAACAGTGGCTCCCCCGAGTCTTGGGTAGAGAGGTCTTTCACATCATCTGTTGCCTGATCCTTTTAGCTGGAGATGCTGGGGATTGAGTCTGGGGCATTCTGTGTGCAAAGCAGGTGCTCTTACCACTGAACCATGTCTTTACTCTAAGAATTGATTACTTGAAAGAAACCTTACATTTTCTTGAAAATGAAACACAACCTAAAGGTATTAGTATAATGGCAAATTTATTTAAATATCAAGCTGTTTAAGAAGAGTTTGTTTTCATACCCCATTTTTCTCCACTGTAAGGAGTCTCAAAGCAGCTTACAATTGCCTTCCCTTCCTCTCCCTGCTACAGACACCTTGTGAGTTAGGTGGGGCTGAGGGAGTTCTGAGAGAACTAGCCTGTGGTCACCCAGCAGGATTCATGTGGAAGAGCGAGGAATCAAACCCGGTTCTCCAGATGAGAGTCCACCGCACTACACCACGCTAAAACTTGAGTTAATTACCGTATATACTCGTGTATAAGCCGACCCACGTATAAGCCGAGGTGCCTAATTTCACCCCAAAAATGGGGAAAAATTAGGCACCCGCGTATAAGCCGAGGGTCGGCTTATACAACCCCCGGGTCGCCCTCCTGCCCGGCCTCTCGGGCCCTCCAGACCCACCTCTACGGGGGGAGGGGAAGAGCCCCTGAACCCCCTACTTACCGGGAGAGGCGGCGATTAGCTGGCGGCGGCGGGCCCCCCCCTGCGCGCAGGAGGCCGCGCAGGCCGCTCCTGGCCCAAGGGAAGTGTGCTGGCGGCGGCGCCCCCCGCGGCGCGCAGGCCGCTCCTGCAGGCCGCTCCTGGGCCAGGGGAAGCGCGCTGGAGGCGGCGGCGCCCCCCCCCCCCCGGCGTGCAGGAGGCCCTGCAGGCTGCTCCTGGCCCAGGGAAGCGCGCTGGAGGCTGTGCCCCCCCCCCGGGCGCGCAGGAGGCCCTGCAGGCCACTCCTGGCCCGGGGAAGCGCGCTGGAGGCGGTGCCCCCCCCCGGCGCGCAGGAGGTCCTGCAGGCCGCTCCTGGCTCGGGGGAAGGCGTGCTGGAGGCGGCGGCAGCAAGTCCCCCCCTCCACCTACCGTATTGACCCGCGTATAAGCCGAGTTGGGATTTTTCAACCCTTTTTTTGGGCTGAAAAACTCGGCTTATACACGAGTATATACGGTAACTATAGCAATGGTGATAATGATACCTAAAATTAGATTATTTGGCATTTAGTTTGTGTTGTTAATTAATCATAAAAGTGAATTTTTTGGAATGGAGAAAGAGGTGCTGAGGATATCCCATGTCTGACCAACACTGGTGTTTATTGCTGCAGTCAACGGAGAAAGCTAAGTTTGATGCCTGATTTGGCTCTTCTGTGGTGTCGCTGGTCCCCTCTTTGAGATTTTATTTCTTCATTTCTGTTAAGGAAGGAAGTGCAATGAGTCCTAGTTTTGCAGGCTAGGGATAAGTCCTCTTACCTTGTACATTGGTAAGAGTTCCTGTGCTTGCTTAGGAGTCTCAGCAACACAGCAAGATCCACTAGCGTCACAGGCACACTGCCTGTGTACAGAACACTGAGCCCCTGGTATATTGTTAGAAGCTCATTCTGTGATTTCTCCATATGCCAGTGTTACTTTCCTTTGTAATCCCAGGCTTGCCACATTACCTTTTGGCACGGGAAGCAGGTTACATCCCTCACACCATTGTAACCTGTAAAAATTCAGGAAATATGTAGGGTTTTTTAAAGTTCTTGGGAGAAAACAAAATATAAAAAGTTTCTCAGACTGAGATGTCTGTTGCAATGCTTTTTTAAAATACGGGCGTGAACATTTTTAATTTGTCTTTCAGTTCCCTGTACTGTCACTTTTGTTAGAATTTGTGGCCCAAATTTTTATTACCAGATTTTTAAAAGTCCCATCGGTGTATTTGAGACTTGGTTTCCAATTCCAGCAGTCTGAATGTTCTGGAAATGCTTTTAACTGTAACTACTGTATAGTACTGTATCAACTGTATTTATGCCCTGTACTTTGAAGGAGACTATTCTATTTCCATTAATCTTCATGTCTTGTAGTATATGAGGTCCAAATTCTGTAGGTCATGTGGAAATACTCTCCTGGTACGTCCCCAAGAGTGCTCTATGCTCTGCTAACAACAACTTACTGGTGGTCCCTGGCCCAAAGAGTGTCTGGCTGTCCTCAGCTTAGGCCAGGGCTTTTTTGGCCCTGGCTCTGGCCCGGTGGAACTCTCTTTCCAGTGAGACCAGGGCCCTGCAGGACCTGATGCAGTTCCACAGGGCCTGTAAAACCGAGGTGTTCCACTGGGCCTACAGCTGAGGACAGCAGTGGTGTATATCATGGCTGGCCTCCCTCGCCCTCCCTCCTTTTTTGCTCTTGTTTCATCTTATGGGATTGGGGTGGGGTCCTGACTGTCCCTGACTAACTGTGGCCCACTCTTCTTAATGGGTGCCAATTGGTGTAATTAGGTTTTAATGGCTTATTGTTATAATTTTAAATTGGTTTTAGTGTATTGCGTTGCTGAATTTATGTTCTTCGATTGTTTTAATAACTGTTAGCCGCTCTGAGCCCAGCCTTGCCCGGGAAGAGAGCAGGGTATAAATCGAATAAAATAAAGTAACAATTTGGGTGAGTGTGCCAGTCAGTAAAGTTCAAGCATCTTTATGTTTTATCATACATGAGGAATTACTGGAAGATGCCAGCTAGATACAATGTCTTAACAGTCAGACTATCAGAATGCGTGAAGTCCCTTGTGCAGGATATTCATACGAAATGTGGGAAGGTCCTAGAACCTGAGTTGGATTTGACTGCTTGACGCTCTACCATCCTTCCAGCTTACTGGCCCAACTTTCAAGTGTCCGCATTAAAAGAGTGCTTCCCCCTGTTAGTTCTTTTCTTTGCGCCACAAAGGCAGTATAGGAACTTCTTTGCTCTGAGCTGTATTTGCCTCTGCACTATTGTTGGTTATCATTCCTCTAAGATGCCAGTGGTGCAGTCTGTTTTTGTTCATGGCCTACATTCGCTTCTCCTAGTCGTGCTTGACTTGTTGGGAAGATCTCTGTCTCATCTCATTAGAAGGGGGCGTGAGAGGGGAGTTTGGAATAAAGGGATGAGCTAGGTTTTCTTTAATGAGGTGGTTCCCTGCTAAAGATAGCACCAAATTCTTACTTGGGAGCCATATACTTAAGTAATTCACACACCCTCATTCTTTAGTTTCGGTTGGAATATTTCAAAATACTACATTTGATGGAGTTTCTAGTGGTGATGATGGCTAAACAAGTGAATGGGGAGCTGCTGTCATACTTAAGCTTTCCGCATGTGATGCTTAATTGAGCATTACTCAGGAGGGTAAACGTCAGGATGTGACATCACCCCATAGGTCAGGAATGGCCCTGTGCTTTCACAGGGGACCTTTACCTTTTAAGCATTTGCTCACTACATCTTATTTTAAATATAATCTTGTATTAGTGTCAAGCTCCTTGTGCAAAGAAAAAGTCTGATGTAATTCACTTATATGTTGCTGTTCCTTCATATTAGATTGCAAGAATAATGCTGTGGCTTTGGCATCAGGAAGCATCCAAGTAAATGGACACGGGGGACAGTCTTCAAAGCCTGTATTTAAGAGAGGTCCTGGACGGAAACCCAAAATTGAAACAAACAACAGTACCTGTGAAGTGGTACATAAGAAAAGAGGACGGAAACCAAAAAATCTGTTACTTGCGCAACAAAAAAAATTGGGCCCAAGTACAGTCCTAGCTACTAATGACTTGCCAGCAGAGGAAGCATCTGTTTCCACTGCATGCAATGCTCTCTCTGAAAATAATGTGAAGGAGGACTTACTACAAAGAAAAGGCCGTGGAGGCAGAAAACCTAAACGGAAGCCAGCAGAGGTACAACCAGCAGGATTAGAACTTCCATTACCTGCAGATCCTAAAATTCAGACAAGAAGCAGGAGAAAAAAACCAGATGAGCCTATTGAAGAAGAATCTGAAGAACTTAAAGATTCTGAACCCCATATGAGAACTAGAAACCAGGGCAGAAGGACAGCCTTTTACAATGAAGATGACTCGGAGGAGGAACAGAGACAGCTGCTATTTGAAGACACTTCTTTGACTTTTGGGACATCTAGCAGGGGCAGAGTCCGAAAATTGACTGAAAAAGCAAAGGCTAATCTGATTGGTTGGTAACTTCAGCATTTAAGAATGCTAATAAACAGGTACAATTGAGGAATTAGTGGAACTAAGGATATCTGCTTTCTGCTGCTCTTTACAGACAAGAATGTCTTGAGTTGAAAGAAGCATAGCAAAAATAAACTGAACATTTCTTTGAAAGAAGTATCTATTTTAAACTTTTGCTATTTATTGCCCTTCAAGTAGGTTATGCATTTCAATTCACTTTGTTCAGTTGATATTGACAATTGTATAAATGAAATTCTTGATTTGCAGAAATGTTACTGTAATTTTCAACAGTACACTATCTCTATTTGATTAAAAAAGGTAATAGAATTTTTAATGTTACAGACTGAGAACAGAACTCCTATTTTGGAATGAGCAAGGTACAATACATTTGTATAGAGTAGTATTTGTGTTTTACAGGATATTAGCAAAGAGTGGCAGTAAATGCCATTGAGCAGAAACACAAAATTACCAGTCTTTGCTGTTAAGACGATGGCTAATTTCAGTAGTGATTGGGCACACAGCTTTGTACAAACAAACCCTAGTGCAGGTTATTAGTTTATCTAGGTTGTGCCAAACAGAGAGAAAAATCACAATATATATAGATATATATCCACATTGGAAAAAGTTTGACTAATATGTCTAATTTTTCAGACCTTCATTCTTCTATCAATCAGATCTGTTTATTGTGCCAAAGACTGAAGAACAGGTGCAGTGGAAAGTTTCGAGTGTCAGCTTTCAATTATGTTTTAAGACTCCATATTCTAATTATCCATTGTTCTAAGAAACTCTCTCTACTAGTACTTTGTAGTAGAAAACAATTAATGCACTGGTAGGATCCTTTGACAGTTGTTTAGGTAAAACGTGTAATTGGGTTAAAGGATTCAAAGAAGCTGCAGGAAAAGTATGGGATTCTGATGTTTATTTTATGATTCAGAATTGATTGTTTTTACGTATTGTGTTAAACTGACTAAAATTACTTTTGAAAGAAGTGTATGTGTATGTATATATTGAATATGTACACAAGCACATAAACATATACAATATTTCCCAGGTATAATTTTTCAGGACTTTTTAGGTAGTACTAGAATTTAAATTTTTTTAAAATGTCATACTTTAATTTTAAGGGAGAAAATTGATTATTTTCAATTACTAAAGATAAAAAGGCCAAATCACTTTTTATGCAATCATGTTTTATACAGTGTTCTCATTGCACATTGTTTTTTTCTGCACTTTTTACAGTATACTTATCACGCTAACAAGTCAATATATACAACCTAAAGGAAAATCCCACTTAATGATTGTGCCTTGTATTCTGTTATTTCATGCATCTTTAGTAAACTTAAGTTGTCTATTGTAAATGACTATATGACTTGGGGGAATGTATTGCTGTATGTACTGCTATGGAAAAGAAAGTTATTTATTTGTTTATGGTACATTTACTTGTTTTATACCTTAAAAACAAACTTTAATAATACAATTTTATTGTTTAAAAGTATAGTCCACTTTAAAAGAAAGAATGCATTACAAAACAGTAGCATGGTACAAAAATGTAACCACTCTTTACTTAATACACTATTTTGGGGAAACAAGGTGGTGTGTGAAAGAACAGTGGTCTTATTCTTTTACAAGCACTCTGATCTTGACATAGAGATGCACGTGGTAGCAATAGGTCGCCTTTCTGCCAAGTTACCTGTCCCCCGCAAAAAAATCATTTTTTTCTGCTGTGATGATGATGTTTTGTGGGTTGGGGAATTTAATATAGTGAGGATGCGGGGATTGGGGCTGAATTCAGTTTTCAACTACTGTAATGAGATTGAGCCTGTCAAAGATGGCTGTTCTCACCATCCTTTTGGGGCCATGTGTAGAATTCCTTTTTTAGTTTTAAGAACTGCAGGTAAATCCACCTCCCAAAGCCAATCTGTCCTTTTGTGCATGTGGGACTCAGTTCAGCAACAGCACATGTGCAGCAGTGCTTTCATTTTCAACCTCAGCTAGTTTAAAAAACAAAACTCAATCATATCAATTAGTTCCTAACATGCATATTTGATTTTAGTACAGAATACTTACAAGTGAGAGGCCATCTACAATTTCTGTCCCTGTTTCTGTTACCGTAGGTTTCAAATCTTAATAGGCCATTTGAGGGTATTCTGGGGCATGGAAGATTTCCTTTCAGTTAGCAGTTTAACTGCTCTCATTTCCTTTAGATTAAAAAAATCACTGTGGTTTGGCATTTTTTAAAAAGTTAAATTATTTCATATAGTTTCATCTGTTAGTCTATACCAATGATGTAGAGGGCAGTCCTCAAGATTCTGCTGACACCACCCTCCCCTGACACAGCAGAGCCATTTTATTAGCATTTCAAGAAAACTGCATGAAAGGGCATAATACTGTTTTTTTTAAAAAAAAACATATATTCCTACTAGGTATGTTGTGGGCATTAAACACAGTACACATTAAGACAGGCTATAGAATAATCTTATTTCACAATGAAAGTGTTGTACATTTAAATTTATCATTTTAATTAACAATTGATGAAGGCAGTCAATTTCAAATACAATTTCCTGATATAATCTGCATTGTAATATAAAGAAATGCAAAGCAAACCTGAAACTCCAGGGATCAGGTTTACTCCATTTATAATTATGTCTCACTTGGCATGTTTATTTTTATGAAGAAAAAAAGGAGGGGAATAAAACCCAACCTAAAAACAGAAGCTGGGTACCCAAGGTTGGGTTAAAAGAAATTATATATAAGTCTATGTATAAATACTGGAAGTATAATTTATTAGAAGCACTATGTAAAATTTAAAATTATTTAAAAACATTAAAATAGCACAATGGCATATCCTGAGGTTGATAACTGTAACCACATACCAAATGCGTTTTGGCCTATGGGACCTTCATCAGTGGTTAATTAAAACCCTTTCTTAAGGCTGCACACATTTACAGAAATACATTAAAGCGCTGCTTTACTAGGTTGATACCTGCACACGTAGTATATGAGAGACTTATACTAACCAGTATTACAACAAGAACCTATTATACCAGGTGTTTCAGTAATTGGGAATAGAATTTACAACATATACACAGGCCTGGTTGGGTTTGAACTGTTTGTATTTGTATTCATTAATGTATTTCTGTAAATGTGTGCAGGCTTAAGAAAGGGTTTTAATTAACCACTGATGAAGGCCCCATAGGCCGAAACGCGTTTGGTATGTGGTTACAGTTATCAACCTCAGGATATGCCATTGTGCTATTTTAATGCTTTTAAATAATTTTAAATTTTACATAGCACTTCTAATAAATTATACTTTCAGTATTTATACATAGACTTATATATAATGTTTATGTATATGTTTATATGCAGCAAGTATTTGTATGTTATGTTGGAGACTGGAATAACCGTAAGTGTCTGAAGACGGCACATTTCAAATTCGCAAGAATCCAAGGTCTTATTTGTGGTACACCAATGTATTCCCCTTTCACAATAATCTTTGCTACTAAGAATGTCTGACATTATTGTGGTGGTTCATTTGTCTAGAAACAACAACTTATAAAAATGCAAATATGCTACATTTTTAAATAAGTGCTTTAGGTTGCATTTGTGTTACTTAAATTACTATCATTGATTAGATTTGACTGATTTGCAAGATGCTCATTGTACCATGAGAGAGAGAGAGAGAGAGAGAGAGAATGTTTGATTTAGCACATTTTAATCTGAGCAATAAATACTGGTTCAGTAACTTAACTGTTATGTCTTACAGATAATACTGTTTCAAGATAAATGCAATATTTGTTTTTATGGCACATTTTACATGTAAAATACTATGCCATTTCCATTGGTAATTACCGCTGTTCACCCAGTTAATATTTTAAAGACTTGGCCGCAACGAACAGACATAAAAATGGTTTCTCATACGGGGTGGTCCATTAGTTCTGTAATGTTGTTCATGAAATTACTTTGATGCTAACTACTGGTTATCACACGATAGTGTCTGAAACTAGAGCATTCTGCCTTATTTGGAACTTTGTTTCTCTTATATTTTCTTGTTTACTTTTGTTTTTTACTTCACTAATCGAAGCCCCTCCCCTTCAATATCTGTGTGGATAACCACTGGTTAATGTTAATTGCTTCCCATCAGTTTAGCATAAATTACATGCATCAACATTTTTGGTATTTAAACCATCTTTTCTTTGTGTGACAATGCAATTTCGTACCAACCATCTTCATATAGAAATTGGACTGCTATGATGTATTCTTGCATACAATTATTTGTACCATACTGTTGGTTTGTATGTGTATGGCCATTCATTTGTTAGCATTTAATATAACTTCAGACTAATTTTGTAAAATACAGATTAAAAAGCTCACGCAGCTTGTAGAATAGACCAGCTTCTTAAAATAAATGGGCACATATATGTATTTAAAGTACCTACATCATGCGCTGTATCACTATACAAATGTTTTCAAGGTACTAATTGGGCTTTTTGTTTCAGAAGATTTAATGAATCTGAATCCCCCCAGTAAGACCTCAATTCCAGTAAGACCTCAATTCAGAGCCATTTTTTCCACAGTTCTTGCATATTGAGGCATACCCATTTCTGTGAATGGAATAGAAATATTCTATGCTGATCCTGCATTGAACTGAATGGGAGGGGTATAATACAATTTCTCTTGCTTCTAGTTTCTTGAAAAAATTAACTAGCAGTATGATCTGCAACTGAATAAAGTTGAAAAATTAGAATTAAACTGACTCTTTGGTCCCACTGCTTGTATTTTTGTAACAGTATCTAGAATATCACTACAAATGTTTTGGGGGAAAATAGAGCAAATTGGGCCTAAACAATTTTGGCTTTCATGATTGTGGATCAGGTTTTTTAACTGGCTGCTTGGCCTGTAGAAATTGTATGTTTGAGAGGGACCCTGAGCATTAGTCACACAGCTATTCCTTATATAAGTCTGTATTGATCATAAGTTCACTGTTCAACATAAATAGACCAAGTTGTGCTATATTTATCATGGACTGTATCCTAGACCTCTTCACTCATACCCACCTGTGTGTGATTTTTCCTTCCCACTTCAGATTTCCCTGCAGGCTCCCCTTTGCTGTTCCCAAGTATCTACCAGCCCTCAGAAACCAGACTGTGAGGAGCACAGCAGGCTGTTAGTGGGAAAGGGGAGCCAAGAAAGGTATATTGTGCTCACAGTGTATAGGATCCAACACTATAACTGAAATCTGCTAGGTCTGGGTAACTAGCATGCATTTTGATGGGACATATGTGGAAATTACATACAAGTCAATGACTGCATCATCACTGCTAAATTGCATCAAATGGTGATAGAAGGCATATAAGTAATAGTATATTTTTCCCCGACTGGTGGTTTCTGTTCAGTATGGCTACTCCTAGACAACCCAAATCTGAAGAATTGGCATGGAGTGTGCATGCAGCCTTTGGCCGATGTTTGTAAATATTGCTTTGTAATAATCATGACAATCTTCATAGAATCTTTTAAACCTCAGCTTTGAAACAAAAAAATCATTTTCTCTCTGTGTTCTACCTAATGAAGGTTTAGTGCACGATCCAGTTGGCACTAATATTCTCTGTGCAGAGTAGAACTTGCAGAAGGTTTTTTTTGTTCCTGCTCCCTCTTAATGGAGAGCTGTATTCGAGGGACAGCTACATGCACCTAACTGTGCACACAAGAGACTAACTGGATCTAGCTGTATATTTTATGATGTATCTCTTAATCTTGCACTTCTTGTAATTGGACCTAAGTATTCATCTAATTAAAGGGCTGTTGAATTTCTTCTGTAAATTATGTACATAGATGTTTATACTTCAAAGAAATGGTGTACATTTCATATATTGTGTCCAAGTCTGAAAATTATTCCTAATATAACAAATCTGGTCCTTTTTATGTTAATGTTACATGATTTGTAATTTTAATCAAGATTGCTTTTTATTGCTATTGGGAAAATTGTGAAGCAAAAAACATTATTTCTATAGCTCATGTTTTGTTTTGCAGTACTGTTCTGTTCAGAAGGTTGTGGAATACAGAGGATCTTTGATTTAAAGAAAGTTACATTTGTTACAAATTTATTTCAAAGTTCAACAGAGGGAAACAAACATTTTAACGACCATAATATCCGCTTTGGTGTTGCAAAGACAAAACCCTAAAACTGCATTTTAGAAAAATAATTCAGTCTCTGTCCATGTCAATTTAAATGTAAATTAATCTCTTTTGGTTACAAAGTGGGCAAAATATTTAACAGCTGGGATTTCTAAAAGATTAATGCGGGTAATTGCATCAGGAAACTCAGATATGGCCTAAACAAAATCCATTTTATGTCCAGATGATCTAGTTTGCTAAAAATCATTATTTCTTGAACAAAATACCGACATCACATTTGTGCACATGCACAAAAGGTATTTAACGTGATGTAAGCATCTGAAACACGTTTCTTTTAAAGGATAGGCTGTGAGAACCTTCAAAGTTACATTTTTGGACCATAACACTGCAAAAACTTGAAAAGTTCTTGAGTGAACTGTTTAAATCTTGTCACTTAAAATGTTGATGTATAGTATAGCTCAATTTAAGGACATTGTCTGGAAGATTGAATTTTGAAACTGACACATTTTAAAACTGCTTTTTTTGTACAGTATGATGTAAATCCCCAATCCTGTCTATGTAACACTTTAGGTTTATCAAGGTTCGTTTCTTAGAAAAATGCTTTTATCATGTTATAAAGTGTAGTCTCCCACATGGATGAACAGTGCCCTTCCTTTTTGTACATATTGATTGAAACTTTATTGTTATGTGAAACACCTATGTTGGTTTTGATGAATAATACTTGGAATCCTTTTATACAAATTAGAATGTATGTGTAAGAATTACTGTCACTGCAATGTAGTAACTACAAACCTATTTTTAAATAAATAGAAAACTCGTTTTTCTAAGCTGCTGTAAAGTCTTTTCTTGCCTGGTGAATGCTTAATAATGATTCACAGTATGAACTTGAATAAATAGGTAGGATCCAAAGTTGCAGCTGTCTGCTTCCAGAAAGGATGTTTATACCTTGTACTAGTGCATTGTAAGGAAAGTAAAAAAGACATTGCCACTGTGGTGCAGCTCTGGTAACGGTTCGATTAGATTACTGCAGTGTGCTGTGCATGGTGTTGCCCTTGAAGAGTGCCTGTAACTATTTTGTATAAAATGCTGGGGCTCGGATGTTGACTGGAGTGAGTCATAGGGACCATATTAGTCTTGTTCCATCTACATTGTCTTCCAATTCATTTCCAGGCCCAATCCTTGAAAGCACTATACAGCTTGGGACCACCATATGGACCACCTATTCCCATATGAACCTACCCGACCATCACGGTCACCTTTGGGAATTCTCATCTAAGAAAGGGCTGCCTTTGGGTGTGGTACCAAAACTGTAGAATTTTCTTCCATGGTAGAGTTGTCTGTGCCCCTCTATTATTATCTTATGGTTGGCGTTCCATTATTGACTCCTGTTTTTAATAGTGTTTTATATATACATACGCACACACTGTGGACATCTATATGTGCCCCCTCATCCAGCTAGTCCAGAGTTTTGGGCTGGGCTGTCATCAGTATGCGGATGACACCCAGCTATATCTGCTGATGGATGGATGGCCAGATGTCGTCCCAGATATTTTGGCCTGGTGTCTAGAGGCCAAATCCATCAAAGACACTGGGCCGGAGATGGGGCATCTGCTCCCGACTCTTGGAGTGCAATTAATACCTGCACCAACTGTTAAGAGCCTGGGTGTGATGCTGGATGCCTCCCTTTCTATAGAGGCACAGGTCACAAATTAGCCAGAATGGCGTTTTTCCATCTTTGCTAGGCTAAGCAGCTGATGCCCTACCTGTCCTGCCCTAGCTACAGTGATCCATGCAACAGTCACTTTCAGGCTGGACTTCTGTACTCGCTCTATGCAGGGCTGCCGTTAAGGCTGCCCCAGAAACTTCAACTAGTCCAGAATGCAGCAGCGGAGGTCCTTACAGGGACACCATGGAAAGCACATATTCAACCGGTGCAGAAAGTAGATTACTTTGAAATGCCATGTTGCAGAAGAGTTCTATGGCTATCGTGGACTGCCAAAAAGGCAAATAAGTGGGTTCTACATCAAATCAACTCTGATCTCTCTCTAGAAGCTAAAATGATTAAATTGAGGTTATCGTGCTTTGGTCACATAATGAGAAGACAATAGTCACTGGAGAAGACAATAACACTAGGAAAAGTTGAAGGCAACAAGAAAAGAGGAAGACTCAATGTGAGATGGATTGATTCAATAAAGAAAACCACAGCCCTCAGTTCACAAGGCTGTTAATGAGAAAACATTTTGTAGGTCATTTATTCATAGGGTCGCCATAAGTTGGAAGCAACTTGACAGTACTTAACACACACATGCTGTTCCCGAGGATCCTCGATTCCCGTCACCCTGGGAGCAGTAGCTTGGAGAGTTCAATGGGCTGCAACAGGAGGGAGAAGATGGCAAAAACTGCTTGCTTGCCTGTAACTTTTTTTCTTTGAGTGGTTAGCTGTGCATTCACACTGATGAGCTCTGTGTCTACTCAGAGCAATGATTTTCAAAATGTCCAGAGATACAATTAAGGTACAGAAATCCCCTCCTGTAACTTAAGCCCACTCTCTTCTTCAGTACTGCCTTCTTTAAGATTCAAAATATCAAGGAACTGGCTTTCCACCATACCACAGGGCAATTGCTGAGATTTCCATTTTGGTACCTAACAGCCAACTTCTCAGCAACAATTTTGGGCACCGCAGTTTAAGAAAGATGTAGATAAGCTGGAACAGGTACAGAGGAGGGCAACAAAGATGGTGAGGGGTCTGGAGACCAAGTCCTATGAGGAAAGGTTGAAGGAGCTGGGTATGTTTAGCCTGAAGAGAAGACTGAGGGGATATGATAACCATCTTCAAGTACTTGAAGGGGTGTCATATAGAGGATGGTGCCAAGTTGTTTTCTGTTGCTCCAGAAGGTCGGACCAGAACCAACGGGTTGAAATTAAATCAAAAGAGTTTCTGTCTAGACATTAGGAAGAATTTTCTAACAGAGCAGTTTCTCAGTGGAACAGGCTTCCTCGGGAGGTGGTAAGTGCTCCTTCCCTGGAGGTTTTTAAGGAGGCTAGATGGCCATCTGTCAGCAATGCTGATTCTATGACCTTGGGCAGATAATGAGAGGGAGGGCACCGTGGCCATCTTTGGGGCATAGAGTAGGGGTCTCTGGGGGTGTGGGGGGTAGGTGTGAATTTCCTGCATTGTGCAGGGGGTTGGACTAGATGACCCTGGTGGTCCCTTCCAACTCTATGATTCTATAATGGGAAATACAATAAAAAGGTGAGGGAACTACTGAAAGGAACAGCAGCATACCTCTAGCATAACACGGATGGCTGATTTTATCCACCTACAACTCTGGATTGTATTATTAACACAAGCCATCAGCTCCTTAAAAAGGAAGACATTATGGAATCATAAGAACATAAGAAAGGCCTTGCTGGATCAGACCAAGGCCCATCAAGTCCAGCAGTCTGCTCACACAGTGGCCAACCAGGTGCCTCTAGGAAGCCACAAACAAGATGACTGCAGCAGCACCATCCTGCCAGTGTTCCACCGCACTCCTCTGATACTAGAGAACAGGTATGCAGCATGACCAGCATCCATTCCAACTAATAGCCATGAATACCCCTTTCCTCCATGAACATGTCCACTCCCCTCTTAAAGCCCTCCAAGCTGGCAGCCATCACCACATCCTGGGGCAGGGAGTTCCACAATTTAACTATGCGTTGTGTGAAAAAATACTTCCTTTTATCTGTTTTGAATCTCTCACCCTCCAGCTTTAGCAGATGACCCCGTGTTCTAGTATTATGAATCACTGCTCAGCTAAAACTTTATCCCCACCATACACAATTGCAGCACAGTAAACAACTTGGTTTCTTACTAGATTTGTCCCTTTAATTTTTTTAACAGCAGAAATCAAGTTGAGCTTACTAACAAAAACTTTTCTTCCCCAAAGGAAAGAATCTTAAACCAGCCTTTTAAATAATAAAATCAGTTCGTGTTTAAAAGAGCTGCTTGTTTTCTCTTTCTTTCTCCCTTTATCTCAAAGACAGCAAACATCTTTGAGGAAACAAAAATTGTAGCACTTTGGAGTCTCTGCTGCAAACTCGGTGAGTCTGAGGGATTGCTGTCATGCTTTTCTAGGTCGCCTTCCCATTCCTTCATTTCCTCTTCCCTTATTAGCAAAGGTTTCCCCAGTGACTGGCCAAACAATCGGCAGACTTCTTGGGCTTTTTGATGTGCGCTCCTAATCGCAGCAAGACATACCTGATGTCTGGAAGGAAACAAATAAGGTTCAGCTAATTAAATTACGCAAATATGTTTCTATTAATAAAATCCTTTAAACGTTGCAACAGCTGAAGAAGACCTGTGCGAAGCACCCTTCAGAGTTATGTAGTTAGGAGCAGGCATTTCTACCATAACCATTCTTTGGCAGTGATTGGTTTAAAGGAAACCGAAACTTAATTCTTTAGCATGGCCTTCTCCTTTCCTCCTCTAATAAAGTTTAGACTGTAAGACTCTTGAAGCAATGACTTGTGAATTACTCTGTAAAGCATCCTGTACTGCATGTATCGTTATCTAAAGTAGCAAATTCCAATGCAGAACTTTAAGAAGAATGAGGGGAAATAGTGTGTAACATAAGTGCTTTTTCAAATTTAATATACATGCCACAAATTTAATGTACATTTTCTTATCTATGACAGAGTGTCAGCGGCTGCATGCCAGCACATAAAAGGTGACAGAGCCAAGAACATCCCCTTCTCCAGTATCTGCCAATCCCCTTTGTACCCTGTACAAAGTCAGAAACAACCCATCAGGGCCCTCAGAACACTTGGGAGGAGGAGGAGCACAGGGGGGAAAGAGCCGTTTAATGGAGCTTGGAATCACGTAGGGTATAGAGCAGGGATGGGGAACGTCTGGCCTGGGGGCCGTATGCGGCCCCTGAGAACATTTTTAGTGGCCCTCAGGAGCTCCAGGGCCCAGCCGCGGAGGCGCAGCACAGCGCGGCCCTCCCCGAGGGTGTTCCTTTGGACCTCCTTTCATAGACTGTTGGTCGGCGAGAGGAGGGGGAAGGACGCTTCCCCCTACAGTCGCGGCATGCAGGAACGCCACGGCACACTAAGCCCCTCTTGCCGCCTGTCAAGCGGCGAGGGTGGGGAGAGGCTGGTGGCTCCCGGCGGCGGAACATGCGCGCGGGAGCCGATCGGGCTTGGAGGGCCTTTTGTGGACTCGGGGTGGGAGGCCGTGGAGGCTGGGGCCCGGTTGCGTGGGGCCAGCGTGTGCGGGTGTGTATGTGTGGGGGGAAGGCTTTTCTCTCTTTTTCAGTCACTCTTTCTCCTTTCTCCCCCTCGTCTCTTTGTCTGTCTCCTTCCGTCCTTTTCTCCCCCTCCATTTCTCTGTTTTCCTTCCTTCCCTGAGGATCGGCTGCACAACACCCAGAAGAGGCAATCTGCCCTGCTGACTCTGCCACGGAGACAGGCAATCAGCCAAAAAATTATCTCCAAAATTGACCACGCCTCCTTGCGAGTCTCTCTCTCTTCCATCGGAAACAATAATATTGGCTAACTGCATTCAATCTGAATAATGAGCCGACACCCTAGAATTCCTGCCACACATTGAGCTGATGAAGCCACCGAAACGTGTGATGACCGGTCACACGTCCCTTTGTTCCTGGATCTTTTTAGACCCCTATTATTAACTGGACTTTCACTCACTCACTTCAGTAAGGAACTTTAGCAAAGAAAAATATTTTTTCGCAGGGTCCTATTGCTATCATTGTTGCTATTGCAGCCATTTCTGTAACATTTATGTTCCTCTCTAAAGTTGTACCTTATTTGAATAATTGTTAATTTTTGATAGATAATACATGTTGGAAATTGATTATTATTTTATATCTCTTGCTACTAATTTTTCTGTTACAAGTCCTTACAGTAGATATTTACATTAAGACTGTGAATTTAACAGTTGCATACAATGGAATGTCTATGGTTAATTATATAAAAAAAACCTTTATTTACTTACGTTATCAACAGTGTCATTACTACATGCAAGCAAATAACATTCTTGCTTACTATATGATTGGCTAATCACAGCAACCTCCAGGTGGTGGCTGGAGACCTGGCAACACTAGCCTCTCCCCCCACCCCCTGCGCTGGGAGATCTACACCTGGTTATGGCCCCCAAATGATGTTATAAATGAGCAAATGGCCCTTGGCAGGAAAAAGGTTCCCCACCCCTGGTATAGAGGTTCCTTAAGCATGGTATGGATCTTGTTCAATCTCTAGTTGCTTGAGGTGAAAGTGGACTGTTTAGAGTGGTGGCTTTGTGTGGCATGCACTGGTATATGTAGTCTTTCTCAATTACTGGAATACTATAGAGGCAGAATGAGGACTGCGTTTTGAAAAGGCTCTACTGGCAACCTGAAAGGTTAAGAAACCTTGGCAGTTCCTGGCTAACTCCATATTTCAGTCTATCTATCTACACATATATTGGTGATATAAACTTGGTCCTAAACATTCCCATCCTCCACCCCACCCCCAAATAAATCTTTTTCTTGTGTTCAGTCTCTATTCTCATGCTTGATATTAAGGGTACAAATGGTTACAACCAGGTTTATCAAGGCAGGGGAGAGGGTACCTTAGGAACAACATCACAATTTACATGAGGGGTGGCTAGCAGTAAAAAGCACCAAGCACTGGCATTCCAGTAAATAAACACTGATTTGGCCTCTTTGACAGGTGTGCTTTGTGTTGTGATGGGGAAGTGTGGTGTGGGCAGATACTCCTCAATCCCAACATCAATATGGGCTGCTATGAAGACAATGGCACTGGGCATAAGGTTGCCACCTTCAAGGTGGGGCCTGGAGATCTCCCAGATTTACAACTGATCTCCATACTGCAGAGATTGGTTCCCCTGAAAGAAATGTTGAAGAGGGCTGCCATGTTGGTCACCAGTATAACAGCTAGATTTGAGACCAGTAGCACCTTAGTGATGGCAGCATCAGAGGCTGGATTCTACGCAATTATCCCTGCTGAGTTCCTTCCCTTCCCCAGGGGTGCCCATAGATCTCCACAGAATTTTCTAAGCTGGAATTGGCAACCCTTACTGAGCTGTGTGTGTATGTGTGTGTGTGAGGGGGGGGGGTTAACACCAACAAATATTTTAGTGCCCACTCCTGCCACCGTGAAACGCCACACCCTCTCTCTCTCTCTCTCATAATAATTCCCTTCACCTTTGAATTTGAGTGTTCCTACAACAGAGCATCTTAATGGATGCTAATCTTAATGGATTAGCAAGTTCATGAGGACAAGGGAGTCCTTTACAACACCTTCAGTGGGGACTAAGTAATATAAGCACATTGAACTGAACATAGCAATATACTGGAAACTACTGAAGATCTTGGAAAACTAACCAACATAGACACCTAATCCATACCAGTTAATCTGACTGCCACATTTTACTTTCTCTATTTTTCTATCTCTCTGTTAGGCATAAGTCATCCAATGGGACACACAATACAATTCAATATCAAAACTGGGGTGGAAGCCAGATGGAATTAGGAACAAAAAATAATAATAATAAAATTTCTTGTCCAAAGAAGGAAGACTAACCAGTCAATACTTACAAAAACTGTTAAGGTCTAGGAAGACTTTTAAGCAAGGGTGCCTCATAAATGCAGTTGGGACAGCCATCCCTCACACAAGCATGTCCTGGCCACCTTGGGACTAGCCAGCTGTGCCCTCTTAGCCAGATGTTATTTGCCAAGATGGGCAAGAGCAAAGCATGCAGTCTCCAAGCACCCAGTCCATGTCGTCACACTACGATTAATATTTACCCAGTAAATAAAACCAGACAGAACTCTAGGGACAGTCTGTATGTGTACTGTATTCAAAGCGGAGTCTACATGATAATGGATACCAGCAAGTTTACCCACAGTCTTTCAATCACAGTAGGCTGCTGAAGTTTGTATTTTATTATCTTGGGTGTCCAAAATGCAGACAGTCCCTTGCTACTTGCAGAACATCTGCTGGATGATACTTTGCAGATGCAACAGTGGACAAGAAGCAACCCTTTTTCGCTGCCATCATGGCCACTCAGTAGGCTTTCAAATGAGCTCTAGTCAGCACATGGTCAGACTTCTTCCAAATTTCCTTCCAATGTGTTTTATCTATTGCCCCCCCTGGCTTCTTTTCCTCAGGTTCCCTTGGTAAACAACATAACTACTGCTTTGGTATTTACCAAGCAGGATAGCTTTGCACTACACTGGGTAGGGTTAGAATATAACTTACCGAAGATTATCTATGGTCTCCGCTGTATGGTAAAAGTGAGGTGGACTGATGATGACAGAACTATCTAGCTTCTCAACAAGAAAGTTACAAACATCTTGCATTTTCCCAAAATCACTGAATGTAATGCAGATCTGTATGTGAACATAAACATTTGAAAGCGGTTCCTTAGATATAACTTGACCAAAATTGAATGTACGAGAATAATAAATCACATTTTGTAGAAAGAGCTGTACAAACTACAACATTAATGTCACAGGGCAGTAAAACAAGTGACAAACCCTACGAACAATACAAAGTATTAAAAGGTTTAGAATAGGTATTGTTTTATTGCACAGTGTGACTTGTTAAGTAAAGAATTTACAGAACGGCATTTGGAAAGACTTGCACTGTTCATTGGCTGAAATGTTGACATGCTCTTTGTTCAATCTCACCAGTTGCTTTCTCCTAGAACTTTATTATTTTAGGACAATTTAGACACCAATCCTAATCATGTTTGATGGTACCATATTTGATGGTAAGTCTTATTGTATTCATTGAAAATAATGTCCTAGCAATCATGATTAGGAACTGGCAGTAAGTGTTAGGAATTAAAAGTAAGTTTTACACACAGTTAAGTCGAAAATTCTAAGGGTTTTGACACTATCCTTTAATAATTTGTTTGCCATTTCCAAGAGCATCAGCTGATGAAGAATGGTTTCTAGACAGAAAAGAACCCTTGCTGTGTTGTGTTTATGTTCCAGGTAGCGTCCTGTCTGTATGGCGTTGAAAGGTATCATGATGGAGGTGTGACTCTACTGCCATGCATGGATTAACTCCTTCTAAGCACAGCTAACAGTATATCACATTACAATCTGAGGTTGTCAGCAGATTCTATCGTTTTGATACCAGACATACATGGGGTACCAACTACACTATCTTGAAGTTACACCAGGATAAATAACCAGGACCATGGGCCTTTTGTGCTATTTTAATAAGGTGCAAACAAAGGCATACAGAAATGTGTCCCAAAATATTCAGCAGATAAATGAAACTCTCATTATCTTTTTACCAATATTCTGGACTAACTCTGCTTCACAGCAATAACTCAAATAGCAAGGGGGTTTACTTTTTCACTGTTCATCTGCAATGCTTTAGCCTTCTCCTACTGAAAGACTTCTTCAGTTAGAATTAAAAATATCCATCTCATGTGCTGTTTTTTGTCAAAGAATTTGTGCTTACCAGAACAAATGTGGTATTAAGAGATATACTGCCACTGCTTGTGCTTCAATATTTACCTCTGCTTCCATCTTATAAGCATTATCTATTCTACTGAAGTTCTTTGTTACAGTCACGTTTTCCTCCTAGAATAAAATATAACAATGTAAAATATACCATTCAAGAAAATAATACTCTGTGGCGACGTTATGCATATTTATCTTGTGTTGAGCTGATCAAAGGTTCAAGGTTAAATTAACTAATTGTAGCTAACGGATGGATCATTTTTCTTTCAGGATAAAATGCTGTTTGTGCTAATACAAGTAACAGTTTAACATGGGATTATTAATCCAACTTTTTCACTGACTACATTAATCTTTCCTATCATATATTATTTTAAAACGTCTTGATTAACTGTCATAAAATGACTTGAAATACTAAACTATCTGTAGTAACCTGAAATGTATTGCTGTTAAAGAGAACTAAAGATTTATATACACATAATTTAAGGAACACTGAAAAACTTATTTTATTAGAATATTAGGGAGGAGTAATAGAGACAGTATAATGTGTTGGAGTGTTATCAAGCAGAATGGTTGAATAAAGTTTTTTAAATTTCAAAATATTTAACTAAAATTGTTTTCTACAATGGATAAAAATGCTGCCCTCTTGTGGTTTTTAATATTACTACAACTTAGAAACAGAAACGTTATGCGGCCAAGTATAACGAACATAATGAGTATTATGAGCCAAAAATTAAGTTTTGGCATAAATTCCAAACAGAGTCTAATGGAATACACACACACACACATATATATATACAGAGAGAGAGAGATTTATCACTCTGAGTGATATCATAAATTATAAACCATTAGATTACTCGGAAAACATAAAATCTGAGAGCTAGCATGGTATAGTAGTAAGAGTGTCAGATCTGGGAAACCCAGATTAAAAGCCCCGCTCTGCCATAGAAGCTCACTGGATGACCTTGGGCAATTCAAAAACTCTCAGCCTTGCTCATCTCACAGGGTTGTTGTGAGAATAAAACGATGGAGGGGAAAATAACATTCTAAACTGCTTTGGGTCTCCTCTAAGAGGAATAATGGGGTACAAATATAAAATAAATGTGACATTTTGATTTCCTCTCTGATGATTCGTCCTGTGACAAGCATAAATTTATTTCTTTTAAAAAGCAACTGCACATATCAGCATCATAGAATAATCATAGTAAACTTAAGTTTAACATTTAGTTTTAACTGCAGATTGGAACATGGGTTCTTTCAAGTGCATGAAAGGGAGTACAGGACAGCTTCTCTTCCCACTTGCTCTGCCAGCAGGACTAATTGGCCAATTTTTAAGACAACTGGAGAGGAGGCAACATCCCAGTTTCAAGACATTTCCACATTCGGACATTTCTTACTGGGCAGGCATATATACTAGTTTATAAAGGGGGGAGGGGGGACATGCAATCTACGATGCACATTTCTGACAAAGTGGGCTCTACTAGTTCAGGAAAAGTTTATGCCGGAATAAGGTTTTGTTAGGTGCTATTCACACAGCCCAAATAATGCACTTTCAATGCACTTTGAAGGTGGGTTTTACTGTATGAACTGGCAAAATCCTTTTGCAAACGATTGTTAAAATGCAGTGAAAGTGGAGTGAAAGTGCATTATTTGGGCTGTGTGAATAGCACCTTAGTCTGTACATAGCAGCAAGCTTCCTGTTCTGAAGCTCTGAAATCTCTGGAAGAGGACTGAAATAAAAATATATATTAAATACATATTAAGGTAAAGGTATCAGCTTGTGTTTCATAGATTACAGCAAAGCTTTTGACTGTGTGGATCATGAAAAGCTATGGCTGGTTTTAAAGGAAATGGGTGTGCCACTACATCTAATCGTTTTGATGCGCAACCTGTACTCTGGTCAAGAGGCCACAGTTAGAACAGAATATGGAGAAACGGAATGGTTTCCTATTGGCAAAGGTGTCAGACAAGGATGTATTTTATCTCCCTATCTCTTCAATCTATATGCAGAACATATAATTAGGAAAACTGGATTAGATTTAGATGAAGGTGGAGTGAAATTGGAGGAACATTAATAATTTGAGATATGCTGATGACACTACATTATTGGCAGAAAATAGTGAAGATTTGAAACGACTACTGCTGGAAGTTAAAAGAGAAAGTGCCAAAGCAGGACTACAGCTGAACATCAAGAAAACAAAAGTAATGACTACAGGAGAATTACACAACTTTAAGGTTGACAATGAGGACATTGAAATTCTTCAAGACTTCCTATTCCTTGGCTCCACCATCAACCAAAAGGGAGACAGCAGCCAAGAAATCAGAAGGACATTGAGACTGGGAAGGGCAGCCATGAAGGAGCTAGAAAAGATTTTGAAGTGTAAGGATGTGTCACTGGCCACCAAGACTAGATTAATTCATGCCATCGTATTCCCTATTACTATGTATGGGTGTGAAAGCTGGACAGTGAAGACAGCTGATAGGAAGAAAATAGATTCCTTTGAAATGTGGTGTTGGAGGAGAGGGTTACAGATTCTGTGGACTGCCAAAAAAACAAATCAGTGGGTTATAGATCAAATCAAGCCTGAACTGACCCTAGAAGCTAAAATGTCTAAACTGAGGCTATCGTATTTTGGTCACGTCATGAGACAACAAGTCACTGGAAAAGACAGTCATGCTAGGAAATGTTGAGGGCAGCAGGAAAAGAGGAAGACCCAACAAGAGATGGATTGACTCAATAAAGGAAGCCACAGCCTTCAATTTGCAAGACCTGAGCAAGGCTGTCAAAGTTAGGACATTTTGGAGGACTTTCATTCATAGGGTCGCCATGAGTCGGAAGCGACTTGACGGCACTTAACACACACACACACAAGGTAAAGGTCCCCTGTGCAAGCACCGGGTCATTCCTGACCCATGGGGTGACGTCACATCCCGATGTTTCCTAGGCAGACCTTTTGTTTACGGGGTGGTTTGCCAGTGCCTTCCCCAGTCATCTCCCCTTTACCTCCTATTATATTAGCAGAGGAAAAAGAAGAACGACTGAGTTGTCCCAGAAAGCGCGTCCTGCCTCCAGAGCTCACTGGGGCCATTCATGCACGGGAGGTTTTGCCTTGAATTTGCCGCTCTGTAGATGTACATCTTTCCCATCTGAAGTCTCAAAACTCTGCATGGGGGCTTTTTTTTTTTAGTTTTGAGAACTTGCATGGGGGCAAATGTGCATCTGTGTGCATAAAGTGCCGTCAAGTCGCAGCCGACTCATGGCGACCCTTTATGGGGTTTTCAAGGCAAGAGACTAACAGAGGTGGTTTGCCAGTCCCTTCCTCTGCACAGCAACCCGGGCTTTCCTTGGTGGTCTCCCATCCAAATACTAACCAGGGCTGACCCTGCTTAGCTTCTGAGATCTGACGAGATCAGGCCAGCCTGGGCCATCCAGGTCAGGGCAAACGCGCATCTACAGAGCGGCAAATCCAAGGCAAAACCTCTCGTGCATGAATGGCCCAGGGGGGGAGGGGCAACGGCTTCAACCGCACACAGGAATTGCGCAGACCGTTTTTTCCCG
Source organism: Euleptes europaea (assembly GCF_029931775.1). NCBI lineage: Eukaryota > Metazoa > Chordata > Lepidosauria > Squamata > Sphaerodactylidae > Euleptes > Euleptes europaea. Next base: position 49,486,940 of record NC_079321.1, on the reverse strand, counting down.
TTGGGAAAGGGCACGCGCCGGAAGTGACGCGGCACTCTCCCCCCCCGCGCCGGCCAGGCGCGGGGGGGGAAGAGCGCCGCGTCACTTCCGGCGCGTGCCCTTTCCCAACGGGAAAAAACCGTCGAGACGGCGCTGGGCCGGCCTCCGTTCCTCGCCCACACCCACCGAGACGCCTCCGCGCTGCCGGGCGGCCTGGGCGATGTAGTCCAGCCGCCGAGCGACGCTGCCCCGCGCCGCCTGGGCCTCCGGCTTCTTGCTCCTCAGCCGGAGCGCGACCTTCGCCCGATCCGGCCTGGCGCTGAGCTCCGCGGTCCCGCTCAGGCGAACCTCCCGGCCCGGCGACTGTAAACACCCGGGGGTCCCTTTCGCGACTTCGGACGGATCGTGGCCCGCGCCGTTGGCCCCGACGAGCGGGGGGATCCACTCGGCAAACACCCGAGCCGGAGAGAGCGACAGGGGCATCTTGAGAGTAGGGAGGGAAGACACGCCCGTCTGGGTGTCATGGCAACCGACGCCGCGCCCACCTCCAGCCCGCCCACAAGCATGATGGGAAATGTAGTAGCGCTTGCTGATGTGGGGAAGAGCCCCGTGGCGCAGAGTGGTCAGCTGCAGTACTGCAGCCCAAGCTCTTCAAGATCTGCCCCCTCCTGCTTCTCGATCTAAGAAGTCCGGATCAGATCTGAGACATTATACTGGTCACGATATATCTTGGCCTCCTATGTATCCTCTGGCTCCTTGGCATCAATACCCATATGCATCTTCTCCTACATATACACTAGGATACATATACACTAGGATACACATATACATGGGAATAGCCTTGAAAAAGGTAAAGGTCCCCTGTGCAAGCACCGGGTCATTCCTGACCCATGGGGTGACGTCACATCCCGATGTTTTCTAGGCAGACTTTGTTTACGGGGTGGTTTGCCAGTGCCTTCCCCAGTCATCTTCCCTTTACCCCCAGCAAGCTGGGTACTCATTTGGCCGACCTCGGAAGGATGGAAGGCTGAGTCAACCTTGAGCCGGCTACCTGAAACCAACTTCCGTTGGGATCGAACTCAGGTTGTAAGCAGAGCTTGGACTGCAGTACTGCAGCTTACCACTCTGCGCCACAGGGCTCATTTGGGAATAGCCTTATCCACCTTCAATTCTACCTTGGCCTTCGGTTCTGCAAGACCCTCATCGTCTATGGACCCTCAACCATCTTCTGATTCTGTACAAGAGGGTGATGAGTCTCTTTCTGATGCTGGTTCCAAGTCTGTCATGGATCTGTCCCCTGATGAGATTATCTCAGATCCGAGGTCCATTTCACCTAATGTGGATTTGCAACTCTATGCAGAACAGATGACTCTCATGGCTAAGGCTTTAGATATGGAAGTACACTCTTCCAAACCAAAACCAAAGAATAAGATACTTAATCCTCTGTTTTCAGATTCACCAGCCACTGTTGTCTTCCCTATGTTACAGGACCTTTTGCATATTGCCACTTCAATATGGGAAAAACTGTCATCTATCCCACCTACATCAAGGAAGATGGGTAATATTTATAAGATTCAACAAGCTGACTGTCTTTACCTCTTTACTCACCCTGCGCCTTCATCGCTAGTGGTGGACACTAGTGGTCCATTCCATGTCTCGCCAGAGAGGCCATTCTACAAATTAAACTATTGGGTCGCTGTTCTTGATTTATAAGACACGTATTTTCATATTTCGATCCACCCTGCACATAGAAAATATTTAAGATTAGTTTTTGATGGCCTGAACTCAGAGGTTCGTTTATGCCAGGGGTCTCAAAACTGCGGCTCCAGAGCCGCATGCGGCTCTTTGGCCCATTGAGTGCGGCCCTCCGAACTTGGTTTGGAGCCCCTGCTCTTGCGCCCGCTCGCGCCGGCAGCCAGGCTGCGGAGCCGGCGCACCTGAGAGAGAGAGAGAGTGGGTGAACTGTCTCTCTCCCCCCCCCCCCCCCGCCATGGAGAATGGCCGGGTCCCCCTTTTCCTTGCCCTCAATGGTTGGGAGGCTAAAGCCTCCCCTCCCTTCTAGCAGCGCGATTGCTGGGCGGGCGGCTCGGCAGTTCCTGGCCCCCCCGCCTATCAGCTGTTGGGTGGGGCAGGCTTCCTCTGGTAGACCTGGCCTCTGGCTGAGTCCCATTGGGAGGCCATGTCTACCCACTGGCTTTCTTGGCGGTAGACCTGGACTCCGAGGAGGGGAAAAAGTCCCCCTTCAGAGGCCAGGTCTACCAATTGGCTTCTATGGGCCTCCGGAGGCCAGGTCTACTGCCAAGAAAGCCAATGGGTAGACCTGGTCTCCCAATGGGACTCAGCCGGAGGCCAGGTCTACCAATAGGCTTTTATGGCGGTAGACCAGGCCTCCAGACGAGGACTCCGGACAGGGAGGGGGAAATGGCAGGGACTTACAATTTAATTTTTATCAATAAATAAGATCACTATTAAGTATGATATCAAGTTTTATTCAGTGTACCTATAGTTTAATTAAGACTTAAAACTTTAATTAAAGTTTATTAAGTTAATAAACCGTGTACCTACCTATATAGTTTAAGTTTAAGAAATTTGGCTCTCAAAAGAAATCTCAATCGTTGTACTGTTGATATTTGGCTCTTTTGACTAATGAGTTTGCCGACCCCTGGTTTATGCAATCCCGCCCACTCCACTGCTGCCCAAGGTTCTGGCCAGGATCCGGCAGTACAGGACCCAATGTATTCTAGTCACATCTTTTTGGTCACACCAAGTATGGTTCGTACTTCTAATGCATTTGTCACAGAACAACTACATATTTTCCCCTCTGGAACAGGATCAATTTCACAGGGGGGAGGTCCTTCATCACGATATCCCCAGGTTGAAGTTGACAGCATGGCTACTTAACCCTGTCACTTAGGATTCTCTGCAGACACTTTGCAAGTTCTGTTGAATACATGTAAACCATCTGCTTGTAGGTCCTATAATTATAAATGGATTAGATTTACTTCATGGGTATCCTCTAGAGGCTTCTCTCCTTTAACAGCGCCCTTACCAATCATTTTTGATTACTTGATTTCCTTAACCAAAGCTGGCTTAACACCTTCTTCAATTAAGGTGCACCTGGCATCAATTTCAGCTTTTCATGAGTTAATTGAAGGCAGCTCTGTATTTTCTCTTCAGATCTCTAGACAAGTTCTGAAGGGTGTTAATAATTTATGTAATTCCACAGTGGAGATGTAATTTATGTAATTCCACAGACTCATGTAATTCCACAGTGGAGCCTTTCCTGTAATTCCACAGTGGAGATGTAATTTATGTAATTCTACAGACTCATGTAATTCCACAGCAGAGCCTTTCCTTAGTCTTGGCACAACTTATGCGACCCCCATTTGAACTCTTAGCTACCTGTTCCATTGCCTTATTGTCCATGAAGGTATGTTTTTGGTGGCTATTACCTCTGCTGGGAGGGTAGGTGAGTTAACAGCTCTCATGGTAGATCCTCCCTTCACCTATTTTTTTTCCAGAAAGGGTTACTTTATGACCTTCTATCAGCTTTTGCCCCAAGGTGGTCTCTTCATTTCACCTAGCTCAGACCATTAACCTCCCAGTGTTTTCCCCCAATCCAGCTACTAAAGCAAAAAAATCATTACACACTTTGGATGTTCGTAGAGCGTTATTGTTTTATTTTAAAAGGTCCAATGCTTTTCGTAAAGACAAGGCTTTGTTCATTTACCACACTGGTCCTTGTAAGGATTGGATGGCCTCTTCACAGACGTTATCCTACTGGATAGTTAACACCATTAAACTCTGCTATAATGTTGCTGGTGCCTCTTGTCCTTTATCTGTCCGAGCTCACTCAACGAGAGTGCAAGCTTCTTCTGCTGCCTTTATCCGTGGAGTACCATTGATGGACGTCTGTAGAGCCACCACCTGGTCTTCTTCAGAAACATTCATTCAAAACTATGCAATATACATTGATGCAAGAAGGGATTCAACTAAGACTCACCTCTCCATTTGGTGAGTAGCTTGCTAAACTTCCAGTGTGGGACTGCACAGAAGATTGGGGATGAAAAACAATTTTGCACTTACATGTAACTGTTGTTCATCGAGTGTCTTCTGTGCAGGCACACATTGCCTCCCTCCTACCCCGCTGTTAAGCTTTGCTTAATTCTTGGTCTCTCTTATTATCTCCAGCAGCTTAGGAGAACTGAGGGGAAATCGTGTCCTGCCCTCTCAGAGTGCGACAGTTTCAGTAGGAAGACATCGCCTTGCGCTCCGAGAGGGAGGGGTGCCTTTTTAGCACTATGAAACTAGAAAACTCTTCTCTGGCAGCTGGCCTGTGCATGCACAGTCCCAATGTGTGCCTGCACAGAAGATAAGCAATGAAGAACTGTTACAGGTAAGTGCAACACTGTTTTTCATTCCTCTTCGGCCATGCTGGTGCCCCCTACCAGTTTGACACTGCAGTCATTCACTGAGGCACTGAACTAGCCTTGCATAGGGTTCTAACTGACTGGTTTTTCACTGGCATGACTAGTTTTCTCTGCTGGTTGCCAGATGAAGTTATTTCAGGTAATGGAGAAAATAAGAGAGAAGGGAGTTTTTGTTTATCACCTCTTAAGGCAAAATAATTTATTGTACTGCACCCTTAGGACCTTTGTAGAACAAAGCTTGCTGCCAATTTTAACTTTCACTTTTATCCAAAGCTTTCCTGGGACTCCAAAGTAGTTCTCTAAACACTTTAGCTCTCTTGGGATGCCTTTTCTGTCTTAGTACCATCATTTGACAGACAAGAAGTCGTGCACCTAAGTACTTACTACTGGCTGTGCTCCTGGATAGGTGGGCTCTGGGCTGGGCTCCTCCACTAGTTGAGGCCTTTAACTGGTCAGATTTTTGGCTTCCAATAGTTGACAACTGTACCCCTTCTCTGTGCAGCTAGTGTCCAGTAAAAATCAAACCTATTCTAGAAATGCATGCAGTTATTAAAACATTATATTTTGAGCTAGTGTGTTTTTTTCTAGGCTTCAGCAATGCTAGGAATGACTTCAGGTCTGGGGAGGGAGTGAACCAATTTTTGAACTAGTTGTCAGGTTTGGTTTGATCCACTGAATTCCAACATGGTGAGAAGTGAGCCAGAGGTGACAACTCACAAACTCATTTCTTAGCAGTGTATTCCCAGAACAAGTACACTCACTGTGTATTGTCACATATGCAGCCTTACCTATCTTCTGACATTACTACATAATTCCTGTGTGATAAAGTTGGGTACGTTTAGAGGGAAACAAAGACCAATATTTATTTACTTATTTATAAAAATATTTATAGTCCACCTTTCATTTGTGCACAAAGAAATTTACAGTTCCAATTTTTAAAAAAAGTAGGCTAAAGCACCACGTAACTCCCTCTCCCAAGTGCCTGTAGTTTACACCCCATTAAAAGCCTTAGTGAATAAAATGCCAGGAAGTCTTGCAGTGCTTCCTGACATTAAATCACTTTTGCCCTCAATTTAAACTATTCACTATGTGCATTGGAATCCACTTACGAGTAGAAAATTATATTTTCCTTTTTCTGATATTCCTTTTATTTTTATGGTATAGGTATTGTCTCAAAACGTGGGACCCTGCAGCAGGACTTCCACCCTTCTTTCCTTCTGGACGCCAAAACACCCACCTGCTGATGCCATGCAGGCAGCCCCTGTCAACCCCGGTACCTCCTCCTCTCTTGGTGGCGGCAGGGCTATGGGGACTTCCATCGATGCAGCGGGGCTCCCCAACTTAGACAAGCCCAGGCAGCAGGAGAGGACAACCAGCTAGTGGGCTCAGCCCGGAATCCTGTCACCATGGTGCAAACTCAGGGCGTGGCACTGCGACCTGCAGCTGATGAGTGGGCTGGGCTGAGAGGGCGGAGCTACAAGGGGGGCCGGGCCAGGAAGAGATTGTTGGGCCAGCTGTGGCCTCAGTTCCCTGTATGTCCTCTGGAGAGGGCGGAGTCAGGGACCAGGAAGTGGGGCAACCCCTATAAATTGGGCTGCAAGAGGCAAGGCCAGGGAGGAGTGCGAGTTGCTGAGCCCATGCCAGAGAGAAGGACAGACAGTAGAGCAGCTCCAGGGGTTGGTAGGGAGTGACACATTTATCCCTCTACCCTGTTCTGAGGCCTACTGGGTGAACGCTACCCAAGAGGGGCAAGACGGATCCACTGCCAGTAGGGGGTGAACCGGGGGAGCCCCACAGATATGTATTTATATTTCAAAATGTCCACTAAAATCAGATTTTTCTGAGGGCAAATTTAAACTCTTAAGTTCTTCCAGCAAGTAACATAACCAATAACTTGCATGTTGTAGTCAAAATGATTGTGCAGTATGTGATGCTTGTTTGATAGGGTTGTGATTTAGAATGATCACTGAAGTGTGTATAAAGAGAAGCTACTGTAGCACATTTCAGAAATTCATTAGTAACGTTAGTCATCTTGTCTGCATCAAGCTTTGGGTTTAAGATGTCTGCAAATGCTTAAAGGCAGCACATTAGGGGAAAATCAAGCTGGTATTTGATTGCTTGGAAATAACACAATAAAAATTGTAGAGTATGCACTAAATGAAAAGGCTTGCTGATTTTGTTACATTGAGATAGTTCTGGTGTTCCTTCACTTTTACATTTGGTGACCCATCACAGCTATCAGACTGAAAAATTTGATTGTAACTATCTTTATCAAAATAAATTCTTACTGAAATTTAAGTTCTAAACACCCTTACTAAAAATCAAGGAGTTAACCCAGGAGAGATGTACCCTTTACAATCTGTAATTCTAATTGCAGGCCTTGCATCAGAGTTGAGAATGACTTTTTAAAAAAAGGTATTTTGTTTAGTACAAATAACAATGAGATGATGAACATTTTTCATTGTACTAGGTTAATTTGTGATTATCTAAAGGGAAGATGACTGGGGAAGGCACTGGCAAACCACCCTGTAAAGAAAGTCTGCCTAGGAAACGTCGGGATGTGACGTCACCCCATGGGTCAGGAATGACCTGGTGCTTGCACATGGACCTTTACCTTTTTAAAGGAAAACAGGTTTTCTAATGAAAAAGCTAGTAGATGATTGCATGCAATAGGGCAGGGTCTTAGTAGCTATGAAGAATAGAACATTTAGATAGGTTCAGCCTATTATGGCTTAGTGCTATGGAGTTCGCAAAAGGGGCAGCTACTGAAATGCTCTTTTCTACATGTTTATTGAAAGTACAGGATACCTGGCTTTTCTTGTTGTATCTAGTATTCTTAAGAACTGCTGAAAACAGTCTCATAGTGTGTAGGCTGACGTGCAGTGGCAAACAAATCACATAAGGTGGCAGTAAGAGATTGCAATATACCCAGTCTGTTAGAACGACACATTGCAGTGAATCATCCAGTGGGTGAAACCAAGATTACATAATTTCTGTCAAAGAGGAATAGTTCAGCTGCATCTGTGCATTGTTTGTATTTTATTTTTCACAGGAATAAAACGTTATGCACAAAGAAGGATCATAAGCATTATTTATGTTCCTGTGTTTAAGAGTCAGGATTGTGTAATCACAAAGCCAAATTGTGGTCATCTATAGTAAACATACTAGTCCAAGATGGAATATTTAATATCTTCAAATAATGTGGTGTAGTGGCCAGGAGGCTCAACCATAAACCAAACAAGACTTTGGTTCAAATGTCACATTTACCATGAACTCAGTAATGTCTTCTGAGCTCAGCCTTATGCTTTTAATATGGGGATAAGAATGCTATCTTCTAGGATTGTTGTATGGATTAAAAGTATGTGAAGTACTTGGAACACTCAAAAGCACGGGTATGCATCCTTTTCATAGGGTCAAAATTCAGAGCAAGAGGTCAACAAAGAGCCATTACAAAAAATGCCCATTTGCATAACTGAAAATATACAGCTTGTCTTTATTAATAATTAACAAGTTGATTAATAATAATAGTCCAGTGGTGCTTTGAAGACTAACAAACTTTATTCCAGCATAAGTTTTGTAACTCACAGCTTATTTCATTACACAAGCAGGAATACATTCTATTAAGTCTTTAAGGTGCCACTGGACTTCTCTTTGGTTTTACTGCCTCAGGCTAACATGACTTTTGCTTGGGAATTAATTTTAATTTGGGCTCTCTTTAAAAAATATATATACACTATTTTAATTAACACTTGGATTTGATCTTACCAGCTTTTTTGCTTTTACGAGAGGGAGGAATGGCCTCTTTTAACCTTCGAAAAGGCTATACTAGGTATTGTGGGGCCTATCAGGACAAACAGGCACATGTCAGGGCTGCTGTGTGGAGACAGACCAGGTTAGATCTTCCTTCTTTTGTCTCATGCCAGAAGAAAAGTTGGCAAGATCCATCTGGTATTTCCTTGCTTTTTGTGTATATAACTGAGCTCTCACATCAAACACAATGGAAAGAACTCATATCAACCCATGGCTTTTCAATAGTGTTACTTCACATAGTCAACTGCAAAATTAGCCTTAATGTATTTTACATGGTTGCTCCTTGTCACTTGCAACTTTGTGTTTGATTTTTCTGTCCCTGTGATTATTTTTGAGTGTTTGAAGTGAACACATTGCAAAGTAAAATACAGAAATAATTAGGGGTAAAAAAGACAGCAAAGGACAAACCAGCAAGGAGAGGGGCATGTAATGGATCTGCTCATGGTTAGATATACCAACCTTCTGCTTCAAACTGAAATGTTTACATTGTTAATTTTTTAAACAGTTGCCATTTGCAAAAGGGACATGTTTGTCTTCACCTGAAACTTATGTAAGTCAGGCTAAAATCTGGTTACTAGTAAATGCATTGCTAGGCTTTGAGATTTATTGGTGAATATCAGTTTTTCCTGGCTTTAACCTGGCCATCTTCAGTATCCACCAGGTTCTCAATGTTTGCTGTATGTGATGGGGTACACAATTTCAGTTCACTGGCCAGTGGTTAAAAGATTTTTGGGACATTGCATCAGCCCATTTCTACCCAGAAGAGCATTAGTGATGCAGTTTATTTAAAAATATATATATGGTAGAGCTAGAAAAAGGGAGAGCAATCAAAATGATTAGGGGTTAGAATACCTTACCCCATTAGTGAAGGCTGGACATGGATCTTTCAGTTCAGAGAAAAGACGAGAAAATGCAGAACAGTATTCTGCATTTATTTCTATAATCATTTTATCCCCCCCCCCTTTTACAAGTGTAGTTTCTGGGGGCTGCTTTTTTGAAGGGAAGAATAGTGAAGAAGGAGAAAGGTGCTTTAACCCTTTTCTTCCCATTAAAAATGCCAACACCGGCTGCTATTACCACACTGTCAAAAACACATGAATACCTTAATCACACCAAGAGAACCAAGGGCTTCTAGGTGGCTGCACCCCTCCTCCCATGCATGATAAGTGGCAACTACTTTAAGAATCACTGCCACTGGCATTTATTCTTTTAGAAATGCTTGCAGAATATCAGTCATATGAGAGCCAGCGTGGTATAAGAGCCAGCATGGTGTAGTGGTTAAGAGCAGTGGTTTGGAGCAGTGGACTCTAATCTGGAGAACCGGGCTTGATTCCCTACTCCTACACATGAAGCCAACTTGGTGACCTTGGGCTAGTCACACTCTCAGCCCCACCTACCTCCCAGGGTGTCTTTTGGGGGGAGGGGAAGGGAAGGTGATTGTAAGCTGGTTTGATTCTGCCTTAAGTGGTAAAGAAAGTTGGCATATAAAAACCAACTCTTCTTCTTAATTTGTGTGGGAATGATAATTTCAAGAAAGGGTTAGTTAACCAGTAAATGTTTATGCACAAAAGCCTTCTGGTTGGATATAATTCATCTGTTTACAAATATAATTCAGCATTATGGAAACAGTGCAACCTGCTTGGGTTGGATAGGTACACTTCCACCCCGATACAAAACCAGCAAGGTGCTAAATGACTTATTTACAAGGCTTTTATTGTAGCCTTTTTGTGTACTTAAGATGCTGGAAACCACTTCAGGGTAATCTGACTGGGACAAGTCAGACCAAGCAATCAAACAGGAAAAGTTTACTTTATTTCATGTAAAACAGCAGTCTAATTAATTTCCAAGAGTTTTTCTCATGCTGCTTTTTAACAAAGCTAAACCTGCCACCGCACAGGGTGCTCTCTGTATGAAATGTGTCAGAGAGAGATTGCAATAAGGGGCCTCCTAATGATTTCTTTCCGTTTCTGGACAGTTGTCAATTTTCATGGAGAAGTTCTAAAAAAAATGAAAATCACAAGTGAACATGCTTGAGCTCCATATGAACAGGAGGTGCTACTAATATCCACGGCAGGAGGTTTGTATCCATCCCACTTTGAGAACCAAGTCCAGAATTCCTATTTGAAGAACAAGTAAAAAGGTCTATGTTGCTGGCAAGATTGGCCAGTGATCCTGGAGGATTTTTTTTAGCCATCTTCTGAGCATGAGTAAGGGGTCACTGTGTGTGTGTGCGGGAGGTAGTTGTGAATTTCCTTCATTGTGTAGGGCTGGACTAGATGGATCTGGTGGACTCTTCCAAATCTATGATTCTATAACTACAATCCTTGTCATTGTTTATTGTTGGATTTGTATTATACGTCTAGTACATGAGTTGCACCCCTTTTTGCTTTTACATCCAGCACTGTTCTTCAGAATCTCCCAACTCTCAAGAATAGCTTTTTGGATGGGACAGAAAGCCATAGAAAATGGGGAGCAGGAAAGATTCATTCTGCAAGCTGAGGTCTTTTTCCAACATTTTGGGAAAGGTTCCTGCATGTCATCAAAGGGGAGGAGCCATGGTTCAGTGGTAGAGCAGCTGTTTCCATGCAGGAAGCTCCAGGTTCAATCTCCAGAAAGTCCAGTTTAAAAAGTAGGTAATAGGAGATGCAAAAGACTTGTACCTGAGATCCTAGAGAAAAAGTTGTTGCCAGCCAGAATAAATAATACTGATCTTGGTAGATGAATGGCCTGTCTCACTGTAAGGCAGCTTCATGTGTTGAGGATGTCTGTTACACTGTTCTGTATCAGAGGGGACCCTACCAAAAAAATTAATGGGACAGTTGTTTCAGGCATCAGATTTTGACAGTATTATGGGTAGTAGAGTGGGAAATAGCCAGATTTGAAGCACTGAACACAATCCATTGAGAAGGTCTCCCGTGGAAAGCATTCATTTCAATAGGGCTTGCACATGGAGGGTTTTGGTGTATTGAGCCCCATCTTAATTATTGGTGAGACTGTAGAAAGCACAGTATGGAGTTTATGCCTCAGACACAAAAATGTCTTAGGCTGACTATGCTTTCTATATATTACTTCACATTTTTCTTCAACCATTTAGATTTGCCACAGAATTTAAATTTTGCACTGTTATTATTTATTATGTTCACATATATGTAATATCAGGCTTATCCATTCCGTTTAATTGATGTCCTTTGTGATTAACGTTATATGTAAGCTGGGTGATTTATGATTTCATTACAAACAGATTCCTAAAGTATGCTCACAGGTCTCTTGGTTTCAGCTCTAGGGAAAAAAATGAAATTGATATGTAGAAGTAAACCCTACTCATATATAATGGATTGTATGTCCATAGGGACATAAACTTTAAAATAATGACCTAAGATTTTTGGAGAGAAAGGTAAAACCCAAATATAAGTAACTATTTAAGATAAACCAGAGAGGAAATAAGCAAGTAAATAGCCCATCTTTGTTGACCTTGGGGAAGTTTTTTCTTTCAGTTTCTGATATGTAAAATGAGATCATAAACAACCCATCCTGTCACTGTGGATACTGGTCTGAAAAAGATTGGCACATTCAGTTTTTGATTTAAAATTTATTTTAAACATTTCAGTATTGCTTTCCAGAACAAGGGACTTTGCAGTTTAAAAAATGTTTAACATAATCCTATTTGCCTACTCAAAGTAACACAAATATAAGATATGAATACAAGATCACGTGGAAGGGAGATCTCATTTCTCCATTCCCTCTTTCTCTCCTGCTTTTCCTCTCCATCCCATTGGCAGTGGCTGCAGCCACTCTCCTCCTTCCTTCTCTTCCACTCACCCATTTATCTGTCTTTTACTGTTTCTCATCCTGGCAGCTTCTGGCCCCATCCTTCCCTCACCCACCCACCCAACTTATTCTGTTCCATCTTCAGTTTCCACTTTCCCTCTTTTTTGTTTCTCTTCCCTCTAGCTTCACATTTTCTCTTTTACTTTTTTTGGTCTGCCTTTCTCCCCTCTCCCTAACATTGACTCTGAGGCGTGGCATCTTCAGCAATGTTGGTTGCAAGTTTCCTAGCAACCTCCAAAATGGCCATCAAGATCTCACAATGTAGCCTCATGAGATCTCAGTGACAGATATTGCTTCTGTGATTTTAGGAGCACCCGAAGCCTCTCCACCCTCAAAGCTTCTGCCAGCAAGCCTGGAGCAGCTCCTGCCCCCCTCCCACCAACATCATGGCCAACAGGCCCAGCATGGCTCCAGACCTCCACTGCTGGGCCCGCTGTGTCTCCCAAAGCAGCTCTACTCTCACAGCTTCCGTCAGCGAGCCTGGCATGACTTCTGTTCCTCCACCACCACCACATCAATGCCAGCGAGTGCAGCATGGCTCCAGGTCTCCATTGCCGGGCCAATGTGGCTCTTGAAGCTCCTCTACCCTTTCAGCTGATGCCAGTGAGTCCAGTGTAGCTCCTGGCCTCACTCACCATGCACAGACAACACTTTTGTTTGGGGATAATTTAAAACCTCCAATGTAATGTTTACAGTTTTCAGATTTTTCTGCAAACTTAGGGAGCCCCCCCAAGTTTGGAGAAAATCTCCTTTCTCTCAGTGTGGGCCCAATCTGTGGATGTAGGTATCTGCAGATCTGCCCATATTGGAGAAATAGATATATAGATGATGTGACAACTCATAGCTACAACTGGCCAAGCAAATTCAGGCAAACACTGCATTGAGGTGAATGACTGCAAAATACATTAATAAACACAAACAAAATTAATACACACAAAATTTATCCTGTTTTAAATAAACACTGTAAATAAGGTACAGGTGTCGTAGTGCAGGCAAGGAGAGAGAGCTGGAAGCGTAGTCTGGGGAACAGTCCAAGGTCATTCACAGTTCAGGCAAAGTCCAAGATCTCAATACCGGCAAGGGAAGCCCGAGGCGTTAGTCAAAGCCAGTTGAAGAAGTCAGGATACCAGGAATCCAAAGGATAGCAGGGAAACAAGACCGGTACACCAGGAGGTTGGTGACAAGTTGCTTGCACAACAGCCAAGCCTAACGGATGGCTTAAATCCCTTCCCCTGCTGCTGTAGCAGAGCCAGCTGATGCTGATTAGGCTGAGTTCACAGGTGGTGCTTCAGCCCTGCTCTTCCTCATCACTGCTACTAAGGAGGTTCCTGTGTAAAGCCTTCAGTCTAGCACTCTGCCATCTCTGCTGCATTGCCAGACGGACCTGTTTTCTTCTCTGCTCCAGTGGCCTTGGCGAGGCCTCTGGAGACACTGCATGTTGCATGGTGCCAGGTCCAACTGGAGTCCTTGAACTGGCAGGCTGCGGGCATGGTGAGTCATCTCCTGACTTTGGTTGATCCTCTATTCTGGCAGGCTGTAGTCCCTGTGGTTGTTCCTGTGGGACTTCTGCCTGAGGATGTCCCTCTGTTCTGGCTTCTATGTCCCCATCGTCAGAGGAGGTCTCTGCAGGCTGACTCATGACAATAGGTTAGTCTAGTGCTATAGGAACAAGCTCATCAAGCTGTCTTATTACAGAGATTCATAGGGTTGCCAGGTCCCTCTTCACAATCGGTGGGAGGATTTTGGGGCAGAGGCCTGAGGAGAGTGGGGTTTGGGGAGGGGAGGGACTTCAATGCCATAGAGTCCAATTGCCAAAGGTGGCCATTTTCTCTAGGTGAACTGATCTCTATCAGCTGGAGATCAGTTGTAATAGCAGGAGATCTGCTGCTACTACATGGAGGTTGGCAACCCTAGAGATTCACCACTTTTAAATTGCAGGTGACACTAAGAACATATTTTAGTTTGAAATGCATCACTTATGAATGTGGTAGAGCACTGTGAGGAGTCAGAGAGAGGACACAATTGCTTAAGAAGTATCTCAGCAATTAATATTCCTACTTACATGCTTTTTTAAAGTTTTATTTTTAAATATAAACAAACATACAAACACTGAAACATAAACAATCATAATATTCTGATGTATGTGGAGCTTACTATTTAAAATTATATTTCAATTAACTTCATTGAATTATTATTAAAAATTACATTTCAATTATTAACTTTTTTGAATTACATTACTCTTTGTTCTCAATATATTTTTCATATCTGATAACATTATTAAACATATATTTTTACTTTAATTCTATTCTTAATTTTTAGCTATATATATATTTAAAAACCATTCAATTTTTCCTGAAATTCTGAAATTGATCTATTATGTATAAGATATGTTAGTTTTGCCATAGTTGCATACTCTGTTTATTTATCCACTCAATCAAATCTGGTTATTTCTCTATTTTCTGTTTTGCTGCATATCACCGTCACCATGTACTTAAATATTTCATTATGTGTTCTTGGGATATTACTTGGCAAGATATTTAACAACATATTTTTTTGATCTAATGCAAACTTACATTTTAATATCTTTTGCATTTCATCATGTATATCCAATATTTTCTTGCTTTCTTACATATCCACCAGATGTGATTAAATGTTGCATCTGTATTATGACATTTCTAAAGGTTCCCATTAATGTCTTTGTTGGCTTTTGTTATATCTTTAGGTGAGATGTACCCTCTGAAAAACATTTTATACCCATTCTCTCTTAATATTTGACATTCTGTAAACTTGATTTCTTTAGTCCAAAGATTCTCTGACTCATATGTATACTTCCTCCAAAGATTTGCATCCATTTTACCATAAACTCTTTGACTTGCTCTGTTTCAGTATAATATTGTAATAACTGAAACGCTGAAGCAAAATAAATACATATCTAGTTAGACTTTTACCATGAACGAACATTCTAGTTTTTGAAAAATATTTACTAGTAAATATTTAGGATGTGATCCAGCCAATGATAAACACTTATTTGTGGATCTCAGGTAGCTAGGGTTGCCAGGTCCCTCTTCGCCACCGGTGACAAGTTTTTGGGGCGGAGCCTGAGGAGGGTGGGGTTTGGGGAGGGGAGGGACTTCAATGCCATAAAGTCCAGTTGCCAAAGTGGCCATTTTCTCCAGGTGAACTGATCTCGATCGGCTGGAGATCAGTTGTAATAGCAGGAGATCTCCAGCTAGTACCTAGAGGCTGGCAACCCTTCAGGTAGCAGATGCTATGAAAGACCTCCGACTACAAGAGACTCTGAAGAACCGCTTGTCAGAAGAGATAGTACTGAACAAAATGGATCAGTGATCTGTTGATATAGGGCAGTTTAATGAGTATCAGTTATTTCAATGGGGAGAGATTAAACGTGTTCAAGTGTTGAAAACAATGGGATTAGAGATGCTTCATTTTGGTCTCAGTGTGCCTTTATTATTTAATTTTTTTTGACTTCTGAGCTTTTTGACTTCTTTTGTTCTGAGATGAAGGCTCTGGATGGATGTTGACAAGTCATTTTACAAGCATATATAAATTCCTGCACATCCCTTATGCAAATACAGTGCTATCAATGTAAAACTGCTTATCACTTAAACCGGCTTAGCTATTTTCTCTTCCAGTAATGTAACATTTCATAGAATAACAATGTCCTTTTTCTTTCTTTCTTTGCTGTCCTAACCTTGTATTTCTAAGCAGAGTTATACCCTTCTAAGTCCATTGAAGTCAATGGGCTTAAAAGTGTTAATTTTGTTTAGGATGGTATTGTAAGTCCTTTAAAATAATAAGCGTTCAGTTATTTTATTCTTCCCTATGGAAAATATCAGTTAAAAGAATCAAGCTGATTTTCTGTTTTGTTCTTTGTAAAGATTTGTGCATTTGACTTTTCATTGAATGGCAAAGCAGACTTTCATATAAATAAAGCCTTTACCAGATACAGAGTTTATCAACAAGAAAAAATGTTCTCCTAAACAGGTCCATGTTGTATATGAGGGGTTGCATGTTTCAATCCTATTTTTAAAAAATCCTTATACATTAGTAGGTCAGAGAGCTGTTTAAATTAAGATCTTTTTCTGGGGCCTGTTATGCAGGGACGTTTCCCCGTGGTCACCCCCGCTGACTGCTTTGATTCATGTTATTCTTGGAGCCTTCTGTCACTATGCACTGGTGTTGTCCAATGAGATTAGAGCTATAAAAAAAGCTGATATTGGTCACAGCATATGAAAGTTGCATTTGTTTTGGAGGTGGAAAGTGCTCTCAAGTCACAGTTGACTTATGGTGACTGCTGTGTATGTATATAGTTGGGGAGTAAGCAAGGGAGACTTAGGAGCTTGAGTTCTGCACGAAGGATCCTAAACCCTGCTCACCCTATTGGTCAAGCAAACGGACCCCATTGGCTCTAAGCCAATATGTACTATTGGTCACCAAGAGGTTATGTCCCCCATCACGGATCAAGGGGGGAGTGGCCGCAGGCGGCCAAGGGGGCATATAAACAGGGGTTGCTCATTGTGTTAACCAGTTCTGCTCCTGTAATCAATAAACGCGGTTGTTGTTTGAACTCCGTCTCCGACCTCGTGAATCCTTCCCACTCGGACTTAACAGTGACCCTGTAGGATTTTCAAGGCAAGAGACATTCAGAGGTGGTTTGCCATTGCCTCCCTCTGTGTAGCAACCCCAGGACTTCCTTGGTGGTCTCCCATCCATGTACTAACCAGGGCTGATCCTGTTTAGCTTCCCTGATGTGATGAGATCAGGCTAGTCTGGGCCATCCAGGTCAGGCATGTCTGTTTTACAAACATGTATTCCAAAGGAAGTATTTTTATAGTGTCTGCTGGAGTAGTCAGTACTCAGTAGGTCTTCCCTGTGTAGTTGTTCTGTGTGGGCCAGATCATGACACTGCACATTTTTCTGCCGCATAAGCAACCAGTGGAGGCAGGACTACATAATCAGGTCTCCCTTCAAACTTACGTTGCTGTTTCTGAAATATTTTGTATTTCCACCAATGTTTTCCTCTAAATGTTAGGCTTTTAGCACTCTGCAATGTCCAGTGAACATCAATATTTTCCATCTTGCTTTGTTATGATCTGAATTGATGTGGGATTTGGATAGGCCAAGTAAAATAAGCACCAAGATTTGTTATTTATTAACTTAAAAGTTATACATCACTTTCCCCACGCTCATAACAGTGGATGAGGAACCATAAAATAGTCAATAAAACAATAAAATTGGCAACCAATGCAACTATTTTCACTGCTCCACAATAATACAAAATAGCTGGCTAGCACCATGAAACTCTATGATAGAGTTTCACAGGGTTTATTCCGAGAATCGTTTTAAGAGGCTTCCCTGGCCATCACCTATCTACCCCCCCCCCAGGAATGGGCTGCTCCTGTTGTAATGTAGTGACAATACTATAACATTCCTGAGCACCAAATTGAAAAAAAAACCCTCACTTTTATGGTGCCAGCAATGACATCATGGACACTAAAAATGCAGAGGAAGGAGGCATTTGCTTTCATTCAAATCCAATGTGTATCTTTCCTTCCAGACATTTGAAAAAGATTTTCCCAACAAAGCCATTCCAGGAAATATAGGGTTTCTTCAGGTTTTAGAAAAGCAGAGGTTTTGGTGGGGAAATGGGCTATTCATGATTTGTGCAGGAATGGAGGATAGCATGTGGAGGGGGGAAGGCACACAACTAGAACTGCTGAAATGGAGAAAAGCTTACACGTGTAACCAGTTCAACATCTAGACTGCAAGCATGACTCCACAATACAAGTTAAGATCAGAACATGACCATAAATGGAAGAACAGTTGGCATTTCTCTCCAGAATAATGGCAAGCAGCTACCACCCCCGTATCTATGAAAAACTGGCCAATTTAAGAAGATTCTCAGTCTTTTAACTCCGTTGGAAAGCTCTTTTGATAATACTTTTAATTGCTTGTTACTGGTATCAGTTTAATAGGAATAATTTAATCATAAAATTGTTAATTTAGGTTTAGGCTATTAATCATATCTTTTAAGTGCTGAGTTTATGTTCTCATGTAATCCCATTAGATCTCCTTCCTTGTTTCATGTTAGATTTAATAGTGACTCATAATAACTTATATTTTGTCATAACTGAATTTCTTAGACCTTGGGATGCTGTTTCAGGAGCCAAATGTCCTACTTATAGTTTCGCTGTTATTTCTAATGTGTTCTTTGAAACCTTAGTAAAGGTGTTAAAATTCTAAATTGTTCTGATCCATAGCATGTCTGGATAGCTAGAACGCTAGGAAAGAGCACATACTTTGAACTTAGAGCAGCCTATACTTCCTTCTGAGAGCCAGCATGGTATGGTGATTAAGAGGAGCAGACTCTGATCTGGAGAACCAGGTTCGATCCCCCACTCCTCCACTGGGTGGCCTTGGGCTAGTCACAGTTCTCTCAGAACTCTCTCAGCCCCACCTACCTCACAAGGTGTCTTTTCCCCTTTATTTAAAAAAAATAAATTTTGTAAAAGAAAAAAAAAGATGCCTTTTCTGGGGAAGGGAAGGCAATTGTAAACCGCTTTGAGATGCCTTCTTGTAATTTTTTCCTGGATTTTAATTTAGTTAGTAAAATAGTGTTAAATCTCCATGTATAGGTGGTTGGTTGCTGCCCAAGGACTAACCGTGCATTCCTGAGCCGCGCCGGCAGCCAGGACGAAAGGCCTTTGGGCAAGGGCCCACAGCGCCGGCGTCTGGGCAGCGTACGCCGGTGTTTGTGGTCCCAATGCCAGCGTGAAGGCCCAGATGCTGGTCACCGGCCGCTGGGTCGGCTGTGTCCGGATGCTGGCAAAGGCTGTGGCGGCATCCCGGGAGGCGTTCCCAGAACGTCCAGGAGTTCCCGCGGCGTCATGGCATTGGCCTGGGGGTGGGGCCGCTGTTGCGGCTTTTTTGTTGAGATGTGCCATCTTTTAGAGTCCTTTTAGGTGGCATATCTCCTGTGCAACCCTATGCAGGTTGCATGGATTTTTGGCACCGGGTGGAGGTTTTGGCAGGGCCAAAACCTCCTTAGGAGGCTGCACCACTGCGTTGCCTCCTAAACCCGGTGCAGGCATTCCCCTCAGGAATGCACGGTCAATCTACCCAGACTGGAGCATGATCAGATAATTTTTAATGCTAATTTCTACCTTTACAATATTTTGCCATTAAGTTAGATAACATTAAAATAAAATCTAATCTAGAATATGTATTGTGATTGTGTGAATAAGATTTAAAATCCATCTTCTGTGGATTGTCTACTCTCCAAGCATCTATGAGATTTAATTCCTGTAAAACTGTTGCCAGTTTATTTTCCCCTATTTTCTTTTTATTTTATTTCATTACCTCTTTTATCTAGAAAAAGAAGTGTTGGTTTTTATATGCTGATTTTCTCTTCCTTTTTAAGGAGAATCAAACTGGCTTACAATCTCCTTCCCTTCCTTTCCCTACAACAGACACCTTGTGAGGTAGGTGAGGCTGAGAGAGCTCTAAAAGAACTGTGACTAGCCCAAGGTCACCCAGCTGACTTCATGTAGAGGCATGGGGAATCAAACCCGGTTCTCCAGATTAGAGTCCACCACTCTTGACCACTTGGCTCGCAGTCCAGTTTAGATCTCCCCCTAGTATAAGTTCCCCTTGTTTAAATTTGACTTGTTCCTTAGGAACTAAATTTGTTTCTTATTTGGTGCATAAATAGAGGCAAATGTAAATATTTTACATTTAGTCCTTTTTGTTAAGAGGTTTTTTTTTTGTTCAGTTATGTGGCTCAGTAGCCTTGACAAAGAAGAATCATCCCAATGAGATCTAATGATAAGCCTGTGGTTCAATCTGGCACTCAAATTTTTTTTGCTTGTTTAGCAAGATAAAACAAGAAATTTTTTGAAGCTACGGGGGAATTCCCTCCAAAAACGTTCCCTCCGTTTTTTTCTGAGGCTGGAGGAGCTTTCAGTGAAGGGAAAGATGAAACAGTGGGGAACGGGAAAATGAGATGCGCCCTCTACAAGTCCTTGGAGGTCCCCAGCTTGCAGTAGTAGTTGCAGTAGTAGTAGTAGTAGTAACATCCAAGGATTTATAAATTGCTAACCTCTAACCCTCCTGCTGTTCAAATTCTATAAAACAAAATTATAAAGATATGTGCTCTGATCTCTTACCAGGCCAGGATATAGATGATGTGCAACTGAATGAGCATCCTAACCATGTATGGAATCTGTGTGTGTGTGTGTTAAGTGTTGTCAAGTTGCTTCCGACTCATGGCGACCCTATGAATCAATGTCCTCCGAAACGTCCTATCTTTAACAGCCTTGCTCAGGTCTTGCAAATTGAGTGCCACGGCTTCCTTTATAGAGTCAATCCATTTCATGTTGGGTCTTCCTCTTTTCCTGATGCCCTCAACTTTTCCTAGCATGAGTGCCTTTTCCAGTGATTCTTGTCTTCTCATAATTTGACCAAAGTACGATAGCCTCAGTTTAGTCATTTTAGCTTCTAGGGTTATTTCAGGATTGATTTGATCTATAACCTACTGTATGAAATCTAGCTTCTATATATT
Source organism: Euleptes europaea (assembly GCF_029931775.1). Classification (NCBI taxonomy): domain Eukaryota; kingdom Metazoa; phylum Chordata; class Lepidosauria; order Squamata; family Sphaerodactylidae; genus Euleptes; species Euleptes europaea. The sequence continues at coordinate 49,466,312 of NC_079321.1, read as the reverse complement.
GGGGTTGGTTACAGGGATCATACCACCCCTGTGCTGAAAGGTCTGCACTGGCTACCCATTTGTTTCTGAGTACAATTCAAAATGCTGGTTCTTACCTTTAAGGCCCTAAGTTGTTTGCGGTCAGGGTACCTGAAGGACCATCTGCTTCCATACTGTTCGGCTCCCCAGTTAAGATCTGCCTCCAAAGCTCTGCTCTCTGTGCTCCACCTTCAGAGGTGAGGCAGGTGGCAATTAGAGACAGCATTTTTAGTGGTGGCACCTTGCCTTTGCATGAACTCTCCCTTGAGGTTCATTTGGTGCCTACCTAACTTTCCTTTCGGCACCAGGCCAAGACATTTCTTTTTATCCAGGCTTTCAACTAACAATTTTGCCATTTTTATCTGTTTTATGGTATGTTCCAGGCCTGAGACCAGTTTTAGCAATATGGTTTTAGATTGCTCTGTTTGTTTTATCCTGCTTTTATGCCCTGGCATGTTTTTATTTACCTGTTTTTTTATTGACTTGTTTTATTTCCTTTGTTTTTATTGTTGTGAGCTACCTCGAGCAGTTTCTGGAGAAGTGGTATACAGTTTCTCTAAATAACTAAATCTTAATTGTATTACATGACCAAATTAATTGCAGAATTTCTACTCTTTTGCTTTCCTTCTCTATTAGGGTTGCCAACCCCCAGGTACTAGCCGGAGATCTCCTGCTATTACAACTGATCTTCAGCTGATAGAGATCAGTTCACCTGGAGTCATAAGGAGGGTGTATGTGTGTGTCTTTCATCGTTTTAATTCCATGTTTTTTCCATTTTCATGTTACACATTTCAGAGTTGGAGATTACTTGCAAGAGCCACCCCTCTATTAAATCCTCATGTGGGAAGCAGCTCTGAATAGTGCCTTATTCAAAAACTTGCCAGCTTGACTACGAAGAAACACATTTTGTGTTAGCACTCCTGTAAAGGCCTGAGTGGGGTGAATAGGAGAGAAACAGAGAGAAATTCACCTATTAAATCTGGAGGATGAAAGATTATTCCATGTTTTCTGTACTACAAAGCTTCCCTGTGCAGTGACCTATTTTTCTTCAGAGGATTTGAGGCTACTAGTACAGATTTTGAAACAAGAAGATAGCATATATCTCCTAGCCTGTTTAAAGGGGATGAAAAGTTACATGGCGATGCTGGCAGGTTTCTCCCACAGACACTGGAATACACTTGTGTGCTTTATTTATTTATTTTATTTTGCAAAAAATATATCAAGCCTTTCTGCCTTCATAAGGGCCACCTATTTAGAGCTGGTTCAGACAGACAGAAAGAAAAAAGAAATTGGCTGGAGATGGGCATTATTATCCTGTTGGGAACCTCAGACCTGCAGTTCACCTACACAAAAATTAACACACTTTGTGCTTGATTTTAATCCAGTAGCATCTTAGAGTTCCTGACCAGGATGGCCCAGGAGAGCCTGATCTCATCAGATCTCAGAAGCTAAGCAGGGTCAGCCCTGGTTAGTATTTGGATGGGAGACCACCAAGGAATACCAGGGTTGCTGTGCAGAGGAAGGCACTGGCAAACCACCTCTGTTGGTCTCTTGCCATGAAAACCCCCCAAAGGGGTCACCATAAGTCGGCTGCAACTTGACGGCACTTTACACACACACACCACAGCATCTTAGAGACCAACAAGATTTTGGGGGTATAAGCTTTCGTCAGGGAGGATGGACACTTGAAAGCTAATAGCCCGAAAATCTTGTTGGTCTCAAAAGTGCTATTGAACTTGAATTTAGTTCTTCTACCACAGACCAACACGGCTGCCCTCTGAAACACGTTGTGCTTGTGTCTTTTTATCTTTTAGATGTTATGGAGAAAAGTGCAGCTATGAATCTGATACTTTCTGGTAGCCCATGTTGGCCTCTGTCCATATCTAGCCATCCCCACCGATAGTTTGAATCTGTTGAAACTGCCACTAAGCCTAATTTCTTCCTCTCCTCTCATTTGCTATACCAGTTATATAACAAGGATGGAAACTTCTTATCCTTTCTTCATCTTACTCAGCACAGGTAGTTTCCACCTCCTCCAAATCCACAGCGAGGGGAGAAAAAAAATCTATGAGAACATGGCCAAGAGAGCTGGGCTAGTGGTATCCTAATCAGGTTGCCCCAGCATTTGGTACATTTTCATTGCAATTCTGTGCAGTTTCTCCAGACCATTGAAATCAATGGGCTTATCAAACTAGATCAACTCAGCATAGTATTGCACTGACAGACATTTACCTTTGGTAGCTCTTTAAAGGACAGCTTTGCTGTGTTAAACTGCTGCAGGGCAATTGATATGATTACAACTCTGGCATTTAGCATTTTTCTCGTATTAATGAGGTTTGAATGATTTTATGGAACTCTTGTGTCGGAAATAGCTGTACAGAAAGCTCACCCTTTGTCTGTTGTATGATATTTAATAGGATTTGCAACAAGATAATTACTCCGTGCATAGTGCTGAAGGTGAATTAAAGGCCATGCTCTTTTTGCTAGTTAATTAACAGCAACGTATATCTTCTGTGTTTGACCATTACAAGCTTGTTTTAGGATTAAGAATTCAGTTTTCATGCTTATTGATGAAGATTTCCAGCTCTCATGTTTGTAGAGAAAATTGTAAGGCTGTTTTATTAGTTTGGGTGTATCGACAAAAGCACTCAATGGTAAATAAAATATGAAGAATTTATCATGTAATAAACAGATATGACAAATAGGACTAGAGAGGGATTTCAACTGGTAATGCTCATGAAACCTCCAATACGTACTTAGATCTTGCTCAGCCTTAGAGAACCACGTGGAAAAGAGAAACTTTCTGCAATGATGCAAGATTTGGGCTGTGCTGCATTTATTGGTACATTTTTATCCCACCCTTCCTCCAAAGGGATCAGGGCTCTCCTCCTTTTGTTCTTCACAACAGCCCTTTGAAATAGGTTTGGCTGAGAGAGAATGACAGGCTCAAGTAAGTTTCACAGCAAACTATGGTTTGAACCCAGGCCTCTCTGGTCCTAGCCCAACATGGCTAATATACTGTCTCTCTGAATAGTCCAAAAGTTAAATAGGGTTGAGTATAAAGACAGATGGCGTCAGATTTTAAGATCCAGTTTTCTTTATATAGCTCTCGCAGATATCCCTTCAAAAGACGTTTTCAATCCCTAGCATCTGGCTTTTTAAAATAATTCTGTTTATGAATAGATCAGTATTGGTTTGATCCAGCCATTCAGCTTTCCAACTTATTCGGTATTTCTCCAAAGGCAAATATTCTGTTGTGTTTCTACTGGCTAATGTTTCAGAAATTTACAGTGTGACTGAGGGAAGTTCAAATGTATCTTTGTAATTTTATGCAATATTATGGAAATATCATTTTCAGTTCAATCCTCAGGGCTTCAGGACTCAGGCAGCTGCAAGAAGGATTGCGGTGTTAGGTTATATTCAGAACTAAATAGTTGTCCTCTGTCTGCTTCTTCTCACAGGTTTTGGAGATTTTTGTAGCACTTCAAAACCTACAGGAACCTTCATGACCACAGATGAAACTGGGACAAAAGCAATGAGTGTGGGCACTGCAGAAAAAGGTGCCTCTGGAAAAATCATTGCCCATCTCCAACTGTCACTACAGCCTGTATTATTCTAGAGTTTGGGCTGATTTTCAGAACTTTCAAGCATGGAGAATGTTGACTCACCGAGTGGAGTAGATAGATAGTCTTGTAACCCCATCCAGGCTTTACTGATATGCAAAGTAAATGTTAAAAATAATCCACAAATTAGTCATGGTAAATCAGGTTTAAGGCAACTTTCATCAATATCCAGAAGCAAATAGAAGCGTTTTAAAGGCTGCCGATGTCTTCAAAGCACTACATGGCATTACCTAACTAATTCATTCACAAGTACTTAAAATTATTCATCAAGAAAACTTGATAAGGATGAAATAACAAGGAGAACCAGAGGTGATATTTCAACCTGGATTATTTGAAAATAGAAAGCCCTCAATATGTCTAATAGTTAAATGTTTAATCAGTATAAAATAATGACAAAGAAAATTAATTCCTCTCAGAGTTCTTCATAAGACCTACAGTGAAAGCATGCTGTTCATTTTTGATCCAGATATGAAGAATCATGAGCAGCTCACTGCATTTCATTGTGTATGAGCTATCCGTATAGAATCTACATTTCCCGACATTAACATTTTTTGTATTTTTTAATTCTGAGACTGTCACAGAAACTTATTTTCTCATTTAACTCAGCAGAGCTGAGGAATTAGCAGGCAAGGCTCGTCCCAGGATTGTAGGCCAGGGCTGACCCCAGATACCGGCTTGCCACTTTATTTCCTGAGAGAGATGCTAGATATTCAGCAGTCGAATGAAAGGCAAAAATTCAACAAAAGGCACACAGAGATGGTGTGATGGGAAAAGCAATACCTGTTAAATGCCTGCTTTTATGCAGCTATTAAAGGTCGATTAAGAAAAGAATTAAAAATCTGTGCAGTATTGAGGATAAGGATACTGAGGATGAATCCTTATTCATGGGATGTAGGGCTGGCCTGCAATCTCCGAATCCAAGTCAAACTAGAACTCAAGATAGGACCAGGATACAATGCAAACCTCAAGGCGAGGAATCTGTTTAACTGGAATGATTATTCTGAGATTCTGATTAAAAAAACCTATGTTTCCATGTCTGTGACTGAACAGCTTCTATGGAACGTAGAATCCTAAGTGTCTAAAGGCTGCCATCCTAAAGCCAATCTGTGAATTGATTAGAATAGCAGCTAAATCCTATGCTTGGAGACATATTGGAACAGTGCCCCACCTGTGCCACAGCCTGCCAATGCCTAGTATAAACCTTCCAGATGCTAAAACTGGGAGAGGAGGTTTGGGGGAAAGCACAGTATCCTAAGCCCACATCCTGCCTGCGGTGCTAATGTTATATTACTAGCATTTTCATTGTTGTCAGTGTAAACACTACCAATTGAACTCAATAGGAGTAATTCCTTCTGTCTGCCTCCCACCATACCTACTCAGGCACAGCACAGTTTAGGATGCCAACTAAGTCTACAGTGACCTAAGCATTATATAAATCCCAGCCAGAATCCCTGTATCACAGATCTCTCTGCTCACATGTGGGGTATGCTGAGAAAACACACAGGGGGAATTTGATAAGAACTCCAGGGAAAAGACACTGCACACAAAAAAAAGCATTTCCCACAAACATTCAAGGAGCAGAACAAACACTGTTTTAGCATATTGCTAACAGTGTTCTGCTGAGAGCCTTTACAGGTACTCCATCTCAGGCCACAAACTGCCCTGGATCTTCCATTCTTTCATATGGGGAGATGGGGAGATGACAGTGTCCCCCTCACAGGTAAGCAAAGCAAAGCAAGGGATCCCCTTCCTGAAACTTTAACTGCTGCAAATCTGCAGCATTACCTTGTGTATACTGGCTCCACAGTCCTTCCTTCCTCAACAGTTGGTGGCAGTGTCTTCTACATGATGTATATATACAGTGCAGAAAAGGAGGCCCCTCCTTGCACATGTGTAGCCAGTATATCACCATATCATGCCTCTATAACACCACATGCAACTGGGGAAAACAGGGAGCATAACCAGATTTCTGGGTGACGGCCAGCTACTCCAACCACTACTATTGCTGGCTAAAGTCTAATGACTCCTATTGTCCTGCAGGATCACAGCCCCACGGAGCATCCAAAATTGCAGAGAGAATCTCCGACAAGGGATAGGTGAGTACAGTCCCACTTACTATACTAACAAGGGAATACTAAATGCAGGAACCTCCGAAAGGGACTGAAGAGCCCTGCTAGAACAAGAAAGTCATCCCCAGCTCACCTACATCCAGACCATTTATGCATGGCTGTTTTCTCACGGTCATCCCGCTGACTACTTATGCTTGCATTTTGTGACTGTCGTAGAACGCCTCACTCTCCCTGTGCGTTTTCACTCTTTTTGCCCCTGTTTTCTGGATTCGTGTTTAACCAGCATCCAGAAAACATGGGGGGAAATGCACAACAATGCACGGGAAGAGCGAGGTGACCTCAGACAGTCAGAAGATGCCTGCACAATCAAAGCAAAGCCCTGAAGTAGTTGGTGGGCTGACTGCAAGGAAAGAGCCATGTATCAATGTTACCATCTTAGCCCAAAGTTACCATCTTGGCCCAAAGCTACTTTCAATAAATTGAAATTAGGAAAGGCCTCTGGTCCTGATTTTTTTACCTCCAGAACTTTCCCATAATAAGATCAAATGATGGGCCTCTATACTAGCAGAGGCCTTTACAAGAATAAGTGAGTCAGGCTTAATTCCTGACAATTGGAAACAGGCAATCGTAGTTCCAATCTACAAGAAAGGCGACATGGTATCGATGCTCTCCTACTTTGGCTCATTTGCTCATTATATGAAACATCTGAAGTGCAAGTACGGATCAACAAGGAGGGACTGTTGTCTGTCCCATTTGGGTTAGGCAAGGATTTGTTTTGGTGCCTTCCCTGTTCAATTTTTATATAAATGATCTCCCTGACAGGCCTGGGCTGTCAAACTCACACAAGCCTCTGTTAGCAAACTCCTCTATTTCTAATCTTATGTATGCTGATCATACCTTGTTAACAGCTCGCTCCCCGGTCGGATTGCGTTGTCCTTTGAAAGCATTTGGCGATTACTGTAGCAACGAGGGTTTAACCATCAACTATGATAAGTCTAAAATAGTAGTATTCGCTAAGAACCCCCAAACTACCTCTTACACTTGGCATCTAAATGGTAATAAATTACAGCAAACAAATAGCTACAACAATTTAGGTATGAAATTTCAATCTAATCTGATTTGGAGTAATCATCTAAGCCTTTTGAAAGAAAAGGCCTTAAGATCATCTAAAGGAATTCAGTGTTTTTTTTTCTTTCCTCGGGGCAGATAATATATTCCTTCTGCTATTATGCTCTTTGAAGAAAAAAATAGTTACCCAGCTTCTTTATGGTGTTCCTTTGTGGGCCATTTTAGTAGGCAAGCATCTTGATGCTATTTGGTATGGGTTTCTAAGAAAGTTACTGGGTGCTCCTTACTGCATGGCAGGGATTGCTATTAGAGCCGAGTTGGGGATTCGTTCCCTGGAGGCAAAAGTGTGGGCTTTAATTTTGAGCTATCAATTAAATTTTATTTTTGCTCTTCCTAAGGGTAGCCTTCTAAGTTTCTTATCCAAGGACTCATATCTTAATCCCTGGCTAGGATTGGAAAATACCCTTTGGTCAACTATGTCTTTTTCTACATCCTGCTCTCTAGTGAAAAAAAGATTGTTCCAGTGGGACCTAAATAGCACTGCTCTTTGTGCCTGCCATGTGTGCTCTCCTGCTTTTTGGGGTTTACATATTCAAATTCTTGTTGTCCGTATATTGATTTCTTAACCATCCCAGTTTACAGAAGAGCTTTCTTTTTAGCAGGATTCAATGTATTACCCACAGCCGTTTTGAGTGGGCACTATTCTTAAAAGCCGTACTCCGAGCGTCTAGGTGGATATGGAACTGATTCTATTGAAACCATGGAGCATGTCTTATTTTACTGTAGAAGATATAAGCACTTAAGAACAGAGCTGATCAATCCATTAATTCCTGATATAGTCATGCCTATAGCTAATAAGCTACAATTTCTGCTCGGTGGTTGTGATCCAGCTATCACAGTTCTAGTAGAGAAATTTATTTTGGGTTTATTTGAATTTCAGAGACACAAGGAGAATTTAAATAATAACATCGATACAATTAAATAACTTATATAAAATAAAGTAATTCTCCCCAACAGTTCAGTGTGGTTAGCTCACAGCCTATTGGCTAGGAGCTGTACCATTAAAGGAAGGAGTTGGGTGTGTAGGTGGTTAGAGGATATGGTTTGTGGTTTCATAGAATCATAGTTGGAAGGAACCACCAGGGTCATCTAGTCCAACCCCCTTCACAATGCAGGAAACTCACAACTACCTCCCCCCCCCACACTCCATGCCTAGAAGATGGCCAAGATACCCTCCCTCCCATGAACTGCACAGGTGTGGGTTCTAGTACTAGTTCTGGTCCTTCTGTTTGTCTGCTGATCAGCTTGATGCTGGCCAAGTGAATTCACAGCTTTCATGTTCGACCCCTTGATTCATGTTGCTCACAGGCGTGCTTTCCCCCAGTGAGCTTTTGAAAGAATGACAAGAATTCTGTGAATGTTTTCTTGTTCTTTTGTTGCTGTCTTGTTCTCCCTACCATTTAAGAAGCTACTCTGCAGGGCATTCTCTTGGAGATTTTGTGGTAAAGTCAGAGGAGAACAGTGTTTGGGAGGGGAGAGGCCTCTGCTGAATTTAATGCCATAGAATCCACCCTCCAAAGCAGTTGTTTTCCACAGGGGGACAGTGTAAAGGAAAAGCACTCTGCGTTTCCTTTTGCTGCAATACTGCACAACACGGGTTCAAAAACATTGGTCAACAACATTAGCTCGGGCTGCGGCCTAGCTAGCAGAATTTAATATCAAACCTTTGAGGGCAAAGACCAGCCCCTAGGCAAATGCATTTCAAAGCTCTGTTTGAAGACTGTGAGAGAGGGGGAAGGAACTCATTCTCAACTACCTTCCCTTTGACGCTTCCTCACTGATTGCGAGCCATAACCGCCCATTTGTTGTCAAGGTGACACATGTCACACCTTAGTTTCCTCTAGCTCTGAGAAACTCCTGGTGATTTGCATCCACTGCAGGGATGCAACTTACCTCATGTCTTCAAAGAGTTGGCGGGTGACATGACGAATATTAACTTGGTTTATTGTTCTCCTGGCGAATTCATTGGCTCCCTGATCACCAGCTGATAAATTCGGAAGGTATAAGAATAAACTTCTTCTGATATAGATTATGGAGTTTTGGGGACATGCTGGCGTGGCCTCATGCTGCATCACTTTGCCCCAGGGAGAAGGAGCAAGATGGGAACGATCCTTATGTTTGGAAATCTGGTAACAACTTAGAAGCAAATCCTTTTGACTCTGTAACCTCTTGCAAAGCCTCGCCTATTGCTTAGGAATTACTGTGTAGTTAGCAATTGTTAGACTTTCTTGTTTTCATGCTATTTTGCTTCCACAAATATTTTACTTTGTGTAATGAGGACATTTCTTTAAAATAAATCTTTGACTTTACTTTGGAGTCTGTGAAACCTTTTTGAGTCTCAGGGCTAAATCTAAGTGCCTAAAAGAGTGTGTGGGAACCACCTACTTTTAGTGTTTTGTGGCAACAAGCCTCCCCTGGCAGAAGCTCTACTCTGCAGGGACGGTTTTTGCCTGTTTTGACTTTTGGAAACTAGCTGTGGAAGAGTTGCTCTCAGCTCCTCCCTGTCAAGGCTAAACCTTTTGGAACTGAGAGCTGGTGGCAGAATCTACCTACACTGTGCTTTAGGGGGAATCCTGAAGTTCAGTGGGAGATTTTGAGTTTTCTTAGGAAAACATTTGGTAACTTGTGACCCAAAGAGGAACCGACCTGCTGGAGAGCAGGCCGGACCTCCTCTGCAACAGATCATCTGGCGTTAAATTGTAATTCTTGGAGATCTCGAGGTCCCACCTGGAGGTTGGCAACCATAAGCCTAGCATCAAGCACTGGGTGGCTTGATACCACCTAGCTTGCATGACTCAACTAGGTCTGGCTGCTTGCTCCTGTTCAACAGCAGCCACCATATGAAAGCCAGTGTGGTGTAGCGGTTAGAGCTTCAGAGTAGGGTCTGGTTTGAATCCCCATCTTGCTATAGAAGCTCATTGCATGGTTTGTAGACCATTTACACACTTTCAGCCTAAACTACTTCACCAAGTTGTTGTGTGGATAAAAAGGAGGAGAGGAGAATAATGTAAGCTGCTTTGGTCCTCACTGTGGAGAACAGCGGGGTATAAATATAGTAAATAAATATAGCTGAAAGTGGGAGGTAGATAAAAGGTAGGTTGATGAATGGCTGAGAACTTGAGAATGAGGTAAGAAAAGGGAAGAAGGTATGGAGGTTGCCAGGAGGAAGGAAAGAGAAAATAGTGGTAGGAGGGTGATACAGGGAAATCTGAAGACAGAGGGGCAGATAATAGTAGGCTGGCTATTGGGAGAGAACGAGATAGTGTTGCCAACTGTAGGTTATGAAATATCTGGTGATTTGGGAGGTAGAGCCTAAGGAGGGTGGAATTTGAGGAGGGGAGGGACCTCAGAGTGGTATAGTGTCATAGTCTCCACCCTCCAAAGTAACAAGTTCCTCCATGGGAACTAGGGTTGCCAAACTCCAGGTGGGGGCTGGAAATCATCCAGAATTACAACTGCTCTCCATATGACAGAGATCAGTTCCCCTGGAGAAAATGGCTGCTTTGGAGGGTGGAGATACTCTGCTGAGGTTGCTTCAATCTCCAAACGTTGCCCTCTCAAAACTCTACCTCCAAATCTCCAGGAATTTCCCAACCTGGAGCTGGCAACCATAAGGGGGAACTAATCTCTGTATTTGGGAGATTAGTTGTGATTCCACAAGATCTCCAGGTCTCACTGGAAGTTGACAGCCCTACGAGAGAAGGAAGCAGAAAAGGAGAAAGGCTAGAGGGGCTTTCGGGTAAAGAGGATATAGTGGGGGAGGGGAAATGAGATGCCTTTCACAAGTCCTTGCAGGTTCTCACTTGTGTGTGTGTATCTCTGTGAAACACTAAAGCTGAGCTAGGAATTGATGTTCCTTCTGTAATGCTCTTTCCTCCTTGTGCTTAGGAAGAATAATATGCATTCTGCAGTGCTATGCCAAAATTGCACTGAAACAGCTGTCTTCTCTTCACTGGGCTAACCTTTTAACCTAAACGATTGCAGACTTAAGTATAACTAATTTGAGCTTAATGGCTACAGTGTCAGAGTCTTTTCATACTTCAGACTACTTTATTTATGCTCATATGACTTTAAAAAATTTAAGAGAGACATCTTTCTTCTGCCTAAATAACTTTTTGGAAACTTGTAGGACTGACTCAGCAGATGTTAGAAATGTATGGTGCCATTTACAATTGCAAGCTACTAACTAGGATCCCCAACCTCGGAAATCCAGCCTTTTTCAATGGGACCCCCTTAAGAGGCTCTACATCTCCTGCACATGTGTATACAGATACTGGCTGGTCCTTTGAAAAACAACGTTTTGTTCATCTATATTCCCCCCTCCAGATCTTCACACCTCAATTGATACAACACAATTGACACAGCTTTTTTGACCGCTATGATATCTGATCACCATTATCCGATCTTGAATACCTTTTTGTCTTTGGTGTCAGCTTCGTTAACTGCTATCAGATATCACCTTGACTTCAAGGCAAATAACTTTGGAGGCATTTCACTTTCTATTGACACTTTGTTTACGGTTGTGAAATTATGCAGTGACATGCTGCTAGAGCCGTGATGCCGGCAGAGGATTCAGAGGGGAGATCATTGATTTGCAATGGAAACTTGAGAGTCTCAAGATGAGGTTCTTACCTGGGAGAAATTTTATTTTGTTGTGATGTGCCTGATTGGTTAATAATCCCAGTCAACAAAGTAGCAACTCGTTTCAGGAAAGCGCTTCTATGTTATTATTCTTGGTTCTGGGGACAGAAGTGGCAGGCGTCATCCACCGATGGATGTTTGTCTTTTGACAGAGAATGAAGAGTGCCACATAGGTTTCGTGTGAGTTGCTAAAATAATACTTGAAAGGATGCCTTCTATTTTTATGCATAGCCATGCCTCTAATGCTCCTTTGTATGAGGAGGTGGTAACATGCTTCCTGTGAGAGCATCCTCTTACTCAAAGGAGAACTCCCACTGACTTTTTTTGAGTTCTCTGGCCTTTTATTATGTGACTCACTGAAGTGCTGGAGCATGGCGGGCTGGCATAGCTGGTGGCATGGCTTGTAGATGTGCTTAATAAAAAGATAATGAAGTGCAGTCATAATAGGTCAGGTTTTCGAAGGCAGTGAATTATACAAGAATGTCCAAAGATCTGGATTCAGAGCTTCTTCTGTTAACTTCAGTACTTAAATGAAAGATCAGATGTGCTGTGTTCAAGTAGCGGTACTTTGGAGAAGACATGGGGCACCTGAGAAGGATAGGGGCACTGCACGGTTCTGGGGGATGCGGAAGGCAATGAGGGGCACAAGATGGAATGAAAGGTGGAGCACTTGCTTTGCATGCTGCAGGTCTCTGGACAATCCCTGCCATCTCAGACTAGAGGGTTGGATCCTGCTGATCCATTCTGCTAGCAGTGGCAAGTTTTAGGAAAATATCTCTGCCTGAGAACCTGGAGAGCTATTGCCAGTCAACACTGAGCTACATGGACTAATGACATGATGGCAGAAGGTGGCTTCATATAAGAGGCATTTGGTTGGATGCAAACCAGATATGCCCTTCTGCTCAGATGCCTTCCATCACTGAAAGGGCACCTTTGGATCCAGCTTCAAGGTGGGGGTCCAATGCAGTATTTTATTATTGTTTATGGTAAAACAGCTGTAGCAATAAAATATTAAGAAAAAAATCAGTGAACAATATCAGGCACCTGATATATCATATATTCTAATAGCAAGGTCGGCAAACCTTTGGATACTTAAATCCGGTGACTGGAACTGTGAATGGATCTTTCTACAGACCTGAAAAGGGCCCCAGGTTCACAGCGAAATGCTGGGGTCGGGGAGAGGGAAAGCTTAAAACAGTGGGGCAAATAAAGGTAGGTTGGCTGTCAGATGGGAAGAAGATATGATTGCCAACTCCAGGTAAGGAAATTTCTAGAGATTTGGTGGGTGGACTCTGGGGAGGGTGGGTTTTGAGGAGGGGAGGGACCTCAGAAGGGCCATTTATGCAGGGTCAATTTTGATGCTTGCTCACTCTTTTAAAAATGCGACCTTTAAAATGACTATTCACGGTCCTGACGCAAAAGGAAAAATTCCACCCCCCCACCTGCTCCTTTGTTCCTTCCATTAGCCAACTGCTGTTTGCATAGCTAAAGCGAGGCTGTCATTTTACATGATTCCTTGAAGGGATTCTTCAGTGCGGGGGCGGAGCAAACACAAAAGGTCGAGTTAAAGGGGCTCTTAAGAAATGCAAAGTAGGTAAGCGTCGGCTTTGCAGTCACTTCCTGAATGACGGTTCAGCGTGAAATGGAAATACTCTACCCCCATAGAGTAGAAGAGATGTTTCTGCACTAGGGTTGCCAGGTCTCTCTTCACCACTGGCGGGAGGTTTTGGGGGGTGGAGCCTGAGGAGGGTGGGGTTCAGGGAAGGAAGGGAGGGGACTTCAGTGCCATAGTCCAATTGCCAAAGCTTCCATTTTCTCCAGGTGAACTGATCTTTATCAGCTGGGGATCAGTTGTAATAGTAGGAGACCCCCAGCTATTACCTGGAAGTTGGCAACCCTATTCTGCACACAGGTCTGCCACTGTTACAACATATTTGGCCCCAAGACACTTATAAAAAAAGAGGGCTTTTGGCAGGGGTGGGGAGTCAACCTGCAGTCATGGAATACACGGATTCATCATCTGCAGTAAAGGACACAAATGATTGTTTCTCTTAGGAAAGGAGACTCCCTCACATTTCATTTCCTCTTCTGTTAGTGAAAGGTGAAGCGTGTATGGGTGTCTCTGGTGATACGTTAGACCCTGTAATCCACAGCTGAAGTGAGATGGGGAGGACAATGCTAATTGAATTTTCTTGTTCTGTTTTCAGTTAGAGCATCATACAAGCTTCTGAAATCACTGGCTTTGGTACTGATGTTCTTTCGACAGGACTTCAGTTCACGGCTACCGTATTCCCCATTTTCTGTTCCTCTTTTCTTTGTTTCAAACAAACATTCTTTTTTTTAAGTAAACACAGCAAGGCCATCTACGTGTGCTGTTGCTCAGAGAATACATTTCCTAGCCAGCTGTCCCCATGGTTTTCTCCCCATTGTAATATGACTTACTATGTCAATCAGTAACACGGTGCCAGTTATTCTTAGCGCTGTAGTGGGCCTGTTGCCACTATTCAAAAGCCATTTGTTGCCCAAATATTTTGTAAAAGAATGACAGGACTCTACAGACCAACAGAGAGACTTAAGAGAATTTTAAAAAGTAACAAGATTGTACCTGTGTTCAGAACAACTGATGCAAATGCAAAGGAACCGCAGTGGTCGGCAAACCGCGGCTCACGAGCTGCATGCGGCTCTTTGGCCCCTTGAGTGCGGCTCTGCCACTTGGTTCAGAGTCCCTGCTCTCGTGCCTGCTCGCGCCGGCAGCCGGGCTGCGCTTGCTCCCTTTGCTCCGGAAAGTGAGAGCGAGTGGAGGCGAGTTTCCTGTCCGGAGCCGGCACGCCTGAGAGAGAGCGAGAGCAAGCAAGTGCGAGAGAGCAGGCGAGCGGGCGCGCTGTCTCCCCCCCGTGGAGAATGGCCGGGGGGAGCTCCAGGGCCCATCCATTGAAATATGGGCCAGCACTGCTCTCCCCAAAATTGATCCGGAAGCCGCAGCATGCAGGAACGCTGCGACACCCTTTAAACCTCCTCTCGCCGCCTGTCAGCTGTTGGGCGGCGAGGGAGGGGGGAAGAGGAAGAAGCCAGCTGCGGGCGTGCCTGCATGAGGCACAAAGCTTTCAGCCCTGCTGGGCCCCGCGCGTGCTCATGTGGGAGGGGAGAAAGGTGCTGTGTTGGTGCTCTTCCCTGCTGCCCCCCTTGAAGGCCTGGAAGCCACCTGAAGGGATCGAGGAGGAGAAAGGTGGCGAGGAGGAGCTGCTTCTGGTGCCTGGAGGCCTGGCCTCATTGCTGCTGGCCTCGCCGCCCCCGCTGTCACCCTCGGGCTGGGCTCGGTGCTGCTGCCACTGGCGGGGGCCTTTGAGGGGGGCGGCAGGGAAGAGCGCCAACACAACACCTTCCCCCCGCACCGTGCGTACATCAGCAGGGCTGAAGGCTTCCTGCCTCACACACACGTGGCTGACTTCTTCCTCTTCCCCCCCTCGCCCCCCAACAGCTGACAGGTGGCGGGGAGGCCAGCAGCAACGAGGTGGGGCCTCCTCCTCCAGGCTCCAGCAGCAGCTCCTCCTCGTCGCCTTCCTCCTCCTTGGCCCCCTCAGGTGGCTCCCAAAAGTCCAGTTCCAGGCTGCCACAGCTATCGTCCTCCTCCTCAGGCGCCCCTGCCCCGGCCATTTTCGCCCTCCTCCTCCTCAGGGCGCTCGCGGAGGGCCAGGCGGCCCCTCAACAGCTGCACGTCCGCCAGAGAAAGGCCTGCCGTCCCCCACCGTCCTCCCTCTCCCCCTCTCCTTTCTCCCCCCTCTTCTTTCTTCCTTCCTTCCAACCTTTCTTCCCCAGTTCCTTCCTTCCTCTTTCTTTCTTTCTGTCCCTCCCCCACTCTTTCTTTCTTTCTTTCTTTCTTTCTTTCTTTCTTTCTTTCTTTCTTTCTTTCTTTCTTTCTTTCTTTCTTTCTTTCTTTCTTTCTTTCTTTTTTCCATCCATCCATCCATCCATCCATCCTTTCTTCCCCAGTTCCTTCCTTCTCTTTCCTTTCCCAGTTCCTTCCTTCCTCTTTCTTTCTCTCTGTCCCTCCCCCCACTCTTTAGAGACAAGAGTTTAAAGTTGATGATGGTATGACTGAGGCACCATTACCTGAGGTAATTGTTTATTTTTGTTCCGGGATCATCTCTTGTCAAACAGCTTTTTTAAACTGAAGCCGAGTTCTGCTTCCAGCATTATGCCCTAAATAGGCAGACTAGGTCTATAGCAATCTCCCTCCACCCCCACCCCCCCATTCCCTATTGGTGATTCCAAGGCTGGCAGGAAAAAATGGAGGGAAATGGTGGGCCAAGCATCATGCTGGCACATGGAGTCACTTCCAGCGAAAAAATGGAAGTGTCGTCAGGTCAATGCTCTATGATTCACTCCAAACTCTGTGGTTAAACCATAGAGTTTGGGGGAAATCATGGCAGGTTACCAGGTATGACTAGTAACTGTAATCCTAATCCAGGTTTGGTGAGTGGAATACGTGTGTATACTTAGCTAGACTAGGAACTGTACAACCCAGTGACTGTGTGCACATCATTCTTCCCCTGCAATCCTGGCAGGAGAGGACTTGAGGAGGCTCCAGCTGGTTTGCTGGCATCAAACTCACAGCAGCTGAGTTCCTTCTGGGCTGTTCTGCTCTCCTTACTAGTACTTAGCTTGGATGAGACCAGTGGTGTGTGCCCTTGGATACAAGCTGAAAGCCAAAAGCCAAATGGCTGTTGCTCAGTGCCTGAGGTCTGCAGTAGCTGCTTCATGAATCTGAATCTGTGTTTTCATTGTTTCTTATTTGTTTAAACTGTTTTGTAGTTTGGAATTTTCTGCAAGCCATTTTGGGTCCCTTCTGGGAGGACAGCAGCATAGAAATCACCCAGTAAATAAATAAATAACAACTGCTGCAGCCAGTGGAAGAAAAATAATGTAAAAAAATAGCCATTGGTGACAGTATGACATCACTTCTGGGTTTTCCCCAAAAGTGATGTCAGTCCACTCTAGGAATTGCGAGAAATGCTATGGGGCCCCCATCCATGACTCTATCCCCCAGGACTCCTACTGGTTACCAGGCCATGGCTGGCAAACCTAATTTGCACAGATCTGCTATTCAGGAAAAGAGAGGGTGTTTAAGGGTGTATTTTCCCTTTACTATTGACTGAACTATACGTGCTAATTTTCTGACAAAAATATACATGTAGAGACTGATTAAGGCCATAGTCTGTAAGGTACTTCAGAATTCTGTTTTCTTCCTTTCTCCGGGAGATGGTACAAGGGTACAGAAATTTATTTAAGAAATATGAAGTGAACAGGCATAGTACTGAATGGTAATACTAAACCGTTCTTACTTCAGTGTGGTATAGTGGTTAAGAGCGGTGGAGTCTGATCTGGAGAACCGGGTTTGATTCCCCACTCCTCCACATGAGCGGCGGACCCTAATCTGGTGAACTGGATTTGTTTCTCCACTCCCACACATGAAGCCTGCTGGGTGACTTTGGGCTAGTCACACTCTCTCAGCCCCACCTACCTCACAGGGTGTCTGTTGTGGGAAGGGAAGGTGATTGTAAGCCGGTTTGAGTCTCCCTTAAGTGGTAGAGAAAGTTGGCATATAAAAACCAACTACTACTCCTCTTCTTCTTCTTCATCTCCCTCTCCCTCTTCCTCTTTTTTTTTATTGGCAATCCCCACAATTATGGACCAACCAGGTAACACAGTGTTGAATGTGAAGTCTGAAACCTTTCATTTTCATCCTAGGAACTGATGGATGATTTTTCCAGAAGAACATTTCCAAATGTGTCTGGACTTTCTGTTCAGTGCTGTAGAAGTCATGTAGAATGATGCTCTTTCAGCCACAATGGAATCCCATTGATTTCAAGGGAATGGTATTAGTCACACATGTAACGATTTTTTGAATAGAAATTGCAAAATGCCTAACTTTGGCTGGATTGTCTTTAGCAAAAGGTATGATGATTTTTCTCTGCTAGCTTCTCAGCTGTTCAGATACTCACAAAAAAGATGGCGGGCTATTTGTCCAGTGATAAGAACCACAGTTTCTTCTGAACATCTTCAAGGACAGCCAGATTGCAAGAGCAGACTTTTGTGTATATCTCTGAGTTTTTAATATATGAAAACAAACAAGTTAGAGGGATTTTTTTTAAAAAAATGTTGACTCCATAAATGATTTCTTTCCCATGCAAGATGAGCAGGTAAAACAGAAAGCTTTTATAAAAAAAAAAATGCAAGAAGAATGTGGCTTAATTTGTGTCAAGTGTTTGGTTCTTTTTAGCTTTCAAGCTGTTTTTTAAACTCCCATCAAGAGGAGAAAATTCTGACAAAAGAAAAAAAGATGTCAAATTATAAAAAGGGAAAAAATAATAGTATGCCACTTATTAAAATTTAAGTTAACAACTACTGCTAGTGAAGAAGATAAAATGGAGTGTCAGCATTTTTAAAAGAGAGAGAATGAAAGCATGAAAAAAAGAAGAGAGAAAGTGCTCTTTTGAACAGCACTTTTATTCGTTTTAATAGTGGCATTTTACAGTGCTCTACAGATGACTAAACAGCTGCTCTTACTATATTTGGCAGAATGAATGCTCTCTCTGAGAGGTTGTACTTCTTTTGGTATCAAACTTGTTTCTGTTCTTGGTTCGTTGCTGGAACACCCACCCACTCCCTCATAAGTCCATAATACTTATTTTATTTATTTATGTTATCAATCTTCTACCCCACCCTCCCCAGACAAGGCTGGGCTCAGGGTGGCTTACACAATAAAATAAAAATAAAGTTAGTTTAAAACCCCTTAAAAACATCAATTTAAATGTCCTAAGTTTCCAGGGTTTAAAACATCAAGAGTGTGTGGTAGACTTCTTGAAGAAGAAAATTTCTGTGAAACTTCTTGAGGAAGCAAATCCTGTGAAACTGGAGCTACCACCAAAAACACCTTGCTCTGCATGCCTTCCATTATAATCTCCCTCACTCAACAGCACATGAAGCGGGGCACCAGATACCATGTCATGGTATCCTAAAGATAAACAGGTTTGCCATGAACACAGAGAAAGCACAAGACTGACTATGGTTCTCTTTCCTTTTTGGGGGGAGTGGGGGGTGCATTCTGAAATGCAAACATTAACTACTCCTGTGGACATAATTTAGGTGTGCCCTTACTTCTGTGTTGGGAATAAGCACTTTAAAACTATTAGCACACAGCAGCAAATGGGACTGCGTAGCCATAGCCCTAATTTGAATAGTACCAATCAGCTTTTTGTAGAGTGAGAGACCCTCCCTCCACTGAATAGCTGGCCATTCCTGTTCAAAGTTTCTAATGGGGTTACAGCAGGATTAGCTGGTATATTACACTAGGGCCGTGTTGGCGAACCTATGGCACGCGTGCCACAAGCGGCACGCCGAGCCCTTTCTATGGGCACGCGTGGAGCCGCCGCCCCCCCGCCCGTCCCCCGCCCCCTCCTTGCGGCCTCGACGCCATCTGCCTCCGTTGCCCCACTCCGCCTTAGCAGCAGCAGCAGCGCCGCCGCCCCACCCAGGCGCCGCTCCAGATCCGCCGCCGCCCGCTCATACTCGGCCCCGACGGCTGCCCTGCCGGCCCCACCGCTATGCCCGCCGAGTCGCCCCCGCCCCCTCCTCCGCCCCCTTGGCTGCCCGTCCCCCTCCTCCGCCCCTCCTCTCGGCCTCGGCGCACGTTTCCACCGCGCTGCAGCCAACTTTGTCGAGGGGTGGGGGCGACTCGGCGGGTGGAGTGGGGCGGCCGGCAGGGCAGCCCTCGGGGCCGAGCATGAGCGGCCAGTGGCGGCGGCGGGTCCAGAGCAGCGCCTGGGTGGGGCGGCGTCGCTGCTGCTAAGGCGGAGCAGGGCGGTGGGAGGCTTGCGGCGGGCGGCTCTTTCGCTTGGACTTGCCAATGAGATGCACATTTACCCCATCCAGATTCTCAAAACTGCATGGGGGGGGTTTGTTGTCTATTTGTGAAAGAGAGGTTTTGCCTTGGACTTGCCACTGAGATGCACATTTACCCCATCCAGATTCTCAAAACTGCATGGGGGGGGGGTGTTGTTGTTTATTTGTGAAAGAGAGGTTTTGCCTTGGACTTGCCACTGAGATGCACATTTACCCCATCCAGATTCTCAAAACTGCATGGGGGGATTGTTGTCTATTTGTGAAAGAGAGGTTTTGCCTTGGACTTGCCACTGAGATGCACATTTACCCCATCCAGATTC
This sequence comes from Euleptes europaea, assembly GCF_029931775.1. Taxonomy (NCBI): domain Eukaryota; kingdom Metazoa; phylum Chordata; class Lepidosauria; order Squamata; family Sphaerodactylidae; genus Euleptes; species Euleptes europaea. The sequence continues at coordinate 49,446,611 of NC_079321.1, read as the reverse complement.
TCAAAACTGCATGGGGGGGTTGTTGGGTTGTTGTCCATTTGTGAATGGGAGGTTTTGCCTTGGACTTGCCACTCAGATGCACAACTCAACAATAAGCCCCCCTGCAGAGTTTTGAGAATGCAGATGGGGAAAATGGTGTTTGTCAGTCATTGCCATGATTTAATTTTATGGATTACAAAGGATAGTACAGTTAGTTCTGAAAATGAAATCCTTAAAGTGTGGAATTCTCTGCCAAATAATTTTAAATCAATGAAAGCACTTAGGATTGCTTTCCTTACTTTGTTTGGATCATTTTATGCTTGTGAGCATAAGATGTTAACGTATGAGTTGTTTTTTCTAAACTAAAACCTCAGTATTCAGGTTAAATTGCCGTGCTAGCACTTTACGATGAATAAGTGGGTTTTGGGTTGCAGTTTGGGCACTCGGTCTCTAAAAGGTTCGCCATCACTGCACTAGGGAATCCTGTACAGTAGCTGTTTGCATGCGTGAGTCTCCATTCAACTAGGGACAAGTGCATCAAAGGCTCTTTCCTGGCATATATGGCTTCTACCTAGTGTTACCAGGAGTTCTCTTGGAATTACAGCTGATCTCCAGACTACAAAGTTTGGATATGGCAAATTCAGAGGATGGACTCTGTGGCATCAAATCCCTGCTAGCTCCCTGTCCTCTCCAAAATGTCTTCCACAGCCACTGCCCCCAGACCTCCAGAAATTTCCCAAGCTAGAGTTGGCAAACCTACTTCTAACAGGCCTGCAGCATTTGTTACAGCAATTATTCATGCATCTTTTTCCCCAAAAGGAGGATCTGATTTAGTGCACATAATAATACCACAAACATCCAATGTATATATTAAAAAGTGAGTAGTTTTATCAGAGATAAAACAAGGCATCTCCTGGATCGTGCTTGGACATAGCTATTAACTGCTAACAAACAGCAAAGTGAGTATAACTAAATCAAAGCAAATATTTTGCTTCCAAGGGGCCATGTCAAAATAACTATGCAGTTCACTAAGGAAGCATTATTAAACTCAGAATTTCCCATGCTATTACAGTGAAATTATGTTAAGATATCTCCAGACCTGCTCTGTCTTCCTTCTTGGGGGGAGACTACATAACTATGCCGGGAAAGATTGTGTAAGTCTCTCAGCCAAAATGCATGGCACACAAATAAGGTGTAGATACTTTGCACAGTGCCCAAATTTTGATGCAGTTTGTCCTCTAAATGCATAAGAAGAGCCCGGCTAGATCAGACCAATTGTCCATCTAGTCCACCATACTGTTTCACACAGTGGCCAGTCGAAATGAAATGAAATGAAATGTTTAATACAGTCCCAGACCAACAATAAAAACTTTTACATAATAAAACAGTAGCTATATACATCAATACATCAATAAATATATAATCAAACATTTGTAGGGGAACTATTAAAAACATAAGCGTAACTAGAACACAGTTAAAACTCATTCGTTGGGTTCGACCCTTGCTCATCTAGCCTTCATGATTCGCCATCCAAATTTGGCCATTTTAAAAGTTAGCTCAGAGTCTTTAACTGAGAGCAAGTTAGAAAGGCGAGTCGCTCTAGTGCTCCCTGAGTGGTCAGCTATTACAAGGGAAATGTCTTCTCTTATTTTATTATAAATTTTACAGTCATAAATGGCATGTTCAAGGGTCTCTATGCTCCCATCAGAACAAGGGCATAGATGTTCACCATAGGGGATCTTCTTGTATCTACCTTCCATTATAGCTGAGGGGAGAGCATTGCAGCGTAACAAGGTGAAGGCCCTCCTATAATCAGGATTTTCCAGATGAACAAGATATGGCATCGGGGTCACATTAGTAAGGGTATTTCGATTGTAACAGACATTTTTAAGTCTATTCAGATCATGCTGTCTTTCTACGTCTCGTATTCTTTGCCTTATCAAGACCCTGGCCTGAAAATACTCCATAGATAAAAGTAGTTCTTGAGAGAGACCATAGAAGCCTAATTTTTTCTTCATACTCCTAAACCAGGGAGAGGTAAAGGTGTCATACAGGATCAGATTAACGAGTCCTTTAGGACAGAGTGCTATTTTAAGCCAATAAGAAATTGCGGCTATCCATATCCTCGCTTCAATCGTAACCTCCCCAGTCTCTATTCGGACTGCAGCATTAGAGACACTGGAGGGGACTTGTAAAACAGCTCTCAAAAATTTAGATTGAATCTTCTCCATCTTGGAGTAATTTGCCATGGTCATAAGTGGCGCCCCATATAGCATTTGAGAAAGAGGTTTAGCCTTAAATAGCTTAACAGCTGCCATAACTGAGTGTCCCCCTTTCGTCCAGAAAAACTTTTGTATAGCTGCAGCACTTTTTTGGGCATTTGAGGCAGCATACCGTATATACTCGCGTATAAGCCGAGTTTTTCAGCCCAAAAAAAGGGCTGAAAAAAGCCAACTCGGCTTATACGCGGGTCAATACGGTAGGCGAGGGAGGGAAGGAGGAGGGGAAACTTACCACTGCCGCCGTCCTTCGCCGCCGGCCTGCGCCCCTTCCCGCGGCCTGGGAGAGGCCAGTGGGGCCTGCCTGCTCCCAGGCAGGTGTCGCGGCCGCCCCCACCGCCCCCCCGCCGCCGGCCTGCGCCCCTTCTTGCGGTCTGGGAGCGGCCAGCGGGGGCACCTCGGCTTATACGCGGGTCGGCTTATACACGGGTATATACGGTAAGTTATGTGAGACGTTTTTGAACCTGATGCCTGAAAGACCATCCCCAGGTATTTATAGCAGTTCACTTGCTCTATTTTGACCCCGTTCAACCACCAAGAGTGGAGATTTGGCTTTTTTGCAAAAACCATCACCTTCGTCTTGGAGTAGTTAACCTCAAGTTGGTTGTCAGCACAGTAGAGTGCAAGCTAGCGCAAGGCCCTTCTAAGCCCAATAGGTGTTCTGGAAAGAAGAACAGCGTCATCCGCATACAATAACAGTGGGATGTGTTATTTTGGGGGATGCAACTCTGACTTATTTAGGCATGATACCAGATCATTGGTGTAAAAGTTAAACAGAAGTGGTGCCAATATGCATCCCTGTTTGACCCCCTTCCCTGTTTCAATAGGATCAGTCCTTGGGGGTTACATCTTACCCGTATTGTGGTCTTTTCATATAAAACTCGAATTAAAAACAGAAGACGCCTGTTTATTGTTGTAGCCTCTAGTTTTCCCCAAAGAATAGCTCTAGGGATTGAGTCAAAAGCTGATTTTAAATCGATGAAAGCTGCATACAAGGAGGTGACAGACTTAGCAGAATATTTGGCAATAAGATGGTCCAACAATATACAGTGATCTACAGTAGAGCAGCCTTCTCTGAAGCCCACCTGTTCTTGTACCAAGTAATTCTCTTGTTCCAACCAATCCCTGAATTTCCATTGAAGGTGCCTAGCGTAGAGTTTGCTTATAGTACTGAGCAAGCTAATTGGTCTATAGTTGGAGGGATCGTCCCTATTGCCCTTTTTATAAATGGGGACAATAATTGCTACCCCCCAGTCGCTTGGTATTCTGCCGGTTCTGTCAATTGCAGTAAATAGAGATGTCAGTACCGGGACCCACCATTCCATGTTCTTTTTCAATAGGTCTGGGGGGTTCAGATCAATGCCTGGTGCCTTCCCCGGCTTTAGGGATTCAATAAGCTTCCTCACCTCTGAGGACTCCACCGCTGGCAGAAGATTTCGAATACCCTCAATATGATGGTCATTCTGGTCATTAGTAGCATAAAGGGCCTTAAAATAGTTTTCCCACCTATCTGGCAAAATAAAACAATCATATGACAAAGGGGCCCTTCTTGGACAACCTGAGACCAGTTGCCAAAATAAGGTAGAATTTTTAAGGTTAGCCGCCTGTCTAATCTGCTCCCAGGCCAAAACTGTAGCCGCCCTCTTTTTATGTTTAATGAGTAGTTTATACTGTGATTTTAAGTTTTTCAGATCTTCTGACGAGACTGCATCTGGGTTACACCTATAGCTAACATAGGATGCACCGAGAGCTCTTTTAAGACTCCTACATTCGTTATCAAACCAAGATTTGGAGTATTCAGATGAGACTCTCTTAAGATTGGTGTTAGTGCCACACATGGTTAGTTGAATGGTTCTAAGCATTTGTTCATACTGCCCCAAACAACTATCCATATTTTCTGCTGCTAAGAACCCTTGTAAAATTTCATCTAGGGCACCAGAACTAAAAAATTCAGACATGATCTTATCTAGACGTGGGCTCCACTTAACCCGAGCAGTTGTTGCCTGTGTTTCTAGTACCTCATTATAGCGCATTTCAATACGTGGGTTAAAAGTAGGAATCTCAAAAGTCATATTGAGGGGTAAATGGTCACTATCATTATGACTTCCGGTGGTGTGCTGGGATGAGTACGACGTTCTCTCAGGCTGTCCTGAGAGAAATCCAAGTTTGCGCTAATTTAGGGGTGATATATGCACCCCAATCCGACCCTTGCAAGTGGGTCGGACAGCAGGAATTCCCTGCAGCCCGCAAATGCAGTTTGACCTCCCAAAGACTCTGAGGGAGCTTTTATAAGTCCCCCAGAGCTCTGGACGCCGGTCCTGCGAGGGCAATTAGGGAAAGGAATCGCCAAAACGCAGCTTTGGCACAAGGCTCTACCCTCCACCACCTTAACACCAACACAAGGACTATTTTAAGAAAAGAACCTCACCTCTCGATGCCCAAGTGAGTACAAAGAACCCTTCGTTTTTTACTGGCATCACCGTATAACTGGGGGGTAGATGAAGATATTCCCAGTGCCCCTGCTCCTCCCTTATCTCAATCGGGAAAGTTTGATTCGTAAATTCCATCAGGATTAGCGGCAGGAGCCTTATCAGACAGATCAGCTTAAATCAAAACAAAGAGTTGGAAGGACGCTTAGATGATGGACTAAAATTTCCACCAATGAGAAGCAACTTCGAGGGAAGGGGAGGGTGAATTTCTTCCTGATTTTCTGGTGAAAAAGAGTTTCCTGCCACGTTAGCAGCAAGGGATTCATCAGACCGGAAGCCCCTCTATACCACCCTCTCTATCATCTGAGTCACAACAACAGGAAGCAAGCTGGAGGACCGGATACGCGTCGCACTTGAGTTACACAGAAATAGTTCCTAAAGGAAACAACCATCGAGATGAGGCGGTAGAAGGTCCACGGCAAATACAACTTCCGGAATACTTCCTGGTAGACCCGACCTAGAGCGTCCAATAAAACTCGTTGGTATTTCAAAACTTTATTAAGCTGTTTTAAAGCCAAATTTAGCTCTTTTCAACCCGAAAAAATTATCAAGCTGATCATTGAACTACCTTCTATTAACTACCACCTGGAGGGCCCTGTCTGAAGACATGATTTTTACCAGTCTTATTCCAATGTAAATGTCTGGAACTCGACCCCGTTCTGGCTCATTGCATAGCCCTGCCTATACTAAACTCAAGGACTCAGTACAAGTCTTAGCCATGGATAAGAAATTACAAGATATGCTAGCCAAACAAACAGAGGCAACAAATAAGCAGCTTGAACAGATGTCTACACAGATGTCTACACAGATGGCACAGTTAACTTCTATGATGACAAACCTAGGTCAAGCATCTCAAGCTATTGATCACAAATTGGGTGTGATAACAGGAGATCTTAAAGAAGTAAAAACCCAAATGAGCATTATGCAGTCAGATATGCAAACAATGGACTTATCAATAAAGAAAGTGATGGAAGAGCATAAGGATACAAAGAAAAAATTAGTAAGCCAAGAAAAACAGATTGAAACAATACAATTAAATCAGATAACTGTAAAAGATCAAATAGCAATGATGGAGATGAGAGTGAGAGAGACCAACCTTCGTCTGCGCAACCTTCCAGATATGATGGGAGACAACAAAGAAACTGTAATCCCAAATCTGGCTTACCTGTTTCAGATGGATCAACAAGAATTGAACCAAGCTATTAACAGAGTATACAGAATACCATTACCTGCTAGAATGAAAAGATCTAAGCCAAGAGACTTGATGATAGTGTTCTATGACACTAGGATTAAGGATAAGATCATGAAGATGCATTATGATAACCCGGTGTCAGCAGGAGACATTCCTCTAATTTTATTAAAGGACATACCAAGACATTTACTCTCACAGAGGAATAATTACAAAGAATTTGTGTCTGTTTTGAAAGCTAATGGTATCAAATATCGCTGGATTATGCCACAAGGCTTGGCTTTTACCTACAAAGAAATGAAAATGACAATTACATCTACAGCAGATGTGGGAAAATTTCTGAGAAAATATAAATCAGATCTTAAAGGATTAACTGGGGATCAAAAGGAAGAGGAAGAAGAACAAGAAGAAGAAGAACCACCACAGGGAGCAGCAGGAGGAACTAAATTATAGACTGCATATTTTGCTTCAATAATCATTGTACCATGGCAAAAGTAATTTCTTGGAATGTGAATGGTTTGAATGAAAAAACTAAAAGGGCTAGAATTTTTAAATATCTACAGAAGTATAAACACTCCCTAATTTGTTTACAAGAGACTCATATAGCAAAAAAACACAAAAAATATTTGGATAGGCAAATGCTTGGACAAGCATTTGTGGCATCGGCCGAAACAAAAACTAAGGGAGTAGTAATATATGCTCATTCTAGCCTTAGTCCTGAACTACTATATAAAGACAACGAAGGGAGAATTGTAATTATAAAAACCAAAATATTGGGGCAAAAGACGATTGTAGTAGGAATATATGCTCCCAATGAAGGAAAAACAAAATTTTATGGACAATTGCATGAACTGATCTCTCAGTATGCTAATGACCAGATTTTATTGATGGGTGACTTAAATGGCGTTATTCTCCCAATTTTGGATAAAAAATCAAAAGCAAAAGACGAAAATGAAGGATGTTTACCTAAAACTTTCTTCACCATGGCTACAGAATTGGAATTACAAGACATCTGGAGAACAATGAATACTACAGCCAAAGAATATACCTTTTATTCAGCGAGACATGACTCACACTCCAGAATAGACATGATTTGGTCTAGTAAATCAATTTTTACGCAACTACGTAAAATACATATTTTACCAAGAACTTTCTCTGATCACAATCCGGTTACATTTGAGTGGAACAATAAACAAGCATTTAGATGGCGATTGAATGATAAACTTCTAAAGGAAAATAAGATTCAAAAAGAATTATATGATCTGATTAAAGATTTTTTTGAAGTCAATCTTAATGGAGAAACTACGTTGAATATAGTGTGGGATGCGTTTAAAGCAGTTCTAAGAGGATTTATGATACAGAAACATGCAGCGTGGAGGAAAACTCAACTACAATTTACCAATAATATACTTTGGGATTTACAAAATTTGGAACAAGAACTTGTTATGGCGTTACAAGAAGAAGAGAAAAATGAAATACAAATGAAGATTTCTGTATCTAAACATCAATTAAATTTGGTCATAATGGAGGAAATGAACAAAAACTTAAAATTTGCCAAACAAAAATATTTTGAACATGCTAATAAACCTGGGAAATTTTTAGCAACACAACTGAAAGACTCATTTCAGAAGAAGATTATAACAAAAATTCAAACTGCTAAAGGACCAGTTCATTCAACTACAGATATACAAAAAGAATTTGTTTCATTTTACACTAAGCTGTATCAGAAAGAAAATATTTCAAAACAGAAAATAGATAAGTTTTTAAGTTCAATACAGATGAATATCCTCTCAACAGACCAACGAGAATGGATAGATGCTCCAATCACAAGGGAAGAAATACAAGAAGCAATAATGAAACAAAAGACGGATAAGACACCTGGACCAGATGGAATAACTGCTTTATTTTATAGAACATTTAGGGACAACTTAGCAGACTTCTTTGTATCACTTTGTAATACAATTTTGGATAAGGGAGTAGCCCCAGAAACTTGGTCGCATGCATACATATCGTTGATACCCAAGGAAGGAAGAGACCCAGAAAGAACATCAAATTATAGACCTATTTCGTTGTTAAATGTGGACTATAAGATTTATGCCTCGATCTTATCGAATAGGATAAGAAAATTCATCAAAGACCTTATACATGAAGATCAGGCGGGCTTTGTTCCAGGAAGGCAAATTAAAGATAATATAAGAATCTTATTGGACTCATTAGAATATTATGACCAGAATATACAACGATCAGCCGCCTTTGTATTTTTGGATGCGGAAAAAGCCTTTGATATGGTCTCATGGGACTTTATGGAAAAAACATTGGTAAAATTAAATTTTGGAGACCGTTTTTTGAAAGGTATATCAGCCATTTATACATCCCAACATGCGAAAATTTTGGTGAATGAATCAATGTCGGAAAATTGTCAAATTAAGAAAGGAACTAGACAAGGCTGTCCTTTGTCTCCGTTATTATTTTTGTTGGTGTTGGAAACACTATGTTGTAAACTAAGGAGTATGGAGGACATTCGTGGTTTAAAAATTAAAAAAACATGAATTTAAATTGAGAGCATTCGCGGATGACCTCCTGTTAATTCTGGAAAACCCAACACAATCAATGAAGTTACTACAAGAAACTCTGGACGACTTTGGGGAAATATCGGGATTTAAAGTCAATCAAGAAAAAACAAAGACAATATTCAAAAATTTATCAGAAATAGAACAACAGGAATTCAGTACGTTTACAGGTTGGGAGAAGGCCAATAAAGTTAAATACTTGGGAATCTGGATCTCAGCGAAGAGCAAAGAATTGTTAACCAACAACTATCTTAAATTATGGGGTAAAATAAAAACTCATATGATTATTTGGTCAAATAAAAAGTTGTCACTATTGGGACGTATTTCAATAATTCAAATGAATGTGTTACCAAGGATGCTCTTCTTATTCCAAAACTTGCCTATAATATCACATGTTAAATACTTTGATACTTGGAGGAAAGACATTTTAAATTTCATCTGGCAAGGGAAAAAACCGAGGATTGCTTATAGATATCTGGTGGACCTTAAAGTTAGAGGAGGCTTAGCACTACCAAACTTTCAACTTTACGCTGAAGCGGTAGCCTTAACATGGCTAAAAGACTGGATAACCTTATCAAATACACATTTATTGGAGCTTGAAGGCTTTAATAATATTAGTGGATGGCATGGCTATTTATGGTATGATAAAATTAAGATACAAGCATCATTTAGGAATCATATAATCAGGTCCTCTCTACTGCGCATCTGGATGAAATACAAACATATTTTGGAACCAACAACTCCGATGTGGATTTCACCGCAAGAAATGCTAACACTTCGACCACTTAGACCGGACAAATTCATAATTTACCAGGAATTAATTAATTGGGAGGGGAAAAAATGTTCATTAAAGGAATTTCAATTTCTCAAAGAGGATTTACAATGGTTGCAATATTGTCAGATTAAATCAGTTTTTGTACAAGATATGAAAAGTGGATTTTCTAAAGAAAAGTCCCCTTTCCACAAGATGTTACTAGAGAACAATCTGAAATTGATCTCTAAAATGTACAATCTACTCTTAACATTATATTGTGAACAGGAGACAATTAAACCAACTATGATTGATTGGGCTCAAAATATTGGACATGATATTCCTTTAAACAAATGGGAAAGACTTTGGTCAAAAGACTTGAAAGGAATAAATGCGCAATCAATTCGAGAAAATATTTATAAAATGATGTATAGATGGCATTTAACACCTAAGAAGATGGCAAAGATATATAAAGTGACATCCCCCAAATGTTGAAAATGCAATAAGGAAATTGGTTCCTTTCACCATATGTGGTGGACTTGTGATAAAGCTAAAGACTTTTGGGATATGATATACAATGAACTGAGACTAATAGTACAAAAAAATATACCCAAAACACCAGAAATGATGCTATTAAGTATGATACCTGACGACTTGTTAATACAAAGAACTTTTTTGATTTATGCTACAACAGCTGCGAGACTGCTTTATGCAGCAAAATGGAAGGGGGCAGAAATTCCCGAGAAAAAAGACTGGATTGGGAAAATGTTCGAATTGGTGGAAATGGCAAAACTTATAGCCATTTTAAATGAAAAAGACAAAGTTCGATTCTTAGGGGAATGGGAGGATTGGATGAAATACTGTGAATATGAATTAAAACTGGGGGAAATGGAAGAATACTTATTAATCTGATCTAGAAGATACAATTAATAGTAAGAGTTATAATCATTTAGATTAATAGAAAATGTTCTATGAAAGTTAAATGAATTTATAACAGTTAAGATCAGACCAATTACGATGGGATGAATATTTTATTAAGAGGCGGAGAGAGGTGATGGGGAAGTCATAAATTTTCCTCTAATTTGTTTTTTTTGTTGTGAATTCAAGAAATTATAACAACATAGAGTTAGAATTTTGATTTTGAATTTTATATTGCTTTTATTGTTTACTATCATGGAAAATTTGTATTATAAAAACCAATAAAATTATTATAAAAAAAATGGTCACTATCATTATAAGAGGACACCTCAAATGACTCCACATATTGAACAAAATTTTCAGAAACCATAATGTAATCAATAACACTCATCCTCTGGCCTGACCAAAAAGTGAATTCTGCAGGGTGATCATTTGGGTAAGACCCATTTAATATGGCTAGATTAGTGCGCCGTGTGATCTGGGCCATAAGAAACCCAGCATAATTGGCTTTACAGTCCTTTGATTGTCTGGGGTATGGTAAAACTGAATTACCATCATCTGCAGAATAAGATTTGTAACTAGTGAACAAACTAATATCATCCAGACCTAGCCTAGAGTTAAAGTCACCACCTACAATAACAAAGGCTGAGGGGTAAGCTGATGTTAGCTGGCAGATATATGACTCTAGTCCTAGTAAATTCTTTTCTGTTTGCATTTTGGTCTTTGGTGGGGGGCAGATACACATTAATAATTAAGCAGGTAATTTGCCCATATTCCACGACCACAGCCATAGCCAAGTGAGCAAAGGTGGGAAGCTCTATGACCTTGACCTTTAATGCTGTAGCAATCATAATTCCAAGCCCTCCCCTTGCTCTGCCACGAGTGGTGTCCTCAGCTGGTAGAGCAAAGACTTTATATCCATTCAACCAAGGGGCCTCCTGGCGCCATGTCTCTTGCATAAGTATTATATCATATTTGGATATGTAATTCAGTGTGTTACCATCCCTTGTCTTACTAAGCCATCCCATGACATTCCAAGATAACAGTGAATATATTTGGCTTTTAGAGTTAGAGCAGTGGAAAGGTGTTTTTTCTAGTCAGTCTGGGGTTATCATTTCCAGTTGTCCCAAGGTATCCAAATGGACACAGCCATTAATGAGTGTAGATCGTTTGTCCTTAACCTCTGGTTCTCTAGGCATAATGCATGAAGCATCTTTTATGCGCTTTGGATGCTGGGAAGTAAGAATGCCTTCTTGATTGGAGTGAATCTCAGCTGGGAGGATCTTTAATGCAGTGGTTACATTTACAGCAGAAGTAGGTGTAGACACTTGGCAGGAGTCCAGGGGGTGAGTCTCATCAGAAAGAGGATTTGAAGCTATGATTTCATTTGTAGGTGGAGTAAGTATGGACATTTGGCAAGAGGCCAAGGAGTGCGATAGTCCCTGTTTTCAATTACTAACAGCCAGCAGTTTGTTCCGAAGATCCTCCAACCTGTTCGTAATTGCTAGTTGTTCCTCAGTAATGAGAACTGGGAAAACTTTAAAGAGATCCTCCTCCAATGAGTTTTAAAACAAATGGCAGCCTGAGGTGCTATGCTGCGGCTCAGAGGTGCTAGGTTCGTCAGTCAGATCAATAAGATCATTGCGAATTGCGACCTCTGAGAATTCCCCAGTAGGCTTTTTATCAGTACAGTTCTTTGTAAAATCTGTTGGAAACAGGGAGGATATTACAGTGTTGTTAAAAACTCGTATTGGGAAAACTCCTTTGCATTCCAATCTGCGTCTCTGTGTAAGCAACAGTGAGGGGATTCTTTGGCTACTAAAGGTTAGTATAATTCTCTGTGTCTGATGTGCACTGTTAAGGGATTCCGTTGAGATAAGGTCAATTGGGCAAATATTTCTCGGAAGTAAGTTCCTCAGATGATTAATTGCCAAGTGTTTATAATTCCATGCTGGCATACATCCTCTATAACGGCACACCGTCAAGCAAACTTTGTTAGGTTGTAAACACAGATTCTGAGCCATGCTTTTGTTTGAGTATCTTGCACCTCTCATACTCTTGTCGTTCGAGTCCGGGAGGTCCAACAGAGAAAGCCCACCGTGCAAGGAATGTGGAGAAACTCTCAGTGTAGTCAGGTTCACCTGCTCCTTATTCATTAATGTTAAGACTGCTTGGGTTAGTTTTTCGAGGTGAGAGTTTATTCCTTTTATAGACTCAAAAATATGCTGCACTGTTTGCGCTGTCAGCTCAGCGAGCTTATTCAGAACAGTACCAGTATCATCCTCACTAGCGTCTTGATCAAAATTAATTAGCGTTTCTTCCTTATCTCCCAACTCTCTAGCAAGGTTATTGTCATCCAGGATAGTAAAACGGTTGCTAACCGGAATGTTAAATATTGTGGGACTGCCAGAAGCAAAGTAGTCAATTATTTTAGACTGCTTACTTGCAGGCGGCGGTGATACTTCCTCCACTTCACGTGGGCGTTTCCCAGCTCCCATGATCTCCTCCACCTGCTCCTCCACAGTGGCCAGTCAGCTGTCCTAGAGGGCCAACAAACATGGCACAGAGGCCAAGGCCTTCTCCTAATGCTTCCTCTTAGTATTGATGATCTGAGGGTTTTCTGCCTCTGTTATATGAAGGTTCCATTAACTCACCATGGATAGTAGCCATTAATGGACTTATCCTCCATGAATCGGTCTTATTAGGGTTACCAACCTCCAGGTGGTGGCCGGAGATCTCTTGCTATTACAACTGATCTCCAGGTGACAAAGATCAGTTCACCTGGAGAAAATGGCCCATTTGGAAGGTGGACTCGATGGCATTATACCCTACTGAAGTCCCTCCCCTCCCCAAACCCCGCCCTCCTCAGGCTCCAACCTCAAAATGTCCAGGTATTTCCCAACCTGGACCTGGCAACTCTAATGCTTGTAGCCATCGCTACATCCACTGGCAGTAAATCCCACAATTTAAACACTTCTTGAGTAAATAAGTATTTAATTTTGCCTGTCCTGAATCTGTGTGCACTTCTTATACACTTACGTTTGCTCTTCTAAAAATGCCTGAATATGTACAATTGCACCATGCGCTCATATATACTCTAAATCATGTGATGGGACAGGTAGGGGAGGGAAGGGAGGAACTTGATTGTCAAAAATATGCTTTCTTTTAAAATATCACTTCTTTTCCAGAGCTGGGAGGCAAATGTCTTCTGCCCATTATCTCCCACAGTTGCTGCTAATGAAGAAAACCTTGAGGAACAAGAGTCAGACATTTCAGTTGCTTAGCTAGGGAATTGAGTTAAATCAGCAAAAAGCACCACAGATGGAGTGCAAGCACAGAGCAGTTAACATGCTGATGGTATTTACAGATTATGAAGATGCATTTCCATGAATAAAAACACTTTTACCTCATTCTGGTGTATGCCAAAAGTAATAAATTGCTGTTGAATAGCCTTGGATTGCAGCAGCCTGTGATTAGCACTTGCCATGGTCTGCATTTTGATGTGGCAGTCAGGCTGAATTAAACTCAGCCATGCACAGACACACAAGCTACAGCTCAGCTCCTGCCCTTTCCCCAGTTTCCCCCCAGACAGCGGAATCCTTCAGTGTGATGCTTCCAGTGTCCTTCTTGGCTTTCCGATGGCACGAGCACTGTGCATTTTAGTGGAACATCACACTGGTAGAGAAGAGTGAAATATTCTTCTTAAAATACTCATGATTAATGCACCCAGGCTTTGAATAGCTTTGGGAAGGGCTGTGGCTCAGTGGTAGAGCATCTGCTTGGCATCCAGAAGGTCCCAGGTTCAATCCCCGGCATCTCAAGTTAAAGGGACCAGGCAAGTAAATGATGTGAAAGACCTCTGCCTGAGACCCTGGAGAGCCACTGCCAGACTGAGAAGACAATACTGACTGTGATGGACCAAGGCTCTGATTCAGTATAAGGAAGCTTCATGTGTGTTCATGTGTGATGCTTGTTATTATGTATTTCTAGCAAAACTGCTTGGCTGTTTCCAATACTCAAAAAACACCCACAAAATTTAAACTTGTGTTTTCTAAAATGGTAATCTAAACATTTCCTATATCCTGATCCCAAACCTTGGCTTCCTCGGTGCTTCTAATGTGTGTGCTTGGGGTTGCAGTTTGTGTGCCTGAGCTTTTTACTACATGTTGGCATCATTGAGCGATAAACTTCCCCATAGCAACCTAGGCAACTTACTGAAGTATCTTTCATCAACCTGTGGATCACTTCTTTCACTTTTTAGACTTCTCCCTGGTGTGTCTGTTTTGTACACTGGGGAAATGTCAATAGGGGGTGTGAATTTTTTCAAGCAAACAACCTTCACATGTTGTCGAAGGCTTTCACGGTCAGAGTTCATTGGTTCTTGTAGGTTATCCGGGCTGTGTAACCGTGGTCTTGGAATTTTCTTTCCGTAGTAACTCTGAAGATGCCTGCCACAGTTGCTGGCGAAACGTCAGGAAAGAAAATTCCAAGACCACGGTTACACAGCCCGGATAACCTACAAGAACCAACCTTCACATGGATTGGGAAGTAACATAGGGCGTTTATGCACGGGAGGTTTTGCCTTGGATTTGCCGCTCTTTAGATGCACATTTCCTCCATGCAAATTCTCAAAATTCAACAATAAGCCCCCATGCAGAGTTGGAGGGGGGGAAATGTGCATCTAGAGAACAGCAAATCCAAGGCAAAACCTCCCATGCATAAATGGCCCATGGACACACATGGGAGTTCCTGCCCCATACCTGGTTCTGCAAGTCTGCTTTAACCTCACGGTCTGTCCCTGGGTGCTCAGAGCTCCATCCTTTATTTGGACTGCAAAAACAAAAGGAGTTGTCAAGTTCCCAGAGGCCCTAGAGTATTTGGCTGTGGGTCACATTCAGCTTCATGGGTGACAACGTTTGCAAGCTGGATCTGATCTAAGCTAACAGAATGTCACTATTACCATGCATCTTGCTGAAATCTATAGTATTATGGTGATTATAGTGGTGGAAAGTGCCATCAAGTAACAGCTGATTTATGGCGACTCTGTGGGGTTTTCAGGGCAAGAGATGTTCAAAGGTGGTTTGCCATTGTCTGCCTCTGCATAGCGACTCTGGATTTCCCTGGTGGCTTCCCATCCAAATACTAACTAGGGCCAAACTGCTTAGCTTCTGAGATCTGACAAGATCGGGCTAGCCTGGTCCATCCACAACAGGGTTATATTATGGTTGTATAATAATCTTCGCGGACAAAGAATGGCTACCCGTAAGCATTAAGGCCTCCTTCCTTATGAACGCGCAGGATCCACTAATAGTTGATGTGGTGGCAAGATTTTTACTGAGGGCAATTAAAGTGCGTGAAAGCTTGTGCAACTCATGAGGTAATTTTAGGGCTGTGAAGTGAGTAACTTCTAATGTATTTAAACCTGTTTTAGTGTCAATTTTATGGAGATGATTCTAAATTGTTTTTATCATGTTTATATAGATGTTGTATAACTAATGCCAATAAAGGCTTCGTATTCGTATTCTAATTGTTGGGAGTACAGCCAGCAAAACCGTGTCCTCTTATGCTCCTGCTAAAAGAATATGTTCCGTCAACTAGTCAGCTGATAGAATCCTTAGAGTATTTTAAAAGGTCAACTTCTTTTAGTTCTGTTTGTTGTAAAGTTATATTCTTAGGAGATCAATGTTCTGAAACTTGATAAAATGTTTGCTGTTTTTAACACTTACATTTCATAACAGTGCTGTTCTTGCAAAACTATAAATTTGTTAGCATGCTCACATGGCTGACTGGGGTCACTGGAGCTCCAAGAGTGAGTGAAGAGCTTCCTCTTGTTGCCTAGAGTGGAGGAACCAAACTTGCATGCATGGGAATCCATCAGAGGACTGCAGTAAAGTGCACCAATCCACAAGGAGAGTCACTAGCACAGCTGATACAAATATGATGTCCATTCAATCCACATTGCACTTGATGGAAGCATTTTTAAAAAAACATCTGGGGATTGACCAATCACAGCCAGGGCCACTAGTCAAATGCAACACTCTTGACAAGAGTTGGATTTAGTATGCATGTAGAAGGTCCCAGGTTTGATCCCTGGCACCTGCAGTTACAAAAAGATCAGGTAGTAGGTGACATGAATGACCTCTGGCTAAGACCCTGGAGAGCTGCTGACATTGCTGACATTGATAGACCAAAGGCCGGTTCAGGCATGATCAAAGCCATAATGTGTGTTTGTCTAATAGGTCACATTTTGGTTAAAAATGCAATTTTCCCTGCTTCTCTGGAAGACATTTCTCCTTGGTTTATCGTGCTCCTTTTCTTTCTCAAACCTCTGTATTACAGTTCGCTGAGAATAACTCCCACCATCAATCTCCCCTAATTAATCTCACTGAATGGTGATCCCAATATTTATTGAGCATCATTTAGGGAAGCAGAAAGGAAAGAGATGATTGGTAGACTGTCTGAAGCCTGGAGCAACTTCTACAGTAAAAATACACTGAACATTAATTATAACAAATTGTTTGACATATTTGGATATCAACCAGCCACACACACATGCCTTTATTTATCTAAAATTAGAAAGTAAGCTGTATTGTTATCACCTAGGTGTTTGTTTTTCATTTCCAGTAACTGGAACAATGATCTACCAAAACTCAAAGTAGAACAGTCAGCTTCTGCTGTTTTGAAATTTGGGGAATACAAGGGAGTAGGCATAGTTTACTGGTCTTCCAAATTTTGAAAGAATAGAAACACAGAGCTGGAAGGAACCTCAAAAACCATCTAGTCCAACCCCCTGCACAATGCAGGAAATTCACAACTACCTCCCCCCACTTCCCCAGTGACCCCTCGTGTACACTCAAAGGAAGGCAAAAAAATCCAGGATCCCTGGTCAATTTGGCCCGGCAGTAGCATCAGTTCCCAAGAGTCTCTCTGGGCCTGGCCACATCAGTGGCGGCATCTGGGAACTTCTCTGGGCCTGGAGCAGCTCTCAGACACCAATGCTGCTGTGGCCGGGCCTAGAGCCGCACCTGGCTTGGCTACAGGAGAGCCAATCCAGGCTTGGAGCTGCTTTCTGACAATGCAGCTACGGTGCTTGGTAAAGGAAGAAGGAGAAGGAAAGAGAGATGGGGTGGTATTGACAAGAGGGGGGTGGGAGAAATTGAGAGGGAGTAGGTTGACAGAGAAGAAGAGGGGAAGATTGACGGAGAAGGGGTGGGGGAAAAGAGATGGGGGGTAGGTTGACCGATAAGGGGAAGGGGAGGAGGGAGAAATAGGGGGTAGGTTGGCAGATAAGAGAAAAAGGAGAAAGGTGGGATAGGAGATAGGAAAAGGAAAGGAGCAAAGGGGGGAAGGGATGCACCCTCTCCACAAGTTTCTTGTGAGTCCCTACTTTTCTATCCTTATTGACCAATTCTACAATCCTGACTGTTAACCAGTTCTACAATCATGTACGTTTTCCCAGCAGGACAAATAGTGTCTCCTGAGCCCTTTAAGATGGGGAAATGGTGACGGAGGAAAACCCCTCTCCCTGTACCATGGTCCCAATCCAAATTGGGCCCCAAGTGGTGGGAGATTTTTAAAACTGGGAGGTCCTCACATCGAACTCCCAGTTCATTGCCTAGCTGGGCCCTAGAATGATTGGTGATCTGAATCTTATTCAACAAACGTGCAGATTTTCCCCAAGAAAATCAGGATTTTGTGTGTGTGTGTGTGTGTGTGTGTGTGTGTGTGTATCCAAAGAACAAGGTGAAAGCAGGTTCCTCCTGCTTTTGCCATCTTTTAGCAAGTTGTACAGATCATCAGTTTTAATTCTGACACCCTTACTCTTTCTCTTCTACCATCCTTCAGTTGAAATGTTAGCCCTTCTAATGTGCCTCATATACAATTTAAAATTATAAAACTGCAGTGGGAATGGCAATGTTTGATTGCGATTTCACGACAACCAGCCAATTAGTGCTGTGCACACCGAGCTTCTACAAATCCATAGAGCTGATGTTTTTTATGATACTTGTAGACTGTAGAGTGTTTATGATATTTTATGGATTACATCTAAAGTAAATAAAAACAACTGCACTAATTATTTAATTCCAACAGCGTTGGCCATTTTAAATTAGTGGCATCTTATAAAATATACATAATGCATAAATGTAGAAGAATTCATTATGCAGTATCAGTATGCTAGATGAATATTATGTTGATTATAATATTTCTAATCAGTACTGATACTGAAGCATTCTCTATTGGGCTTTAAACATACCAAAGCTGCATTTATTTATTTAGGTAATTTGTATAACCAAACTATTAAATAACGTTGTTAGAGAGAAGGACATGAAAATGCATCATCTCAAATGCAGAGGCATCCTCAGACAACAAAATGGCATGAAATTAGAAAAAGAGCAAATTATTTTCCTTATTCTGGCAAACTTAATTTAAAAAGGAGGAAATACATTTACATTTTTACCTCTAAATGAAGTTGATAAAATACTGTTTACAAATAGCAATTGGTATATTTGCATACAAACCTAACTGCCAAGTGGATAAGAAAGTTTTATTTGCATATTTCATCTTGTAAAGTTAACAAACAAGGTCAGCTATCCCCAGCTTGATTCTGGGTGAACTTGCATCCCTTTTGGAAGGAGTGAGCAGGCCAAGCTGCAATGCAGTGAAGTCTGAACAATATAGGTTTATGCTGGCCAAGTTTTGCTGAAATTCATTGGCCCAGCCTATAGAACTACAGGTGTGGGTTCTGCTTATACTGCTAGGCAAGGTGGCAGCTGTGGATGAGGGGATCCTGTTGCTGCCTCACAAAGGGTGGTCTGTACTGTTGGAGGCATTAGTCTAACATGCCTTGCCAGCTGTTCTCGATTAAAGAAGGGGGAATGAGGACTTAGCCCAAGAGGACTTTTCTTGCCAGCCAGCTGACTACAGAAGATTGTTCTAGGGGACAGGTTTTCTACAGTGTGGGACCTGCCTTGTGGGGTTCCACAAGATTCAATCTGGTTTCCCAAGCTATTAGATATACTGATCTAATATGTTTGTTTATTGCTTTGTTTTATTGCTCTGCATAAAATAATATTATGTGATGTTGCTGGGAATCCCCTGGAATTATAGCTCATCTTCAGATTACAGAGATTAGTTCCCCTGGAGAAAATTGATGCTTTGGAGGATGGACTCTATGGCACTGTACCCCACTGGGTTCCTGTCCTCCCCAGGCTCCAGCCCCAAATCTCCAGTAGTTCCCCAACCTGGAGCTGTCAACCCTTCTCCCTTACCCCCTACCAGTGGCCAAGCTGGACCTGGAAACCCTAGATGTTGCCCAGATAGGTAGAAAATCAGATTATATTGTTTGGCAGCCATATATAAGGAGCCATGTCCTAAGGCTTAATTGAAACTATCCTCAAGATATTTACCAGTATGGGTATTTGGCTTATTCTGGGTTTACTGGAAAAAAAATCAGGCCCAATAAACCCAAACCCGAAATTTACTTCTTTTTTTTGCACAACCCTAGTCCGAACCCAACACATGTAAAAAAAAAAATGTTTAGTTGAACCCTAACATATGGTCTGGCCTGACCTGGATAGCCCAGGCTAACCTCATCTTACCAGATCTCAGGAGCTAAGCAGGGTTGGCCTTGGTTAGTACTTGGATGGGAGACCATCAAGGAATACCACGGTCGCTACGCAGAGGCAGGCAATGGCAAACCACCTCTGGATATCGCTTGTCTTGAAAACTCATGGGAGTAACCAAAAGTCAGTTGTGACTTGACAACAACAAAAAAAATGTCGTGCAGTAAAAATAATGCTTTGGGGAATAATTTAAGAGTGGAGAAGTGATGGGGAGGAAATAGCCTGGTAGGATGAGAACTGAGGAGGATCAGGGGCTTCTTTTTGTTGAGAGATGGATGGAGTAGGCCATGACATGAGATTGGAACATTTGGAATGTGAATGTGTCAGCAAAGAGAATGAGGAGGTAGAAACAGAATAAGATCTTTTGAGATGGGGCTATATAAGATGGAAGTGGCAAAAGGACTTATGTATTGCTCTGTTTGATTGGGGTTCTTGAATGTTCTTTTTCATTATCCAAACTTTAGGAATGGGAGGGGTCTATACATTTAAATGCATTATTATGATTATGATTATTTTAGAAAAAACAAATTAAGCCTGTAATTAAGTTGGGTTTCCAAGCAGATCAAATTAATCCTATAAGAAAGCAAAAAGCCAGAAGAAAATGAAAACATGTTGACATACTGTGAAAGAAATACGTCACTTATTTCTACTAGTTGACATGTCTGCAGAGGAATATTGCTCTGCAAATTCCCAGGGGACAGCAGTGTTCTTGTGTTGCATGTATTTTGGGGTTTAATATGACAGGCTGACACTGCCAAGTGACAAACTGGATGTGGCAAAAACATAACTGTGGTTGCTTACATAGCATTGCCTAAAGGATTTTTGTTGAGGTAATACTAATGATCACTTATCATTTTGCAAATGAGCACAGACAGGCTGACATCTTCTCTGAGTTAGTAATATACTTGCCTGACATCCTGACAATGGGTTGAATTCAACAGTCAGTCAGTTTCCACTGATGTAGTAGGGGAATACTTTTTGCAGATTCTCTCTTCCCACTGCAGACCCTCACATAATGCCCAACACTATTCCTAGTAGTTCCCTCAGAGGTGCAGTGGGAGGGGAGAAGACATGCTCCACTTGCAGTTGGTTTGAGACAACCCAAGTCATATGAAAAGCAGAGTTTCACATCCATACTCTGTCATATCTGGAAATGAGATATCATCCAAGGTATGGAGTTCGACAGGAATTACCTCCTTACATTTTACACTCTAAAATAAAAAGTATGTCACAGGAGGTGAAATTAGAGTGAACTGAAGAAACTGAAATGTACGATCTGGTAGAAGATGATTTTTTCCACCTCATTTCGCTCATATAAATAACTTGGGCAATACCCAGAATGATGACATGGAGCACAAGCATCTGGGTTATCTAGGTTTTATTAATGGCTGATTGACATAAGTAAAAACCTTTCTCTAACTTTTGAGTTTGGGTTATAAATTAACAGGCAGCCCATCATTGTTACCAGTATTTTGGATAAACCCATCCTGACCCAAAATTCAGCTTGCACTCTTTCTGGCTTTTGTTTACTCTAGCTGGCACATAAAACATTACCGAGAGGTGTTATGCCTCATCTTTCTCTCCCCAGATTTGTTCCAAACATGAAAAGCTTGACTGATGCTGCTCAGCATCAAGAGTGTCTCCTCTCCAACCACCCAACTGGTCCAGCCATTAATAGGCTGGTTTCAGAACATCCTTAGAGCCTAAGGGTAATCACCCATTGCCCTGACAATTTAGTTATTGTTTAACCATTCTGAAAAACCAGCCTACATTAATTTTCACCTTGATCATGAAACAATGTGGAACAGGCGAAAAAAAACATGCCTTCCTGTGCCCATCTGGAGGAACTCCCCCAAACCCCTGCTTAGGCCCATCTGTTTAGGTGGGTGGGCAGTAGGGTTGCCAACAACTGGAAGATTTTGAGGGAGAAGTTTTGGGAGGATGTGACATCACTTCCAGATGATGCTCTAGGAATTTCCCTTAATCTCTAAGGTAAAAATCATAGAGGCATGGGGAAGTTCCTAGAGCATCACTATGGATGCCGTTTGCTGGCCATTTTTTTCTATCGGTCCTCAATTTCTCAAGGGCAGGGGATTGGGGTGGGGGGTTACCTGCTGTGGGCAGGCTAATGGCAAGCCTAGTGGGCAGGCTAACAAGCAGAATGGGTGTGAAAGGTTGCACTACACAGCTTAAATAGCTACTCCAACCTTTTACCCATTGGCAGACTGGCAAGAGGCAGAATGACCATCAGCCTTACCAATCAACTCTTCAAGCTTTGTTCTAAAGGGATTATCACAAAATGCACCCCAGCCTGTTAAACTGTGAACTAAGACTCCTGTTTATTAAAAAGCCTATTTTCTACAATATAATAAAGCAACTAAACTGCTAATACATATCCTGAAACAATACTAATACATCTTTTACATAGATGCATGTTTTAATCAAGCAATGAGAAATCACACAGGTCACTTTCACAGCCCAAATAATGCACTTTCAATCAACTTTCACTGCACCTTAACGATCGTTTGCAAGTGGATTTTACCAGTTCACACAGGAAAATCCACCTTCAAAGTGCATGGAAAGTGGATTGAAAGTGCATTATTTGGGCAGTGTGAAAGTGCCCTTAGTGCACATTCAACCAGCCTTGCATTGAGTTGAGCTCAAGGCTTTGCTTGCTTTTGGCTTTTCTTTACTTGTTGAAGTTTATCATTGGCCTTTTATGCAGGGACATTTCCCTGTTGTCACCCCTGCCGACTGCTTCGGGACTTCCTTTTGATTATGCATGCCTTATCTGCCCATAAGAGGTCACCTCGCTCTCCCCTTGCATTTTGCCCACATTTTGCCCACATTTCCAGATTCTGGCTAAAGCAGCATCTGGAAAACATGGACAAAACATGCGGGGAGAACGAGGTGACCTCTGATGAGCGGAAAAGGTATACATAATCAAAAGGAAGCCCCAAAGCAGTCGGTGGGGCTGACCGCAGGAAAACATCTCTGCATAAAAGGCCAATATTAAGGGCTACACTTGACGTGGCAGTGTCCTCGTGGCTACCACGAGGACACTGGCACCATTTGGAAGTAATTTAAAAATGCCACAATGGCCCGATCCCTGCAGTATAGCAGGCTGAGGCACTCTTGTCCCCTCCCCACTGTGACTTATCAAGTGCTGCACCCCCACATGGCTGTTTTGGCACTTGAAAGGGTATGGAGGGGAACTGAGCGCCATGCTGTGGGTCAGATCACAGTGCTGCCATGTCTCGTTTAACCCTCTGATAGTGCAATTCCCCATCCATAACAAATTATTCGTGTGGATTTACCCAGACAGTTACTGTTGAGAACTGTGAATTGCAACTGTTCAGTAGTAACTTCAAGCCAGATCTCTGGTAAGGTTAAAATACGCTATTAAATCTTAAGCTCTAAAAAGGAAACTGCCCCTCTTCAGAAGGGTGATGGGGGTTTTGGCTTGGATTTGCCACTTTCAGGAAGCCCCCCCCCCCCAACACACACACACATAGGATCGCACATAGGCTGGAGGGAGACCCAGAGCAGACTGGCTGCCCCTCTTCAGAAGGGTGATGGGTTTTTGGCTTGGATGTGCTGCTCTCAGGATGCCCCCCCCCGAAACACACACACACAGGATCATGGGAAGAGTGGGCGGGATTAGGCGGATTTGGAGCGGTGAGTCATGAGCGGCAGCAGACGTAAGCAGCTCAGAGAAGTGTGCTGTTTCTCCCGTGAAAAACTGAAAATGCCTCGGGATGGGGGGAGAATCTGCGCTGCCATGAAAAAGCTATTTAAATCGGTTTATTGTTTGCTCCGACTCGAAACCGAAGCAAAATCCACCGTGAAAAATACCCCACTGAGAATTCCTAACTGACAGCACTGGGCGCCATTAACCTCAGTGTTTGCTTGTCTGAGAGATCCAAGCCAGCTTTCAAGCTTACAACCACAGACAGAATTAGCGCTTCCTCCTGTCCGTGCCGCAGAACTGCCAAACATGATTAATTCATGAGATGTGATTAAATATTTTGGCAGGATTTTTTTTTTTAAATTACAGCTTTTCAAACATGAGCGTTATGTTTGGGGAGAATGCAGCCTCTGAAAAAAAATTACCTCATGGTTTTGATTTTAGCATTTGTGTCTATACACCAAGAATTACATTCAGCTGAACAGATGCTAGATCTTGGCGGTGTGTTTAAAGTCACATGCTTAATTTCTGGCATGCTACAGAAGCCAGTTTGAAAAGATGTAGTTCTTACTAACTGTAGTTCTGCCAGTGGATTTGGCCCAGCTAAGCAAAATCTCTGTTAGCATGAAACAGAAAACATTTCAATATAGCACACAATCACAAGCACCACATAGTGACTAGTTCAATCACATGTGGATTGTTTTATGTGTATCTTCTACAGGATGTGGCTTCATAATTTCACACACAGCCACAGCAAGCAGCCAGCGGCTCTGGAGCAGTCTCTTATCTAGGAAAGTGCGGACAGGGTAAAACGTTCTCTGGAAAACAGAGTACAGTGGCAAAAGAGGCAACATGCGGACAAAAATTTTGACTGCGCAGCCAGACCTCACAGGTTGACCACAAGGATAATATGCTGGTAAGCGAATGGTGCGGAAACGGCCTTAGACTGTGTAAAACATATCATTAAAACACTGATTTATTGAAAGCGTATCCTTTTAGGACCTTGCTCACCCTGTGACCTTTATGTGTTTTTTTGCTGTCCTACAATACAAAAGCAATGAGAAGCTAACATGAATTCCATTGCCGTAAAGGGCTCCAAATCACAATATTTCACCCATCTGCTGATTACATGGCTCTCACGTCCCCATTTTACCCTCAGAACAACCCAGAGGAGTAGCTTCAGCTGAGATAGTGTGTGAGACTGTCCCAAGGTCACCCAGCAAGCTTCATGGCAGAGAAGAAGAAGAAGAAGAAGAAGAAGAAGAAGAAGAAGAAGAAGAAGAGTTTTTTATATGCCGACTTTCTCTACCACTTAAGGGAGACTCAAACCAGCTTACAATCACCTTCCCTTCCTCTCCCCACAACAGACACCCTGTGAGGGAGGTGGGGCTGAGAGAGCTGTGACTAGCCAAGGTCACCCAGCTGGCTCTCATATGTAGGAGTGGGGAAACAAATCCAGTTCGCCAGATTAGCCTCCTTCGCTCATGTGGAGGAGTGGGGAATCAAACCCGATTCCAGATCAGACTCCACCGCTCCAAACCATCGCTCTTAACCACTATACCACGCTGTCTCTCCAGAAGGGATTGGAACCTGGGTTTCTTCAGTTCTGTTCCAATATTCTAACAACTTTATCTCATAGGCTTTCATACATGGAACCTCCATGTTCATAGGCCATATATCTCTAAATATCAGATACTGGGACAAACAACAGGAGAGGGCTGTTTCCTTCAAAACCTGTGTGTGGGCTTCTGACAACTGTTGGGGTCTTTGGTCCCACTCAGAAAGGATGCATTTTTGTCCTTTCTGCTAGCCACCCAAGTGATTTAAAGGACTTAGAGGAGACTCTATATCTGTGACAGGCAGTTTAATAAATTCCTTTCAGTGCAATCCTAAACAGAGTTGATTTCAATGGGTTTATACTAGAGCAACTTTGCATAGGATTGCACTGTTTACCACCTTCCCCACAACCTGTTGGAGGGTGTGGGCAGGCTCTGGCAAGTATAAAAGGGGTCGCAGCACCCCATTGATTGGAGGTACTCTGACCCCTTCTAGTCCTCAAACACTCTGCACATTTTAAAAGAGTTTTGAGTCATAATTTTAAAATTAACTTTCCCCTCTCAGTTATAATCTTGTACCACATGTCATCTGTTGAACAAAATTATTTATTTCATGGCAAGCTGAAATATGTGGTAAAAGTAAATTTCAGCTATAAATGATAAGCTCCCTTTTGTAGTTTACTCATTCCTCTACGATAATATTTGCACAATTGTTTATGTGGTCACCGTTCAAAAGATGGCAGTGTCTGTCTACTAACCTGTGCATTCATACCTTAAAAGACTGAAAGGCTGTATCACTGGTTATAGTTTAGTCATAGACTACTCAGAATTATAGAAGTGCTGGTACACCATAGATTATGTAGCATACTGACACCACCGGACTCGGCAGTAATTTATGCTAAAAGAACAAAAATTCTAATAATGTGTTCTGCAATTTTTGAATTGTAGCAGTTGAATGATTTTAAATCAGGCAGTAAAGTCAGCACATTGTTCACCTATACCTACTTTCGCAGTGCAATCCTAAGAAGAATTATATCCTCCTAAATCTACCAAAGACATGGTGCACATGAACCATTTTAATCACTGATCAGCTATTTATAGATGTTGCATGGATTCTCGGCTGTATTTCTCCCACCACACCAAGGAATGACTGAAGTAATTTTGTGTGCAAAAAAATTAGACGTATAGTCCACCCCTTCAAAGACTCTGAGGGCAGGCCCTGTTTCCTGGAAATAGAGCGCCTTTTTAATAATTGTTTTATTATTTTGAATAAAAGGATACAAAAAGAAAGGGTGGGGGGGGGAAACAGTCCATCTGGGTTTGCAAAAGCATAAACAGCGTAGAATTATTCCAAATTAATAAATGCATAAAGAAACGTTTAAAATATACGACAAATTTAGCTAAACATTTACTACTTAGGGTATTTTTAACATTATACACAGTATCTTATACTATAATATTAATTATTTTCTAGTACTATATTGTATATATCTATAGATTTATTGATATATAATCGTAAAATAATTGCCATTTTTCATTAAATTGTTCTACTGTTTCGTTAGTGGAAAGATTCATCATAAAGGTCATTTTGGCCATATTAGCATAATCAAGCATTTTGTCCTTCCACTCTCTTATATCAGGTGTAGATGCTTGTTTCCAGATTCTTGCCAATACAATTCTGGTGGCTGTTGTTGCATATTTAAAAATGTCTTTGCATCTTGAGGGCAAATCAGGAGGAATTATACTCAATAAAAAATATTTGGGGTCTAATTTTAATTTCGTTTTAGTCATAGTCTGTATTTCGTGATGAATTTATTTCCAATACTTTTGTACCTTTGTACGTCCACCAAACATGAAAGTCGGAACCGTCTATCTGTCGGCATTTCCAGCAGGCCCTTTTTTTCTCTTTTGGATTGGTCATTTGGGAGGTCATGTTGGGTGTCATATACCATCTGTGAAACATCTTAAACCAGTTTTCCCTAAATTCTTGACTTGCGGTATATTTCAAATCTGAAGTACAAAGTTTTTCCCAAGTTTCCATTGGAACCATTTCTCCAAAGTTTTGCATCCATTTGATCATATTCGTTTCAACTTGCTCGTCTTCTGTATCATATTTCAAAAGTAGTTTGTAAATTTTACCTAATAAATGATCTTCTGTTTTAGTTACAAGTGATTCAAATTCCGTTAATTCTCGAAGTGGACCGAATTGTAAACAGTCTGTCTTTAAATGAGATCTCAGTTGGAAATAAGTCAGCAAAGTTAGTTTTTCAAATTTATCTTGAAGCTGGTTCTTGTAGGTTATCCGGGCTGTGTAACCGTGATCTTGGTATTTAAATACCAAGACCACGGTTACACAGCCCGGATAACCTACAAGAACCAATGAACTCTGACCATGAAAGCCTTCGACAATATTTTTATCTTGAAGCGTTGGTAAGCTTCTAATCTCTCCTAGTGAATCTATCATATCAGAATACAATAGTGGCGAATCGGTCTTCAATTTAACATCATCAAAATAAGCTTCGGTCGGAGACATTATAGATGGTGGGGAGGGACTAATTCTCTTTTTATATCTCTTCCATACTCTAAGAATTGCAAGTTTTATGTTACAATCTTCATGGATTTTTTTGGGTTGCTGAATCATTGTGGGGTTCCATAAAACTTTGTTCAAACCTTGCAGAAGATCTGCTCTTTCCAATGTTGTATCTTCTCATGGGATGTTTGATCCAATCTGCAACCCACGTCAAACAGGCTGCAAAATAATATAATTTGAGATTTGGTAATGCAAGTCCTCCCGGTTTCTTTTCGTCTTGTAATACTTTGGATTTAATTCTTGGCTTCTTACCATTCCATACAAAAGTTTGTATCCGTCTCTGCCAGTTGTCTAACGTCTTGTCGGGTATATTTATGGGTAAAAATTGGAATAGGAAATTTAACCTTGGAAGGACATTCATCTTTACAGTTGATATTCTTCCTAACCAAGAAATATTCATTTTTGACCAACGGTCGAGATCCTTCTCTATTTCTCCCCAGACTTTAAGGTAGTTCGCTTTAAATAAAGTCCCATTGTGTGATGATATATTGATGCCTAGATACCTTGTTGAATCTGTAAGTTGACATCCTAAAAGTTCTTTAATATAATCATCTTCTGCTTTGGTAGTATTAAATGAAAGTATTTTTGTCTTTGTTTTGTTTAATTTATAACCCGAAAATTTAGAAAATTCCATAATATGATGTTGTATATAAGAAAGATTTTCCTTAGGGTCTGTAAGGTTCTACAGCCAACCTCGGCAATCCCAAAAAGTCACTCGCTCAGACAGGCAGGTCTAAAGCAGGTAAACATTTATTCAGGAGCCGCAGGATACAGCATAAGCAATCCCCAGGTTCAAAGCTGCTAATGGCAAACCAAACTACAAAGCATAACTTTAAGCACAGAGTCATCCCAGGTGCAAAACCAAGCGGCCTGGGAATTAGGAGATAACGGTGCCTGGTAGGAAGTAGGGAGTAAGCAAGCCATAATACTGAAGTTGCCTGCTAGAGACTCAAGGTCAGAGCAGGGGGCCAGAGCAGGGGAGGAGGAGAGGAGCGGGGACAGCTTGAACGGTTCAGAGAAACGAAACCAAAGGTTAACACTTGAACAGGCATGGGCCTAACTCATGTCAAGAGCCATGGACAGCATGACTCCTGACAGCTCGAACATCTCAGAGAAACAAAAGCACTCAATACACTTGAACAGTAAAACCAATAGATACACTTGAACAGAAATAAGCATGATTTCTTGACAGGGTCTTGGCAAATCAATATGACATCGTCTGCATAGCTTTTAATTTTATGTTCTTCTTTTCTAAACTTGAGTCTGTTTATCTTAGGATCATTCCTTATGTAATTTGCCAAAACTTCCATCGATAAATCGAAGAGAAGGGGTGAAAGTGATGGAAATAGAGCTTTGAAAAAGATCCAGTAAAAACTATTTGCTAATACAAAATTTGCACGTTGAAAACCAGCTTGCATTCGAGTTTTTCCAATGATTGCCAATAATTTTGCATGGATATCAGATGAGACCCGCTTGCTAGAAATGAGGTGATGCCATACTTCTTGCTGCTTTTAATCATTAACTCTGAATGTCTTAAAAACAGTTAATAAGTGAGCAGCATTATTCTGACTTTTCACTTGAGGTGCAGAAGTGTTTAAGGCAAGGCCTTATTGTATACTGATACTCTTCAATAGCACTGTGGACACTCCATTGCTCCTCTAGAATTCCCACATAGCAAGGAGGTGTCTCCAGGTGTGTAGCGGTGGTTTTTATTTTCCTGAATGGCAAAGTCATTGAGCATGTGAGACCTTGAGTTGGAAGGAACTTCTGGGTACGCAGAAAACCTTTAGACCAGGTGCCACTGCTGTGCCTCATTTTCTGCTTTCAGTAGCTCAGACTGACATTACTTTCTTTGCTTCCCAATGAAACTTTGCAACTACATCTTTGTGGAAATGAATACATCGTGGGTTGGATCCAGACAACTTTTAGACAATCCCATCCTATTACAGCTCCTGTCCCAGATTTTTTTTGTCTGTTTGGGTCATGTGATCCCCCAGCATAACCTTCTTGGAGGTCAAAGAGGACCCTTCCTCCTCTCTTTCACCAGTGAAAAGCTGCTAAATCCAATGTCATATCTGCTCAGTGTCAGCCCATCTGAATAAAGAGGGAAAAATAAAGTGATTTTGGGAGCGGAGCCTGAGGAGGGTGGGGTTTGGAGAGGGGAGGGTCTTCAATTCCATAGAGTCCAATTGCTAAAGTGGCCACTTTCTCCAGGTGAACTGATCTCTATCCCCTGGAGATAAGTTGTAATAGAGGGAGATCTCCAGCTACCACCTGCAGGTTGGCAACCCTATCAGGGCCTCAGGCAGCTTTCATGTGTAGGACTGGTCCCAGCTCCAGCCAAGAATCCCTGTGTGGCAGGTGAGAGGCTATGGCAGTGAGTGGCCCCTTTAACAAAATATCACCTATTTTGCCACTGGTAAGTAGTAGCTCAGTAAAAGGGCAGAGGGCAGGGCCCTGATGTACCAACAGGCATGTTGGCTTCCCTCCTCCTGCAAAGATTACAGTTGTTTTTATGAGAAGAGGGAAGCCATAACAAGGCACACATGGGTTGTTGTGCTGCCTTTAAAAGGGTTGAGGAGGAGGGCCAATGAGAACCACTGGCTTTCTTTTCCAGGCTGTTCAGGAGTGGAACCAGGATAAGGAGTAGGATACTGGTGAGACTAGGGTTACTAGGTCCCTTTTGCCACCGGTGGGAGATTTTTGGGGAGGAGCCTGAGGAAGGCAGGGTTTGGGGAGGGTCTTCATTGCCATAGAGTCCGATTGCCAAAGCGGCTGTTTTCTCCGGGTGAACTGATCTATATCGGCTGGAGATAAGTTGTAATAGCAGGAGATCTCCAGCCACTACCTGGAGGTTGGCAGCCCTAGGTGAGGCAAAACCTCCTCCCTTCTCCATCTGAGGCTGCAAGGGAGGGCTGAAGTGGCTGGGACGTTGGGATGGAGATCTAGACTCTTGGTTTGGTTATTACCTGAAAATTGGTCTGTAATCCTGTGTGTATATGCATCTGTATTTGTTCCTATGTTTACTGAATTCAGGAAATACCAAGTGGTGTAGAAGAGTACAAAACCAAGGCAAGGGAACATAGTAAACCGATCCCAGATTTTAAATTATCATTTTGAATGATTGATGAAATGGGTGCCTAATCCATTAGACAACACTTACCTTTGAAACAGCACCTTAGCACGTCTGTTTTGTATGCAGATGGCCTTCTTGCCCTCCATGCTCTATTTCAGTTGGTGTGAAGCCTGGCTGCATATGAAAATGTGGTGTTGTTCTGTGCTGGGAGCATCGGAGCACAGAAAAGATAGAGAGGCCTAAGAAATTAGGTTAGGAGACCCCAAAGGAATTTCAGCTTGAACGTTCTCTTTCTAAAATAGGAAATCTGATTTCACACTGGGTTGTTGGGCAAATGCCTTAAGTCAAGGGACACTCAGTGGCAGAAAACCCAACTTCCACACTCTGGCTGAGTGAAAGCAGAGCCCTCCTTTGCTTACACAGTATTTCACAGTATTATACATAACACATTTAAGCATCAAAACCGGGGATGACCTTTTGCCTAACATAACCCTGAATTTCAGTCAGTGGATAATCTTTTTCAGAATTTTTTTTTCCTGGTTCTTATTTTCTCACATAAATATGCACCTCATTACAAAGGATGGCACATTATTTGTTTATATATATATATATATATATATATATATATATATATATATATATATATATATATATATATATATATATATATATATAAAGCCAAACATCCAAACATAAACATCAAATTCTTACATTATAATGGCATTTACTTTATAACTTCTATTATACCTTCTTTGACTATTATATCTGCATTTCTTATTTAAATTCTTACATTCTATTATTTTTATTAGTTAACAGCTATATACTCAACAATACTTTCCATTTTTCATACAGGTCAGAGGTTGATCTATTTATTATTCACTAAAAACATCAATTTAGCCACAGATGCATATTCTGCTACTTTATTTTTCCATTCGGTTACATCTGAGTCGTGATCTGCTTTCCACATTCTTGCATACTCCACTCTTGATGCTGTCACCATATACTTAAATAATTCATTGTATATATTTTGGCATATTATTTAACAAGATGCTTTTTGGATCTAACACAAACGGGCAGCCCTATCCTGGGGGGGAGGGGTACTTGCGCTGCAACTCTGGATGGCCTCCCAAGAGGTTTGGTGTGCCATGGCCAGCTCCACAAATTCGGCATTTTAAACAAAATAACAGTGAGGTGGACGCCAGAGTGTGCCGGAGCAGAGGGAGTGTAGCAGGGGACCGGTCTGCCATGGAGGCATGCAGCCACCAGGGGGCCACAGGGAGGCTGCAGTAGGGAGGGACGGGGGGGGACTAGGCAAAGCATTGCGCAGATGGGCATGCCCCCACATCCACCAGCGCCAGAGGGAGGGCATTGAAGGTTGAGGGAGGGGTGGGAGAGGGGCGGGACTAGGCAAAGGAGGATGGAGGATGGCTCTGCCCCCACCCGGCCCCGAAGGAGTGCAGCAGAGACTGAGGAAGGGGCAGGAGAGAGCTGGAGGCATGTGGGTTGCCCCAGCCATGCACCAGGGGACTGTGGTTGTCCAGCACCAGTAGCCACACACACAGCAGCAGCCACTGGGGGAGGATGGGCCCACCACTTGTCAGTCCCAATCCCCTATCACATGCTGCAGGTCTGACCCCCCAAACCCTAGTCGTCAGACAGAAAAGCGGGCTGGGTGGAGGCTGGGTGGAAGAGGGAGGGCCAGAGCTGCGGGGGTTCAGGGGAGCAGCAGGGTGTCAGCGGAGACTTCTGCGGCCAGAGGGGCACCCACCCTGGCAAGGGCGATCCCTCTGGAGAGGTCAAGGTGCTGGCTGTGGTGGGAAGTGGCAGCAGCCAGGTCAGGGGTTGCAGAGAGTGGGACAGGCCACCCAGGACCCCCTCCGCTCATGTCTGTCCCTTGGTGACACCCTGCACCTTTCCTAGCAAAGGTCCAAGGCGCCCAGAGGCCTTCACCACTGTGGCTGGGAATGAAACCAACCAGTGCTCGCCCTGTGAGGTGGACCCAAACCATGCACAGTGGCTCTCCAGGCCCCAATGACAGGGAGGTGGGTCCCCCCCTAGCTCAGAAGGCACTGATCCCCAGAGAGAGATTCAGGTGTCTGGAAATAGGAAGTCCACTGGGATGGGCAACCATTCCCCCAACGTGACATTTGGCACCTTCATTCCTTTCTAGGTGGCCACCCCCTTGATTGGTGGATGCCTGTCATTCTGTGTCGCAGCCCCTCCCTGTGTTTGAATACTTGGGCTTCCCCAATGTAAGGCCTCACCCTCCTGGGGCTTTGGGCACCTCAAGGCCTTTTTGGGAGGTGTCCCAAAGGGTACAAAGCAGGTTTGATTCAGACATAACATGGAATAGAATGGCTTTCAACTTTTTGCTGTTTTTGACAGGAACAGCCTTTATGACACAGAGCAGATAGACTTCCCCTGTTTAACTGTTTTTGACAAGAACAACACTCAAACCCTACCTACTCTCAAAATACCTAAAGATTCCCTGCCTCACAAGAAGACCTAACCTTTCTCCCACCAACATCCAACAACCCCCAACTCTTGTCAGTTAGGCAACAGATAAACTGCCAAACTTCTCCTTTTTCTTTCTTTTCAAAATCTGAACCCACAGTTTGAAAGTAATTGGCTGAGGCTCCTGGGCAGAACTTGAAACTGTCAATTACAGTTACCTAACTTTTTCCTTTCGATGTCCCCCCTCCTTTCCCTTCTTTGTGACAGCCTTTTGATTCTACAACTGAGGATGCACTCCATGCTCCTGATGTATCGTGCTGTAGTCTACAAAGTGTAAGCCCCAATAAATCTGTTAGTCTTTAAGGTGCCACAATGAAATGGTTGGTCTTTAAGGTGCTATAATACTCCCTCGACTGACATGGTTACCCCTCTAATTTTAATTTTGCTACTCCGCTACCCCAACCATAAGAACTCCTTCTGGCCAGTGACAGAGGGAAAATGACATTAGAGACAACAAAATACAGGGGTGATTACATTCAACAAGATCCAAAGCTTTGATAAGTTTTATCCTAAACTCTCAGGCAGCACAAGCAAACTTGCTTCCAGGGAGCATAAGCAGCTGTTCAAAGGATCCCACCAAATTCACAGCAGCACTAATCTTCTCTGAGACAGTGTGATAAAAATGAGCCCCACGCATCCTGAGTCAGTTATGATTTATTAAGAGAGAGTTCAAGCATTATTTCTTTTCATTACACAGCAAAAATCCCCCCCCCACTGCTCCCCAAACCTTATTAAGATGACCTGGGAATCAAGAAGGAAAACAATGAATCACTCATCAAGAAGAAATGATTCTTCAAGAGGATCCTAATAAAGGAGCATTTATCATTCTTTCATTTTCATTTATCTTCTAAACCCCAGAGCGACAATACCATCACCCAAGTAACTGCTGTTGCCTTAGAGCAGTTTCTTTCCTTGCTCCTGTTTTGTCCCCCCCCCCCGCGCATCATGGGATACAGATACAGAAGAGAACATTTCCAGATCATCTCTCTCCTTTCTCTTGCCTTTTCTCCTCCTTTCTCTCCCTTTCTCCTCCCTCCTATGCAAACAATTTTAATCAGCTTAGCAACCTGAACATTTTAGGATTTTATTTTTACTCATTGTTTTTAAAAGCTCAATTTTTATTATTTTTAATCAGCTTAGCAACCTGAACATTTTAGGATTTTATTCGTACTCATTGTTTTTAAAACCTCCATTTTTATTATTTCCTGTGCTCATTGAGCAGAAGGATGAGCAGAAATCCAAAATCATGCCCCCTCTCTCAGTTCTCTCAGGCACTGGCTTTGTTTCTAGGAATATAACTTGTTCTTAACTTTAGAGGCATCTTTTCTCAATGAGATTTGTCTAGGCTGAGATGTTGTGAGCCGCACTGCAGGCAGGTGAGCTCTTCTGTGGACAACTACATACCAGGAACGGCTAATTAAAAATACTTGGCTTTAGTGTCTAGGAAGCCCAGTGTGTGATGACTCTAAGGAGATTAGATACGCAGTTTTCATGACAAGAGGGAAGAAGTGGAGGGAGACCCTGAACCCAGGTGCTTCATCTGACATCAGGACTCATAATGTTGTTGTAAGTCACTTTGGGACCTCAGTGGGGAGAAAAGCAGCTCAAAATTATCTAAATAAATAAATAAGCCTTATTTTGGAATCAAGTCTTGTTACAGCCCATTCCTGAGCCTAAAGGATGAAAGTCCTTAAGAGGACAGGAAGGGCCTGCATTGGCATTCAAGCCCCCTGCGACAGCACCTGTGTCACTTAAGCCGTCCAGGGTGGCACGGATGCTGGCAGGGGGAGCGCCACCCGGGGACGCCTGCACACCCTCATGCTGGCATCTGGATGGTGCACATCTGTGCCCCGTCCTCCTGGAGGTGTTCCTGAGGGGTTCCTGTGCAGGGCCAGGGGAAGAACCACATTTAGGTGGCCCCCTAAGCCCTTTCAGCCCGGGAATATCCCCTTTCCTGGAGATATGCCACCTTTTCAGGTGGCGTATCCCTGTGCAACCCTATGGAGCAGTTGCATGAGTTTTCCAGGGAAGGGGAAGGTTTCGGCCTCAGTGGGCGGGGGGGGGGGGACTTCCTTTGGAGGCAGCGCAGCTGTGCTGCCTCCAGCCGCTAGCGCAGCCCTCCCCCTCAGGAATGGGCTGTTAGTGTTAAAAGTCCCACAGTGCTCCTGTTTATTTCTTATAGTCAGAGCGCTCATTTGCAATTTCACTCTCTGAAGTTTCTTCCAGCTGCCCCCAAATTCGGAAGAATGTTGGAGCCTGAGCTTTGAGTAATGGGCTTAAATATTCCGAGCTATTTCAAAGGGACCGTTTCTGTTCTTTGTTACTCTGGGGATATTTGGCTTTCTATAGTGTTTAGCCTGGATTTATATCAGTGTAATTAAAACTAGAATATACTTTGTGAAGAATTTAGCAGAAAAGAAGTGTAACACACTCCCCTAAATTCTTTTTGAGCTGGAGAGGAGGGGGGATTACATGGGGAAAGTACCAACAAGTTATTCCAATATGCATTTTAATAATTTCTGTGGGGGAATCTGCAGGGGCTTTCTCCTTCTTCAGATGTCATATTCTTGTATGTTTAAAAGACCTAATAGTGGACATCTTGGGTTTAACTATGGGCAAGGATAAAATATGAGACAGACTTTCAACTTTCTTGCCATAATTGTTCCCCCTGAAGTTTGTAAGATGGAATCAGATAAAATTCAAGCACTCCAGCTGAACTGGCGCATGCAAAACCACTAACACTGTGAACTCAGTCACTGAAATGTCATGCTTTCCCTATGAGTTGAAATTCTGTTCCCAGGAAAATGCTGCCAATTGCAGTAATTACCACATTTGTAAGACCAGGAAGGAAACATCATTTGAACAAAGCATGGTAATTTAAACAATTAATAAACAAACAGATTGAAGCCAACCTGAAGAAGAAACGAAAAGAAAAACACAGCTGGGGAAAGTTGGCACTTGGAGTGGAATACCTGGAGAGTGCTAATGGCTTGTTGTTTTTCCTGCATCACCCTGATGGGCAAAACTAGACAATGTGCACCACAGATGGCAGGCTATACGTCTCTAAAAGTGTTTTGACAATCATATTGGTTCAACTTGTTTGCCTCTCAGTAGCTGCCCTGTGGATGCTGTACGAGATCAACACAAAGTCTTATAAGCCTTTGGCTGAAATCTTGTTCCACCCAATAGACCTTTTTCAGAACACCGTTCTTAGTGTTTCCTGTTTCATTGGATCCAGCAACATTTTCCCTGGCACAGGATCATAGATAAAATATGCAGCTTAATTGGGCAAGGTCCATAATACTAGCTGTTCCTTCTTTCCTCCAAACTTTTCGGGCATTCTTATCTTCAGAGAACCCTTCCTCATAGATTGGTCTGACAAATATGTACATTGCAGAGGACTCCAAACCCTAAAACACCCAGCAGTTTTCTTGTCCATTGCCTGGTGTGAAATAATCGTGCCCCTGACACTGCCCTGTGACTCTTCATGGCAGAAAAATATGGGTAATAGAACCATGTTTTTTTTTTCCTGAGACACTTGTCAGCCACTGCTGCAGGCTTGTATCTTACCATTCCACTCAGCAAAGTCTGAAGCCTTCTTCTGTCATATAGAAACTTCCTCCAACGCAAATGCCTCTTCTCTGGTGGAAGAGCCATCTCTACCAACAAGGCTCCAGGAAGATTTGAAATTTTACTGCAGAGATAAGATAATAATTAAAGATAATTTAATTGGTTCATGACGAAGCCTAGTTTCTGTGGAACATACAGCCAGCATTCTGGCATATGCCAGCTATGTTTAATAGAAAGAAAAAAGAAACCGCCAGTCAAAATGGAAAATCAGACAGAACAAAGCACATGAATTTCAATAATGTCACACCAACCGGTTGTCCTATTTTTCTCATTAAGGCAAGATATAAACTTTAAATAGGACAGAGATTATTTTTAAAATGGTGCACGATAGCCTTTTGAACACAATGCACCTTGTAATTTGCTGATGCTAAACAAGCAATGAATGAGATTCATTTGAGGTTATATTGTGAAAAAGGCATGCAGTGTTATTTCAAAAGAGCAATTGCATTTTGTGAATTGGCAGGCATTCCAGTCTTTCATTCGTTTGGTTAAACAATGAGGCAACAGATAAAACAGGCTGTATGCTTACTGCGTGAAAAGATGCATAATATTAAACATTTAAAATCTGTAACAGGCATCTTGATTCTTAAATTAAAGGAGCCTGTAGTCTGGCCGTGCAAAACTTCAACTATCTGGTCAACAGAAAGGACCAAAAGTTTTATTTGAACAAGAAGGATTAAAAGACAAACAAATAAACAAAAAACCCAGAACATCCTAAAGGGACCAAAGCCAAATTTAGAATAAGCAATTAAAGCTGAATGAGCAATCTTGACCCACCTTCCAGTTTGGATGCCAGAGGTAGTTCAATAATTTTGACTTCTGAGTTTTCCTCAATCTGGTTTTTTACCTTGTTTTATCTTCTGCAGTTAGACTCTGGTCTGAGTAACCTGCTGGTGAGCAACTTGTTATTTTGTTTAGATCTCATCAACTTTTTGATCATTTAATGGTTCTGAGCAAAGAGATTGTTCCATCTTTGGGCTACAATATGGGTGATACATACATTTCAACATTTATCAAGAAAAAAGGAGAAGACAATTCACATTAAGTGAAAAAGCAGCTCAGTGTACTGGTATAATAAATAAGTGATGGGAGTAACACACCTGCTACTGTAATGCCTCGATTACCTTTGATTGTCCCAATAAAGCAGTGGTCGGCAAACCATGGCTCCCGAGCCTCAAGTGGCTCTTTGGCCCCTTGAGTGTGGCTCCCCGCCTCCCCACCCCCCCATTCCGTTGGCTGAGCGGCTCCTCCGCATCCCCGCGCCCAGCCAGGCAGAAGTGCCGCGCTCCCGCCGGGCTCTAGCGCGCCCCAGGTGGGAGGAGCCAGCAGGTGAGCGGGAGGCGGGCCCCCCTCCCCCGGCCTCCCCCCCTCTCTCTCAAAGTTGGCAAGAGAATGAGGTAGCAAAGTGCTGACGCAGTAGAATGAATGGTGATTCTTCTGTGTGCAAGTGAGAAATGTAATCTTAATGCCCTCCTAAAACAACCTGCAAATAAATCAAAACCAGCACATCAGGCAGAAAAGAAGGCCCAACCTACTCCTTGCTGTGCTAGCTTTCTACTTGTGGGGAGGTTTGAACGTGACCCTCCCTACCTTCAGTATGAAATGGTACAGTGTGTTTTACCTTCTCATTCATAGGGCATTCTGCTGCATGAGTAGGTTTAGCCAGACACAAGCCCAGGCGCTATTTACCAATCTTCTCAAAAATTGAAAATATCATTATATCTGAAGAAAGAGGTATTTATAGTGTTCTGTTTAACGACTAGTTTGGATCCCCTGGGAGTTGTAGTGATGAACCATGGTGTGTGATTTTTTTAAAAATTTATTAGACATATAAGGCAGGTGATTGTCACTGACACCGCCCCCCCCCCCCCATGGCAGATTTCTGACTGCTGTTTTTGGGGTTCCACGGGCCCAAGAACAGAATTTAGGAGGGCATTTTAGGCTTCATTAGGAAGAGGGAGGTGAAGAAAATGCTCTCTATGGATAGAAATCCTTTCGGTCCACAGAAATTATACATGGATCCAAGCCCTTTTTTGTGCACTAAATGCCATATTGGTACCCCATTTATTGCTGGGGTTGCCAACCTCCAGGTACTAGCTGGAGATCTCCTGCTATTGCAACTGATCTCCAGCCGACAGAGATCAGTTCACCTGGAGAAAATGGCCTCTTTGGCAGTTGGACTCTATGGCGTTGAAGACCCTCCCCTCCTCAAACCCTGCCCAACTCAGACTACTCCCCAAAAACCTCCTGCTGGTGGTGAAGAGGGCCCTGGCAACCCTATTTATTGCACACCTGGCAACCCTATTTATTGCACACTGACCTCAAGTAATGTTTTTGTAGTAGGGTGTTGAATATTTGAGCCTTCAAAAAGTCAGTATTTTGTACCTCATTACTTTTGTGTGGTAGCAAGTTCAGTGCAAGTAGAAGAAGAAGAGTTGTTTTTTATTTGCCGACTTTCTCTACCACTGAATCAAACCGGCTTACAATCACCTTCCCTTCCCCTCCCCACAACAGACCCCCCGTGAGGTAGGTAAGGCTGAGAGAGCATGACTTGCCCAAGGTCACCCAGCTGGCTTCGTGTGTAGGAGTGGGGAAACAAATCCAGTTCACCAGATTTGCCTCCTCCGCTCATGTGGAGGAGTGGGGAATCAAACCCGGGTCTCCAGATCAGACTCCACAGCTTCAAACCACTGCTCTTAACAACTACACCACGCTGGCAAGAGGTCCCAGTCCCAATAATGTTTGCCTTGTACTTCCTGTTTCCAAATAAATGTGGTCATTTGTATAACCAATGCTAGGGAATGGTGCTAATATCCCATACAGATGTGGAACATCCCTTATTTACACACATCCTGCCAGACTGTGTCTGTTTGGAAAGCAAGCTGTCCATTTAAGGATAGTTGATGATTACAAAACTTGGTCCAGCAGTCCTAGAAGTAGAATGCTCAGCTAGTTCACAGCATACTATTATCCTTAGAGTGAAACCAATTTAATATGAACACTGCCTCCAGTTTAATCAATCTGAGTTAAGTAGAATGTTACCATTGCAATCAAATGGAAAGTTGGGGTCGTGTTTCACTCTAGTTTTTTCTCAGCCCTGTGGTGGTGTGGGATTGAAAAAATGTCAGAAGAACCTACTGGAAACTGATATCAATACAATCAGTTAAAAAATGACACTCCCCCCCGTCTGGGTAATTTTGTGAATCTCTCTTCCTTCACTTTATTGAGCTTCTTTAGTTCAGTTGGGGATTGCATGCTTACTATATTTACGACTCAGCTCCTCTGAACTGAATGTTCAAATATTTGAATCTTTTTTTAAAAAGGCACAAACAGCAGGATGGCTATTGTCCCTGCAGTAAGGGTACTCCCAGTTCCTTCAACTATTGCCCATATATCAAATTTTGTAATATCCTTTTTGTCAAATTTTTGTATGGGACTACTGAAGAATAGCAAAATTGTGTTTGTGGCATACCTTCAATGTGGAAAGGCCTGAAATCCTATGAAAGTGTCTGTTTTCAGTGGCTCATATGGTTTTGACTTCTAATTTTAAGATTTTCTGAATAAAATACAGAAAAACAAGGAAGCTGATATTCTATTAGCTAAAGAAGAATACTTGGAGGCTAACCCTGGCTTCTTAGGAACCAATTCTGTATATACTATAACCTGGTATATATAAGAAACTTGGTTCTCTGACTATTAAATAGATACAGTCAACTCTGCGGGTATATTAACAATCCTCCGTAGTCCCTGCTATGCACGAGGCTGCATTTTAAAAAGCAGAGTTCTCCTCAGTTGTGAGCCAGCAACTTAGCCAAATTTTATTCTTTATCATCCCAATGATTAACACTTAACAAGGAAGAAGACATAGGCTTATTAGTTTAACTGGAATGAATTAAAATGATTTATTAAAGCACTACAATGATAATACATGAATGAAATGACTAGGCAAATTAAAGAAACACACTTGAAAAATGGAAAAAATGATTAAAAAAGCAAATAATTACATGGCAACAATTTTTTGTCTCCACCCCCCATAACAAGAGTGTTTTTAGTTTTTTAAAAAAACCTTTATGTTATCCTGCATTTCAAGCATTTTATAGCCACTTAACCAGGAGTTTAGTGCTTTGGGAGTAAAAAGATAGGACAACAGAAATAAAAGAAATCAAAAGCCTAGTGGCTGCAAGGGACTCTCCTTAGACGGTCACTGAAGTCTGGTGAACTTTGGGACAGGGAGTCCAATTTTATGGGCCCACAAAGGGGTTGCCCCCATCCTCCAGGCATTTGTGAGCCGAGCTGTCCATTGGTTTTCAGGTTCCGTAGTTCAGCATTGCCGAGGACTGGTGGAAAGAGCCGATTGGCAGGCTGGCACCTCAAAGTCTAGGGCTCCCTTCATATCTGGGACACATAGCATGATGTCTATGCGAATTAGCTTCCAAACAGAAAAACAAGGCACGGAAAACATTTCTTTTGGTGGCAAATGACATCCTGTGAACAGTCCTTTATTATGGTAATCAAAAATCTGATTTCAAGAGATGGTCACGATGCGGGGAAACGAAGCCTCTATTCGGGGTGTCCTTCAGTTTGAGAGCAGGTTTTCAGTGGTGGGGGTGGTGATATCAGAGCCAGCTGAAGTCTTGACCACGGGGGCTGTTCTGAAGGAGACTGCTCATCCATGTGGGTGAGGAAGTCTCCTTCTGAAGCCTGGTGGTGTGAGCAGCTGTTGAAGTCGGTTCTTTTTAGTTGGAGGGTATATCCCTCTAGACAGGACTGGGTGAGCCCCGCCTTTTAAATGACCCATATGCCTGATCCAGATTAACCCACTGAAAGGGGATAGGTGGTTGGTCAGACCAAGTTGGCTCTGATTACACAGGACTCCTAACTAAAACTATGGGGACCTAACAAAACCAGTCAAAAGATAGACAAATGGGAGAAAGTACAGAGCCGTGCATCTGAGCAAAGGCAAATAGCCGTAACTGAAAAAGCCAAATAGATATTTGGCTTTTTCAGGAATTGCCTATTCGGCTTTTGGCAGATTCCCAGGTTTGGGTATTCAGTTTACCCCAAACCCGAATATTGCCGAAACAGCTAATTTCAGGTTTATTTTCGGTTCAGGTATATTGATATGCACAACCCTACAACAGACCTCTTCTCCATACATTTGTCCAACCCCTTTTCAATCCATCTAATCCAGTGGGTATCACCACATCTCGTGGAACTGAGTTCTGCAAGTCAACAACTCACTGTGTGAAATAGCACTTCCTTTTGTCTGTCTTGAGTCTTCTGCCAACCAATTTGGATTTCTTTTTCAGCTTCATTCTGCATCTCAGTGCTTCATTCTACTCTCTGATGTTTTTTTTTTTTACCTAAAGAGGTAACTGCAGCGTTTCTTTAATGACTTCTGGAAAGGCTGAGGTAATTTCTCACCTCAAATGAAGTGGGAATGCAGCACAAGTTCTCTGTGCTATCACTGAATCAACCTGTCAGCCTTTTTTGGTGGCTCTCTTTACTCCAGAGCCTTTCATTTTAAAGACTATGTCTTACAGGGAAAAAAAGAAGCACTTGAACTCTGAAAGTGCTGTCACAGCAGAAGAGTATTCCTCTGAAAATAATTTTCATAGGGAACAGACTTTTCA
Source organism: Euleptes europaea (assembly GCF_029931775.1). NCBI lineage: Eukaryota > Metazoa > Chordata > Lepidosauria > Squamata > Sphaerodactylidae > Euleptes > Euleptes europaea. The sequence continues at coordinate 49,404,126 of NC_079321.1, read as the reverse complement.
AGGAGCATTCAGCATGGGGAGATGGCCCTCAGTGCTGCTCCACATGGATGCTGTGGGCAGGAATCAGTATGCTTGGAAAGGACATTCCTGTCACACTTCAAACCATATAATAGCTCAATAGCTGCAGTAACTATGAAATAGCCCTGAGAGAGATGTTCATTTCAGAAAATTTCAGAAAATAAACCACAAATTCTAAAGAATAAAAGGAGGTTTTTTTTCTGAGCCTTGTTTAGTTCACTTGTCAAGTTCAGTGGTATGCTACTTTCAGTATTTTAATCAATATAGCTCTACTGTATAAGTAGGTATGGTACTATTTAGTTCGTTCGATAGGCTACTGCAGAATACTGATTTCTAAACTTTTATGCAGAGAACACTTAGGTACAATGTTTCTTTTGGCCTCTCCTACACAGAAAGCACAATGAAATGGGAATGAGGTAGTAATGTTCTGAGATAGAATAGACTGACTGCTATACCACTTTAGATTGAAATTCCCTTACATAACCAATATTCGAGAAAACAGAAAACTGGCGGAGCCAGAAACTTATTTCTCCCCTACGTATACTAATTTTCTGCTTGCATAAAGGCTCACTGGCTAGGCAGCTCTCTACCTGTTCATCTGAGTTGTTGCTGAGACTAAGCATTTGTGAGTACCTTAGAAGAAGGGTAGGATAGAGATGTAACAAATGCAATTGGAGGCTGAAAAGATGGAAACATGAGCCATCACTAATACAAAAAATAAATACAAACAATGTAACCCTGATAATCCCTATTTTTTTATGAAAGATAGATCTATTCCAGATTGCAGATATGTCTAGGGAAGGGGTCGCCAAACTCATTAGTCAAGAGAGCCAAATATCAACAGTACAACGATTGAGATTTCTTTTGAGAGCCAAATTTTTTAAACTCAAACTATATAGGTAGGTACACTGTTTATTAACTTAATAAACTTTAATTAAAGTTTAGCAGAAGTGGAAACCAGTAGAGCACCTACTGCACAGTGGGGTGGTGAATGGCTGTGGGGAGAGTGTAAACCCCCCCCATTCCTTTTGAAAGAGGCACAAAGTAGCAGGAAGAGGGGAAACCTGTAGTAATAGGCCAGGGGAGGGCTAACAATTGCCAGACAAAAAGGCCCACTGTTTCCTCCCCCCCCCATCACCCAGTGAGGGTCCAGATGTCCAGGGATCCCAGGCACAAATGAAGAGGCCAGCAGAGTCTGTGTGTATTCCATGCAAACAAACAAGGTGGAGATGCACAGTCGATCCATCCTTTCCCCCCCCCCGCCACGGACATGCCAGTTCCCTCCTGGCCAGAGGGAGGGGCAGGTGCTCACCCCCCCACACACCATTCTGGGACCGACGGGCTCCAGATTCAGGGCAGGCAGGTGGGTGCCCGAGCAAGGTGGCTTGGCTGGAGGAGCCCCCCCAGCTGGGGGGGGCAGGCAGGCAGGGCTGCGCGCCCAGGCGGCTTCCAGGGGGGGAGAAAGGAGAGTCTCCCAACTGCCCCTCCCTCCCTCGAGGGAGGGAGATGCACATCCCATCCATCCTCCCCCCCCGCCATGGACATGCCAGTTCCCTCCTGGCCAGAGGGAGGGGCAGGTGCTCACCCCCCCACACACCATTCTGGGACCAACGGGCTCCAGATTCAGGGCAGGCAGGTGGGTGCCCAAGCAAGGTGGCTTGGCTGGAGGAGCGCCCCCCAGCTGGGGGGGGCGGGCAGGCAGGCAGGCAGGGCCGCGCGCCCAGGCGGCTTCCAGGGGGGGGGAGAAAGGAGAGTCTCCCAACTGCCCCTCCCTCCCTCCCTCGAGGCCATGGCGCCAGCCCCCTCCCCCCTCCCAGGGGCTGCCAGAGCATGGCCTTGCGCCCGCTCTGCAGCCCTGGGGGCGAGAGCAGCCGTACTGAAAGAGAGGCCCGCATGGAAAGGAAAGGGCAGGTGGCCGCCACCGGGGCAGCTCGCTCTCTGCCTCCCCCTCCCCTCCGGGCTGCGGGCGGCCTGAAGCGAGAAAGGCACCACGCAGAGATTCCTCGTCCAGGAGAAGCGCACCCAAAGCAATGCGAATTTCTCTTGAGCCTTTCTGAAGAGGGACTCGAGAAGCCGACAGCAGAAGCCAGGAGGCAGCAGGTGGGCTTACCGTGCAAATATCGAAACAGTGGCTGCTCCCTCTGCTGCTTAAGAAACCCCCAATCCCCACAGCAGGCCAGCCAGCAGCAGCAGCACGTGGTCGCTCCTTTGTAATTTAAGCGCCTCCTGCGCAGATTCTCTCCCCACAGCAGGCCCGCCAGCAGCAGCAACGGCACATGGTCGCTCCTACGTAACCCAAGCGCCTCCTGCACAGACTCTCTCCCGCCCCCGCCCCTTTTGCTACTCAGCCAGGCCCGCACATGGAAAGAGCCGCACTCAAGGGCTCAAAGAGCCGCATGCGGCTCGGAAGCCACACTTTTGCCATGGTCTAGGGTAATGGCAATTAGAGCAAGAAACTAAGGTATAGTTTTACAAAGATATGCAATCCACGAACAGGACCCCAAATTTTTATCACTCAAACACAGTGAACTAAAACTATTGAAAGTGCTTGAAGCAAAATATTTTCTTTGTCCTTCTGGGTGGCAAAATTCTCAATTCAGTGCTATAATACATGGAATGCCTGAATATACTTGTGTGGAATTCTGCAGGGCTCAGTATTGTTGCTGGTGTTGTTTATAGGGTTGCCAGGCAGTGTCTGGGAATGTCTGGCAACAGGCATGAAAGTTGGGGGGTGGGCAGCATTGTGTGTGTGTGTAAAGTGCCGTCAAGTCGCAGCTGACTTATGGCAACCCCTTTTTGGGGTTTTCATGGCAAGAGACTAACAGAGGTGGTTTCCAGTGCCTTCTTCTGCACAGCAACCCTGGACTTCCTTGGTGGTCTCCCATCCAAATACTAACCAGGGCTGACCCTGCTTAGCTTCTGAGATCTGACGAGATCAGGCTAGCCTGGGCCATCCAGCATTGGGCAGCATTGCAGGATAATTTAAGAAAATGCAGCCTCATATACATAGCAGAAGTGACAAAAGGTAGAGTTTCCAGTGATTCCTTTAGCACTTCTGATGGTGAAATTCTTGGGTCCTAACAAGGGGTTCACGTTCCAAGCTGTTCACTCGGAGGCAGAGGAAAGGAACACTGGGTGGGAGCCTGCTGGACACTGAAGTATACATTTAAATTCATATGCTTCCATTTATTTTGGTCTTTAATACAGAAGCAGATGTGGATGGACAAGAGGGGGGCAGAAGGATTTCAAATCAGACATTTTTAACGGCTTAGCTCAGGTCTTTTTTCTGATTCAACAAGCTGAATAAAACAGATCTCTGAGATGGTAGAACTGGTTAATAATCAATGACGCTAATTGGGCTAATTGGGAATTGCAATGTGAATTTCATTCACATAGGAGGCTCGATAATTAGATAGCTGGTCCTGTCTCTGCTAATGTAGAATCCACATTAGAACAGATATGAGATATTTTTTTCTACAAAACGTCAAGCAAAATGATTGCAGTGGGCTGCACGGCAGTCCACTTCCTGCTGTAGGCCAGAACCCAGTAGGCTCCTGACTACCCGTAAAAAGTTCTCTATGTCCACACTGTGCAGATGCATTGGTGGCGGATGTAGCCTAACGGGTTGCCAATCTCCTGGACTGGTCATGGCAACCCCTGCAGATGTGTGCAGCAGCCTCTCCAGACCAAGCGGCAAACCTGTGCCACCATGGAAAGGACTCCTCTTCATCCCGCGAAACCGGCAGTCAAAGAGCAGCAGCCAAAGTAGTCCCTCCAGCGAACCAGAGGGCATCCATGTTCCTGTGTATCCTGCTCCAGTGAAAGCCATATTGCAGGGAATACGTCCAGGCATGTAGCCTGCACCAACACCCCCCCTTGCAACATCGGACTAGTTCAGCAAAGCCATTCAGCAGACATTGAAATAACAATGACTCGCTCTTCAGCAACAATCTCCAGATATTAGCAGCGATCGCACCTTTTGTTTCAAGCCATTAAGCCAATCAGCGAGACTCCTGACTTCTCCTGGGGTTGCACAAGCCATTGGAATCAGAATAGATTTCCAAATTCTCATCACCCCACCCAGGTAGCAGACCATTAAGGTCTTTTGTCACCCTTTTGTCACCTGGGAACCTAGCAGGGTTAATCCAATCATTCTGCCCCCAGAGAAACAGTATAACTGGGGTAGCCCACACCCATAACCTGACCTTAGGGCTTCCCATTTCATACAGCCTGCCGCTCTGCCAGAGTGAGCAGCCATGCTAGAACTCGCAAGGGGCTATCCCTGCCCCCTGTTTATTCCCCATGCCCCCCCTATATATTCATCTCGATCCTATGGAACTCTGGACTACAGGAAGGTGTCGTATAACCTGTGAAAATATTCCTGCCACTGGCAACCGTCTCTCTCTCTCTCTCTCTCTCTCTCTTACCTTTGAATTCTTAGACTCTATGTATGTTTGTGTGTTGCACCACTGAATGTTTGAATACATAAACACTATTGATTTGGTATCCATTTGCCTCTGTCTTCATTCCAAGGTCACAGAATATGAACTCTGGTAGAGTTGGCTGCGATCTCGCTTTATAAATACATAGTTACCGATTGCTCAGCTAATTTCCCCAATTAAAGAGCAATTCGGCTAACACGGAGAAATATTATTGTTTTGCTGCCATCCCTGCCATGGAATAGGCTTTAGAATGAGCTCCAGCCCATTCCTTGTTGGATTCATCCCAAGTCTTTCTCCACTGATGCTCTAGCCATCTTCCTTGTCTTTTTAGCATTTGGATTCTTAGACCTGAGAAATGGTGCATAGGAGTGATTGCGTGAATTGCCTGGATTATTTCCTCATTCAAGAAGTTAACTAGGGCATCGATGGGGGATCTGACCATATGAACAGGAAAATCCCTTAATACCATCTGAAAACCAATTAAATCCATCAGGTGGCAGAGGCCGATCATCTTAATCTATTCCCATCCCTGTGGATTCTTGGTATCTCTATAAGTCTAAACCCCAGCAGGTAGTGATCTGTCCATGACAAGGGGACCATCTTCAATTTCCCCACCTTCAGCTCACTTTCTTTCTGCCCACACCAAAACACTAGATGAAGAGTGCAACATGCACTATATGTGGAACCTGCAAGAGCTGACAGGGTGGCCTCTGGTGCTGCTGGTACTTCCTCGGCAGGCACCTCTATAGTGCTGGTCCTTCCCTGGTCCTTCTCAGCCACTGACCACGGCTCCTCCCCTAAAACTTCTGAGTTGGATTCTCTGAGCTAGTTGGAGGAGATCATGACACTGGTGTTGCTGGGTGGGAACCATGTGCCTCATCATCCACTGAAAGAACTGTGAGCACACTGAAGAGGGTTTTCTTGTTTGGGGCATTCACCATGTAGAATTCATAGCTCTGAACAATATCCTGGAATTGTCATTTTGTTTATTTGGTGGCGAAGTTGAAATATTTTTACTTGGGGTAGACTTTTTAAAATACAGTCAGCATACATTTTTTGAGGGGAAATATTGTAATGTTGATGTCTCTTAGAATGTTATTTTTTCTTGAAATGGGGAGGGAAGGGTGGAGACTTGAAATAAAGCCCCCCTTTATTTAACCTCTTTTCTTTGTTTTTTATTAAAACCCCAAGGAAGTTCTTCCCCTCATGACCCTTTAGCTTGAAACTACTCAATATTTCCTCTCTCTTTTGGCTCCTCCTACCAGGCTGCATTGGTTCTTATGTAGAATGGATATGGTTTGATTTCCCTGCTAACTGGTTCTGTTCCTTTTGGGCCAAGGCAACTGTCATGCTTCCATTTAAGCTTACACATTTTCCTTTGAAACATTTCCCTCTATCTGATTATAATTTACCAAGAGCTATGCTGCCCTGAACATTTGAGCATTTAGTTTCTCACAATGTGCAGAAATATATCTTTCAGAAAAAGAAGCTGACATTTTTGCCCGAACCACAAACTTTGAAAATGTCAACCTTTCCCCCAAAAAACCTTTCCCACTTATACCTAGTTTATCTTCTTGCAATGTGGACCTATTTTATTGTGCACATTCTTTATTTTTTATTATCTGGTAAAGATTATTATTTTTAATTGCCTGGGAATGGTACAGAGTTTGCTGATCTGTTTGATGGAAGATGTTATATAAATAAAATTGAATTAGATTAGATTAAAGTCCTCTAGTGCTGAGCTTCTCAGAAGTGTGAGTTCTGAATTGCCTTCAGTCAGGTTTGGGCAAACAAAAAAAAATGGGGTTGTCTGCAGAAGTGAAATTTCATTGTTACAGTTTCCTGACTAATCTTTGGAATTCACTTTTATTTTAATTGTGTGACATTCTGCAATTTGGAGGATAATTCTTCCTGACACATTTTTTTAATATATTATCTGTCCTCCCCCCCCCCAATCCAAGTCATAAATACGCACAACAGAAAATCCATAAAAGTGTTTAATTTTATACAGCAGTTTCACCATTTAATACATCAGGGACTAGCTAATAAAATCTCTAGAAAAAAACAATTTGACTCAAATCATTGCTTCCTTTATATTTCTTTCACCTTCCCTTTAAAACATCAATTTCTTCTAAATGAAACTAATTCAGATGAAGTGCTCTAAGCTCAGGTTTCAGAGAGTTTTAGGCATTCTCCTATCAGCTTTAATCAGCATGGAGATTATGGCCTGTGCTGCACAGTCCAGGGCATGCCTTGCATATGTAAGATATCTGACAGAGTCCTTGGCATCTCTAATTACAGGATTTATCTGATAACATGGCTGGGCTCTGCCTGATGCCTTGAAGAGCTTTTGCCTATCAAAGCAGACAATACTAAGAGGTATAGGCCAATGGCTAGACTCAGTATAAGAAGGCTCAGATCTATTAGAGCCAGCATGGTGTAGTGGTTAAGAGCGGTGGTTTGGAGTGGTGGAGTCTGATCTGGAGAACCGGGTTTGATTACCCTCTCCTCCACATGAGCAGCGGACGCTAATCTGGTGAACTAGATTTGTTTCCCCACTCCTACACACGAAGCCAGCAGGGTGACCTTGGGCAAGTTACAGCTCTGTTAGAACTCTCTCAGCCCCACCTACCTCACAGGGTGTCTGTTGTGGGGAGGGGAAGGGAAGGTGATTGTAAGCCGGTTTGAGTCTCAAGTGGTAAAGAAAATCGGCATATAAAAACCAACTCTTCTTCTTCTTCTTAATTTTGGTTAAGTAGCTTCCAGCTGATTAAGCAGCAAGCTAAACAGGATATGCCTGTAGTGTGTTGGCCATTGTCATGTATTGTACTAAATGTCCTGGAATCCAGCTTCTTAGTGTAAGCAGTTTCACTTTCCAGCCCAGCTTTGCACTTCCAAGCATCCATTTCAGTAACGCATCTGATATACCTTTGTAAGTACAATAAAGTTACCTCTTAGTTATGAACTGTCTGTGTGACCTCCTCTTCATGATATTTAATAATGCCTGTATAAGAAATTACAAGAAACTGTTCTTGCTGTCCATCATGTTATTCCAAGGAGCTCAGGCAAGTATATATGGGTGTTTTCTTTTCCATTCCAGACCTCATTTTTCTGTAGGGTTTAAGTCTGACTGGATAGACTTAAACTTTGCTCCTCTGCAGCTTTGATCCTCTGCAGTGAAGAACTTCTTTTATTTTTGTAGTGTGGCAGGATTGCCAGCTGCCTGGAGGGAAAAAAATGTCATGTCCCTTTAATAAAGGCTTAATAGGTTACTGTTCACCTGGTATTTACTTTCGTGCCTTGAAAAGCTTTAGCTGTTCAGTTTCACATTTTAAGCCTCTATTACAATTTACAAGGGCTTAACATTTTTCTACAGGCCTACCGGAAACACTAAGTATGTGGTTGTACACCCAGCACTTAATTGGGAAGAGTATGGTAGCCGGCCCCAAATGAGCCACCAACCCAAACTCTGGCATGCCATCTCCCATCCCAAGAGTCGTGATGCCTTGGCAACTGAACCACACAGAACCAGTGTTGGAATGGAAAATGGCCACAACTTTATTGATTCCAGTATTAGGCATTGGCATGGCATGGGGCAGGATCCAAGCAATCAGCTGACCCATCTGTCAACTGATGTACCTCCTGCTACCCAGCCTGCTTGCTGGGTGTAGCCTGGGATGGCAGTATGTTGGCCCCCTTGGACGGAAGCCTGCTGTGTGGTCCCCTGCCACCCTGACAGCCCGTGAGTGGGCATGTTGCAATCCTGGCCTCTCCCCAAACCACTTTTTGGGGTTTTCATGGCAAGAGACTAACAGAGGTGGTTTGCCAGTGCCTTCCTCTGCACAGCATCCCTGGTATTCCTTGGTGGTCTCCCATCCAAATACTAACCAGGGCTGACCCTGCTTAGCTTCTGAGATCTGAGGAGATCAGGCTAGCCTGGGCCATCCAGGTCAGAGCACCTTTTTTATAGGTTCAAAGAAAGAATAAAGGAAAAAGAAAAATTAAGAAACCATAATTTAACAGCAGTTACAATTGCATCCATTACATTACAATAGAAGGCATAAGTATAACAAACAGTAATATTATAAACAATACATAATACAACAACGCTAGTAATTATAAGCAATATATGATATGAAATGATGTGATGTGATATAATAATAGTGGTTAAACAATAATCATTCTACTAATCTAAACTAAAATCATAGTTATTCTGTATAATTCTGGTTAAACACAATTATAAGATAAAGCAATATTATAAAATGAATTGCAAAACATAATAGATAAAACCACTTGCAATACTAGTAATTATTAGATATTTCTAAAAATATTCCCCAGATTTTAAAAATTAAGTTTTAGTTCTTTCTTTTGACACTCCTTCAGTATACAGTGTCAAGATGATTTTTTAAGAATTCTATAAGTAACATACTTACCATTTGTCTTGAAATTCTTTAACTGGTTTTTGTTCACATAGTTTGTCAATTTTGCCATTATTACATAGTCGGCCAATTTACTCTCCCAGTTCTCTCTAGGACACTCCTCTGCTTCCATTTTGTTGCTAATGTGATTCTGGCTGCCATTATCATATAGCCCACTACGTTGCATTTATTCTAATGCTTCCGCCTGATCAAGTTTGTTTGGCAGTCCAGTCCTAAGGGGGGGGGGATACTTATGCTGTGCTCGGGGGCCTCCAAAGGTGCTTGCTGCGGCACAGTGGGAAATTAAAAACAGATTTCCTCCCAAGCCCCTTGAATTGCATGGGGTTATTCCTGCCTTTTAGCAGGTGTAACTCTGTGCCAGCTAAAGAGAGCATTCCCAGCCCAAAAAGGCTTTGGAAGTTGCCATTATTATCTTTCTGTTCTTTTTTCTTTGCCTAATTATTGTATATAAACTTTCCATATATGATTCCATTAAATATGCAGCATTATTTAAAAAATATCTGAACATTTCCAAAACCACACTATATAAATCTATGGCTAAAAACGCATGGTCCCTTAACCCACTTTATTCCCCATTTCAGCCAGGATCAAATTGACCCAGGCTGGGGGGGAAACTATACACATTACCTTGAAAAGCAGGGACGAAACTGTGCCAATCGATCCATGTAAACAGAAAGTGCGGGAGACATGAAGTTCCTGTTTAGTTTGGCACACCTGCCATGCCCCTGGTGATTGGTTGTTTCAGATTGACCAATGAGGGCCTTCCCTGCCCCGGGAAACGACCAATCACTGGGGGCGGGGGTGTTGCAAGCTAAACAGGAACTGTGCACGTCTTCCGCACTTTCTGTTTGCATAGATGGATTTGCACACAGTTTCATCCCTGCTTTTCAAGGTAATGCGTACAGTTTTCCCCCAGCCCGGGTCAATTTGATCCTGGCTGAAACGGGGAATAAAGTGGGTTAAGGGACTTAAGTGAAAGTGCTCTGCGCTGCCATCCCAGGCAGCGCAGAGGAGTTTAAAGACCCCCCTGCCGGGCTTCCAGGCACTCCCTGGAAGCCCGGCGGGGGGGGGGTCTTTAAACTCCTCTGCGCTGCATGAAATGGCAGCACAGAGGTGTCCAAGCCGGCTCCCAGAGCTGCCTGGCTCCGTGCCCCGCTGCCGCTGCGCTGGGCGACGGGGAAGGGCCTCCCACCCCCCCAGCTGGCTGGCAGCACCCGAGCCAGCTCCCGGGGCTGCCCGGCTCCGCGCCCCGCTGCCACTACGCTGGGTGGCTGGGAGCCCCGGGAGCTGGCTTGAACGCCGTCAGCCAGCTGGGGTAGGTGGGAGGCCCCTCCCAGCTGCCCAGTGCAGCGGCAGTGGGGCACAGAGCCGGGCAGCCCCGGGAGCCGGCTCGGGTGCTGCCAGCCAGCTGGGGGGGGGGAGGCCGGCTCCTGCCGGCTCCCGGGGCTGCCTGACTCCGCGCCCCACTGCTGCTGTGCTGGGCGGCTGGGAGGGGCCTCCCACCCCCCAGCTGGCTGGCAGCACCTGAGCCGGCTCCCGGGGCCGCCCGGCTCGGCGCCCCGCTGCCGCTGTGCTGGGCGGCTGGGAGCTGGCTGGCGGCGTTCAAGCCAGCTCCCTGGGCTGCCTGGCTCCGCACCCCGCTGCCGCTGCTCTGGGCGGCTGGGAGGGGCCTCCCACCCCCCCCAGCTGGCTGGCGGCATCCCAGCTGGCCCCGGCGTCCCGGCTCCGTGCCCCTCTACCGCTGCGCTGGGGGGCTGGGAGGGGCCTCCCACCCCCCCAGCTGGCTGGCGGCATTCCAGCCGGCCCCAGCGTCCCGGCTCCGCGCCCCGCTACCGCTGCATTCGCTCCATAAGACGCACTGACATTTCTCCTCACTTTTGAGGTGGAAAAAAGTGCGTCTTATGGAGCGAAAAATACGGTAATTCCTTTTCTGCACTGAAAAAACCCCTTTCCATTGCGTCATTATGGCAAGGTAAGTTGAAATATGAGTTCTATTTTCTGGCTAAAAGGAATTTTAGACTCCTGTTGCTAACTATAGTTTCCTATCAGGAAATATTGCAGTTTACAGTTAATTTTTTAGCTCAGACATTTTCCCGGTCGATCATTATCCATTCTGGTGTAACTCCTTTCCCCTCCCTCCACACAGTCAATCATCTATCATTACCTTTAGCAAAAAGGGCACAAAAGTAATGAAATAAACCAGAAATGTTGATACAAAAAGCATAATGGCCATCATCATCAACTTCATATTTCCCCAGCAGCTCTTCAGCAGTCGTGTCAATTATTATTTCCTTAAACTGCAGGGGCTAGCTATTGCTAAATGCTGACTGTGGGAAAGGATAGCTACTGGAAAGCTATTTTCTGCACTATTTAGTTTCATACCAACCCTTTAGAACTAATGAAGTGCCCAGGACATGCAACAGACCCTGTGCAGTGAAGCTTGAGGGCCAGGAACCACACAGCTGTGCTGCAAAATGTCTCCCAGCCTTAAGTAGAAACTCTGTGCTTTTGTGGTTTTCTGGTTCAGTCCTAATGTTATTTTACCACACTTTCTCCTCTGTTTTAATTTATTTATTGACTGCAGTGGTAGACTTGGAGGCTTATGAAGTAGATGATATTAAAGTCTCAGAGTTATAACTGAAGAAAGTAATTATCTTTTCACCTTAAAAAATCATTTTAATTAAATGGAATTGGTAAAACAGACACTAAGAAATCATATCGAGTTTAATTGTGGGTTTGGGGTAGAAGAAGGAAAGATACAGTGAAAAGAAGGAAGTTTTAATAAGCACGGAAGAAGCAAAATGAGACCAAAGTACTTCAAAAATCAGAGAAGAAACAGCAGTAAACCCCATCAGCAAACTTTGTAAAATATACCACCCCAGATAATTCCATAATTAAATACATCTTACATCTGTTCTTTTACTAGTACTGCAACCGGTTCTTAAAAACAGAAAAGTTTTAAAAACAACAAATTTGCCCTTTCGTTGGCCAGCTGTGTTTGGTTATGTGGTTCACAGTGTTGCCACTATTTTTTAAACTGGCTTTTATACTGGGTCTTTAATAGCCATCTCACAGACACTTAGCAAGGAAATGGCACAGTGATAGCTGCTGGGAAAAGCTTCTATATATCAGTCTGCTCTTAAAAGCGTGACTGCAGAGGAAGAAAGAAAGAAAAAACACCCTAGACATTACAAAATTTGTCTTCCCATCCCACTAGGAGTTTTCTGTGTGTGCAGATTTGGTCCCACATCAATGTGTATAACATAAGGAATCCTAAGTATCAGTACAGTAACAAGAGTCTGAGCTCACTGTTTAGTAACAAGAGGTGTCTCTTCTGCTTCATTAGTAGATTCTCTTTCACAGGCTTGGAGAAAACATTTGGAATTCATGGGAACCATAACGTTTAGACCCCCTTTGTTTTCTGCTGATCTTGTAATCCTTCCAGCTTCATTAGAAGTGGCAAGTGAAAGTCAATTCATTTAATGCTTTCAGAAGAGAGGAAAGGAAAACTTTAGATAAGATATGTGCAGGACTAATTTAGGGCAGATACCAGCAATGGTATGGAAATCCTGGGAAGCAATTTGAGGAACAAAATATTGTTCTCTACAATCTGATGGTACAAAACTGCCCTGAAAAACAAAACAAAAGGATGTTGGAAAGGAACCCTGACTCAATTAACTAAGTGCAGGGAGAAATAAAAACCAAAGCGTTTCCACATTAGACGATGAGATACAAAGCATTGATTTAAGCAAACAAACTCGAGGAAAAAAGAGAGTGAATATGTGGCATTCATGCCAAGTAATAACAGCACCTTGAAATGATCATAGAAATATTTTCCATGGGCGCCTGGCTGCCATTGGCCGAGAGGGCAGGATGGAGGGGCTGTGGCTATCTCTGTGGCTGCCCCAGCTAGCACCCGTGGCAGTCCTGGCATGGTTACTCTCCATCTTCCCAGCCCCTTTCCCCTGCTTGCTCCTCTTCCCCAGCCCCTCCCCCGTGCCTCCCAATAAAGGAAAGTGTCTCCTGACTCTTTACTTGGTGGCAGGGGAACAGTGGGAGGGTTGGGGTGTGCCACACCACCCACAGTACCCCTAGACCCATGAGAGGGTTGTGGGTGGCCATGAAAGGGGCGCTTCTGCCACCTTCTCCATGGCGGAGAGCGTTTGGTGGCGGGAGGCTGAGGTTCAGTGGCTAGCCAGCTCCCACGGTAGCTCTGCATTGTGAAGGGAGGTTGAGAGGGCATGGCTTTGCGACTCAGTGCTGGCAGCTCCCAGCCACCTTTGTGGACATTTGCATGGAGGCGGAGCCTTCCTTTGGTAGCTGCTCGCACCCAACTCCGCCCTTCCGGTGCCACCCCCGCTAGTGGGGGAGTGCACTCGCTGCATCATTCCCGTGTCTCTACTCGGTGGTGGGATACTTTTAGCCAGGCCAAGTCGAAAAAGGGGCTTACGGAACTATCCGTGGGCCCTGCCCCTGTCCAACAGAGTTGCGTTTGCTCCTGCGTGGCACCTGCAAGCTAGGACGCTGGCAAACCCAGTCTTCTCTTCAGGGGGGTCCTTTCTCATGGTTGAAAGAGCGAACAGCGTCCCTCTCCCCGCGGCCATGCATACAAGTATCAGCCTTGTAAAGCACTTGTAAAGTTGACGCATACACACTCCAGATGAGAGACCAATTCAGCCCAGGGTAGAACAACTTATAGGTATT